>NC_083325.1:86622195-86944024 GCF_963455315.2 Globicephala melas | reverse complement strand
GAGCCAGGGCAAGAATTAGTCTCCCCTTTCATAGATGAGAAACCAGGGCTCAGAGACTCGCGGAGGCTTGCCCCATGTTTCACAGATACTGAAAGGTGGAGTCAGGCCCGGGACATGGAATCCTAAACCAAGACATTTTCTAAATGGTCACTAGGAAATAATCAGATATTTCCTTTCTGGTTTATGTTGTCTCTCTGCTCACCTTATGGATTTTTCTCGTCACGGGCAGTGGGCAGGGCATCACGAGTGTTTTGCTGGCTCAGGGATACCAGCCTATTCCCTCAGGTGGGATTCGGATTGTTAGAATACGAACAGCAGCAGCTGTCCAGAGAAGTCCCGGGCAGAGAAGCAAGAGCATTACGTAGACCTCACACCCTGAATGCGTCATGATTATTTGGTAAGTAAGCAAATGAGCTACCTAATTATAGGGCATTGTTAAGAGAGCAGAGCGGGGAGGAACAGGCCAGGAGACCCTCTCCAGGACCAGTGTCAGCCAGCCATGCAGAACAGCCTAACCCCACTGACTCAGCTCCTTTATGAAAAAGAATAAGAGACCCTTGCAATAAGGGAACCTCAGAATTGGAGAAACACAGCATCTGGTGAGGTGATGAAGCTGACACAATCTCAGCTCCAGAACCCGGTGACCGAGCACCTCCCATCAGTGAAGCCTTGGCTTCGAAAAGGGAAAACTGACAATACCAGCTTTCCTATTCTGAAATCCTTCAACTCAGAAGGTGTAAAGTTACTCCAAGAATCAACACCAAAAATATGTTTGCCTTTAAAAGCTCTTAGTCAAATGCTAAATAGCCATGAGCTATTCTTTTATCTCAGCCAACGTGTATTTTAGAATGTTCTGTACACGTAAGCGTGATGTGCACCATTGTTCTTCTCAGGGCTCAGACACCTTGGGATGCTCTTCTTCTGTTAAGAGCTCTCGGAAATCCTTACAGGGCACAGGCTTCCTGCAGAGCGGGCTCCTGCCTGAAGGCCTAGCCAACAGGCCTTCCTCTGAGGGGTGAGTGCATCTCCCCGGGTTCAGGAGGTGGGCTGACTTCTCCCATGGGTTATGAGGCCAGCTCCAGTCTTTCCTCAAGGAGTTAAATTATTTTTCCTAAAATTAACTATTCCTCAATGCACTGATGGAGGGTAAAGTCTATTCCTTTTTTCCCTATTTTGTATAAACGTACATAACTAAGGACATATAGTCTGCACAACTCTTTCATTATATCTTCGACTTTAAAGAAACACATAATTTCACTTGACAGGAGTTGACCAATTGCACATTCTTTTGGATTGAACATTACCTCAAGAAAGAAGGTCTGTGTGTGTGCGTGTGTATGTATACATCTATATCTATACACACATGTATATGTGTATAGGTATGCATGTATACACGTGTGTATAAATATACATATTACATACACATATATATGTAATTTAAGCCTGAACAAGTCAATCTTGAGGAAGGTAATTCTCCTATGTCAAATCATTCATTTAGTTATTTATTCAATAGATAGATAAGGAACAATAACTGTAGGCAGCACCTTAAGTGAAAGAAATATAAACGTCTATCTGTGAATTTGGAACATAATAGTATAATAAAGATATTCATACTATTAACAACATGTTTGACAAACTCATTTGTTCCTCTCAGCTTATGCGTTATCTATTTTTATTTACCTGTGAACTTTGGAATGGGCCTCAGATAATTAAAAAACAGACAGAAAGCATCTTGCCATCCATTTCCTTGGCTGCCTCTCTCCTGTGTGTCCGTGTGTATCCAACCCAGACTTCTCTCACATGTGCTTTCCAGACCCATCTATCAAACCCTAAAGGACAGTGTATTTCTAACAAGATCAAACCCAAGGCGACCAGACCATAACCTAATGAGACTGAAGGTTTTATTGCATTGGCTGCTGCCCTGCCCCAGTAACTACATTGGCTGTTGGTAATTTTCTACTCTTCCTGGTTTGTTGAAGTGGTTCCTCTCTTAAATTCTGTAACCATCAGGCCGCATACCTCTGCCAGTCCCAACTGAACTCACTGCCCTTTCTCCTCAGCCTCTTTCCTTCCCGCAGGGGCTTCTTGTTTCAATGGACTCAGTCTCCCACACGACAGCCCAGAATTCTTATGGTTCCTCCTTCTTCTCCAAGCCTGCTTTGATCACCAAGTATCAGTGCAAAACCCCAGCTACCCTCCCCTTCTTCACATTACCCTGTCCTGGGCCAAGTTTAGAATTTCACCATCGCTAGCCTTCACTTTTTCATTGCATCATGTTTGATTTCTATTTCTCCTCTTTTCCTTTTTAATCTTTCATACGTAATCCCACTAGAAAAGCTTTCTAATACATGCATCTTTTCATGATTACTCCCTGCACAGACTTTCACAAGCTCTGTCCCATCTCTCAGCCCCACCTTTAAGTGTCCTTATCACCAAGACCAACAGCCCTTCAATCACGACTTACGTGTCTCAGTGCGTGGTCATTGTTTGTTTCCCTGTATGACCTCACATTCTATGCACGTATTAAGGGAGGAGTTTGTCGAATTGATCTTTGAAGCTCTGGCAGGTGGAATGATGTCTGGTTTAATAGTGTCTGTTTTAAATGAGGAAATTAATGATTAAGGAAAAGAATGAAACACCTTCGTTTATGGAACACATCCCTTGTGATCAGCAATGGGGATTTAAAGATTATGAAGAGATGACCTTTACTCTTAAGGTGTAATGCCTAGAGCTGGAGCTTACAGTGAAGCAGCCTTTCTCAGCTTCATCACTATTGACATTTGGGGCTAGATAATTCTCTTTAGTGGGGGAGTGTCTTGTGAACCGTAGGATATTTATCAGCATCCCTGGCCTCTGTCCACTAGCTGCCAGTACTACCTCATCACCCATTTGTGACAACAAATATGTCTCCAGGGTCCCCTGAGGTATAAGAACAGCCCCAGCTGAGAACCACCCCAGTAAAACTGCCAATAACCTGTTTGTCTCAATATTTTCTCAACTCAATTAACTGAATAACAAAATAATAATAAAATAACAACAACAACGCAATAATAATGCGTATTGAACTTGGAAGAAAAATCAGTGCTGTACTAATACTTTTTTTTTCTTTTTGTACTAAGACTTTTAAATAATTTTATCAATGTAGTATTCACAACAGCTCCAGACTTTAGTTTTTATTATTGTCCCTGTTTTACAGACAAGAAAACTAAAATGCAGTGAAGTTCAGTAAAGATTACAAATCCCGGAAGAGACAGAGCAAATTCTGGTCTCAGACAATATGCTTCTAGGCCCTGGTTGTGTTCTTAGCTTACCTTAGTCCCCAAAGTATTTTTATTTGTAAAGTAACAGATTGTACTGCAGAATTCCAATCTTCAAACTTCAGTTCATTTCAAATGTAACGTCAGTCTTTTGACTAAAAATCCATTTTAAAATAAGAATATTGTGGCTCAAGGTATAGATATTAACTATATCTATAGTTAAAGGTTGGCTACCTGTTTCAGTGAATGGTTAGGCAACAACATTAAGGGTTAATATATAACACTGGGACTAGAGACCAGTTTTTTTCTCTTTCCGAAGATTTTACTAACATTCTCATGCCAGATGGTTTAATGTAAATGAGAGAGCAGAGCTATGAAATTCTGGGGTCTTAGAAATTCATCTCAAAGTGTTTCTGTTTATCTGTTTGACTATATCTCTTTTTTATTAATATATCAGTAATGTTTTGACTGAATGGTAATAGTTCTATTAGCTGAAGAAAACATGAGGCAACTAATATGTTTTCCTCAAAGATTTTATAAGTGCAGCTGTCAGAACTTGTGCTTATGATAATTACATGAGTAGAAATCTGATTTAGAGCAAAAACAATAGTGATAAATATCCAAGTTCCTCTTCAAAATCTCAACTCTTCATAAACACATATCTGAACAATAATCACTCAAATATCTTAATTCTTCTGAGGTTAATAGACCTTTTGATTCATTTTGGGGATTTTAACAAATAAATAGTTTTTAAATTCTCCATGCACATGATTTATTACAATGTTGTGATCTTGATGTCTTTCAAATAGGAAAGATTTCATTAAAAGGTAACTTGCATTCACAATTGTATACAAAGTGGAAGAAATATCAGTAAGAATTGATCGCTAAATCAGCCTATTGATATTTAGTTGTATAGTCCCGGACTTACACACAAACACCTTCTAAAAATTTACAGTGAAAACTTGAATTTCACTTTATCTTTTTTAGCTTCAGTTTTGCATCTCTATTTAGAAGACTGTAGACTTTCTAAAACTCAAGTTTGATACAATTAAACACGGTTTTATCAAACCCTTCTAAACTCAAGTGCCTGACATTTGGAAACATAAATGGTACATTCCTTTCTAGCTCTTATCAACTTCCGCCCTGCTTCTTAACCCACCCTTTTTTTTTGTCTTAGAAAAAAACCTGAGTTCACAGAACATTGTCATGTAACTTATGATTCTTTGTTGAAGTTCTTTCTCAATTGTACTGTGACATACTGCCAAGCTCTATCCTGAATATATTGAAGAGCTGCCATTCACCCTTCAAGACTTGGTTCACCTACTCTCTCACTTGTAATTGTTCATTACCTTTAGTTTTGCATCCAGAGAGAGAGGTTGAAAGGTATCATCAATAGGCTTGTCTTCCTTTCCACTTGGGGGCTTCCTGCGGTCAAAGGGAATTTTCACTCATCTCTTTATTTCCAACATCACCTATCCCACCAAACACCTAGTAGTTGCTAGTTGAATAGTAGTGTTTAACTGAATTGAATCGAAATGAAATAAAATGGATTAATTGAGTACTGCTTTCAGAGAGTGGCTGGAAGGATAAAATAATGTATAGGTATTTAAATAGTGATTCGATCTCCTATAATCTGCATGGTCTTGGTCAAATTAGTTTACTTATCTTTGCTTAAAAGTTTATATCTGTAAAACGAAAATAATCACAATAACTTAGTATTGCATTCTTAAAGGATCAAATGAGGGTAAGTTTAATAAAACACACAGTCCCTTCCTGGGACATAGTGGATTGTCAGTATTTAAGGATCTAAGGCATGAATCTAGCAGAGAGAGGGGCATAACTTGCTCTGGAATTGGTTTTCTTTTCCTGTGTTATGACTAATACATTTTTAGGCAGTGATCTAAATGTGCTTTCTTAAATGGGATATAGCATAGCACCATTTATAAAAATTTGCAAATACACATTAATTTAATGCCCCTTGACACTGGAAAAATTGTTTTCAAGTTGTTATTTAATTCTTTTTTTATTGTCACAATTATCTTTTAAATTAATTTAAAAAAACCTTCTTGTTGGCAAACTCTGGGATATGATAAAACATGTTTTGTTTTTTTTTTTCGGTACGCGGGCCTCTCACTGTTATGGTCTCTCCCGTTGCGGAGCACAGGCTCTGGACGCGCAGGCTCAGCGGCCATGGCTCACGTGCCCAGCTGCTCCGCGGCATGTGGGATCTCCTCGGACCGGGTCACGAACTCGTGTCCCCTGCATCGGCAGGCGGACTCTCAACCACTGTGCCACCAGGGAAGCCCCTGATAAAACATTTAAAACAGTGTGAGACACTTCCTGTTTCAACTTTGACATATAAAGAGATTGGAAGGTATCACTCCCATTCTCACAATAAGAAAAAAGCTGAACAAACTAAAAATCAATAACTTTTCTTGGACCCTTCAAAGAATTCAGGTTTCGGTGTAAGCTGCCACTCTGAAATCTGGAAAGAAAGGTTAACACAGACAATCACAGCCAAGATCATCTCATCTGGAGCAGAAGTTGTTGGAGCCATAAACGGTAGGAAGACGTAATGGTAATTTTGATGAATTGTTGGAGGCTGAGAGAGATGGGCATGAGAGGGACAAGCATTGCTGGAGAGCTTCGAGTTGCTGTCATGGGGGGTTCCCTACATTTCATGGATTTTACCTACAGGAACCTTGCCAGTTTCTCACAGGGAGGATCAGAGAATGATCCAGTGCTAGCTTTAGAGCTGGAGAGGGAGAGTTACCATTGTAAAGTGTGACCCGAGGATTCTCCATAACAAAGACCTACTCTCTGGGATAAAAACTTTACCAGAGCCTCTCCCACCTGGGAAAGGTCACATCTGCATCCCATTCCAGTCCCTTGTAGTCTTCCTGTCTCACTAAGTTGGGGGAGAAGGGACCCAAGAAACCCTTGTGAAGACCACAGCTGAGGGACTCAGTCACACTAAGCCTGAGATTTCATTACAAGGTTTTCAAGCGTAGGATCATAGAACATGTCCGCTCTCTGGGGCCTTAAAACCACACCAACTGAGCTCTAGCATAATAACAGTGAATTTCAGCTGAAAATGTTACAAGACACAGACTCTCTAAGGAGACGTCTTGGGGAAACTCAAATTCAACAGGGGCACTAGAAAAATGTGAAACCTTGACACCTACAGGTACAGCACACATTAAAACATGGTCCAGCTCCAAGCAAAATTAGCAAAACCTCACACTGATGGCCTGTTTACCTCAGTTTCTATTACCTGATGTATCATATCTGCCTTAGAACAATAATGAAAAATACGAGTCATGGTAAAATTCAAGGAGAAACAGTCTGAAGAGACAAAAGAAACATCAGCATTTGGCTCAGATTTTAGAATTATCCCATAAGTAATTTAAAATTACTGTCATTAATATACAGAGAATTCAATGTAAAGAAATAAACAGGGGGCTTCCCTGGTGGCACAGTGGTTGAGAGTCCGCCTGCCAATGCAGGTGACATGGGTTCGTGTCCCGGTCCGGGAAGATCCCACGTGCTGCAGAGTGGCTGGGCCTGTGAGCCATGGCTGCTGAGCCTGCGTGTCCAGAGCCTGTGCTCCGCAACGGGAGAGGCCACAACAGTGAGAGGCCCGCATACCGCAAAAAAAAAAAAAAAAAAAAAATTGACCACAGACCTAAATGAAAAACACACAACTATAAAGTGTCTAGAAGAAAACAGAGGAGAAAAATCTGTTACCTTGAGTTGGTGATGAAAACCACAGTATGATACATGAAAGAAAACATTATAAGTAATTTAAATATCTGACCTATGAAAGATATTATGAAGGGGCTCAAAAGACCAGACAAAGGCTGGGAGAAAATATCTGCAAAACAGGTATCTGGTAAAGGACTTGTATCCAAAATACACAAAGAACTCTTAATACTAAAAATTAATAAGAAGCACTGATGTTTTAGTGATTGGATGAAGCCTCATCTCTTGTGAGTAGCAAAGCTGTAACTTTGGGACAAAGAAGTTAAAATATAAGCCTATAAGTTCAAACTCATATACCAAACATCATTATTAAACTAAGTCCAAAGGTGATAAATAAAAATCCAGAAAAAATTTAAATGACGTATCAGTTTATAAGCTAGCTTGCTGAATCAGTCTCTGAGGTTAGAAATTCTGAGTCGTCTGTCTTAGTGACAAGTAGGAGGTTCTCAGTCTTAATTGGACCCTATTAGTACCAGCAGTATTATGAGGTTTGGTGTTAAGGAAAAGGGTGATCTTGGTATTCTGGCCACGTCTGTTCTGAAGCAACACTTACTTATTTTATAGTACCTCAGTGAGGTCTGGTGACTCTTCTGAAACGATATTTTGCAGTATAAAACTGAAAAAAAATAAACATAGGCTAAAGAGGTTTGTGAAAGTTTATTCCTTCCATATTTTCTCTCCCTGCCTAGGGAAGTGGCTTATGTTCCTGCCAGGGCTTCGACTTTGGAAGGTTGCATTAGAAAAGATACGAAAGAGATAGGCTGACAGGGTCTTTGTGAGCTGTGAATGTGTAAACAGGAAGGAATACCAGCACAAGTCAAAAAGGCAGGGGTCAGCCAGCGAGTCAGAAACCAAGAAGCATAGTGGACCGACTGCAAACATGAGTCCAACAAAGATGGGCTAAGTTTCCAAACCAGTCAGGCAGCTATAGAACAGGAGGTGGTGATGAATTGGAAGAGGAGGAGATCAATACAAGGGCAGAACCTACTACCCTGGGTTGAAACCTATGCAGTGTCAGGATTGAGCCAAGGGCTCAACAAATGCTATTTTATTTACTTTTAATGGTCTTATCTCATTTAACAAATAAAGAACGTGAGACTGAAAAGATAGGAACCACCAGGAACTACTCAGCCAATGAGAGGCAAGAAGGGCACAGTTCAGAAGGTCGTGAAGATTAATGGAACCAAAGAGGCAACCATGAGACAAGAATTAAAGGTGTCCTGTGCTGAGGTATGTTCCCTCGGTCAAGAAGCTGCTATGCTTTCTAGGGTCCAGCTAAAAGACTGGGAAAACATTATAGCATGAGAGTGTGCAGGAATGACCCTCGATCTGACCCTGGTTCTCAGCCAGAGGAGGCATTGCCATGTACCTGTTGTGGAAACGTGTCCAGACATCTCAGGCTGCACACTGAGCTCGCACGCTACCAGTTCATTTTGCATGTTAAAAGCTACATTTCAAAGTTCTTTATAGCACTCGTTGTAGCACTGGACTAACACATACCTGTCCAAGTTAAAGAAAATCCCTCTTGAATTGGACATTGGAAGTTACTACAGGATATGAACACTCAGAAATTGCCTACTAATATTGCACTATGTGCTTTTGTTATAACCCAAAGGAGAAAACCAAAACAACAGTGAGAACGAAGCTTAACAAGTTCCGTCCATCTAGAAATAAAAAGGAACTGGCATTCACACTGAGGTCTGTCTAACTCTAAATCCTATGTTCTTTCTACCATATCCTCTAAATGTCTATCAAAAACTTCCTGTAACTTTTTTTCTTTAGGCCACTCCCATAGCATGTAACTCTCCAAACTTAAGTCAAAGAGTTGAAATAGACCAACATGACTAATGCCAAAAGATTTTCCCCACTTGCATTGTTTTTAGAATCATATCTGTTTCTCCAAAGCATTTTGTATTCATGGTTTCTTGCCTATTTCTTTGAACTTTAAAAATAGCAATAACAACAACAACAAAAACTATGACAATCTCATAATTATATACTTATTTTTCCACAGTTGAATCAATACTGCTACATTACCCTGGTTATCATTTTAGACATGCCATCAGGAATATTAGAGGAGCGATTGAGGGAACACAGAATCTCATCTTCAGTACACTTTGCTCAAATCTATTCTTCATGGTTTTGTGATTGTTATATTTTCCATAAAATTGATCTCCATGGAGACTGTTATGGTGAATTTCACAACAACTAATACAATTACCCCCAAATGGAGAATGTGAGTACTTGTGCACCTCTCTGTGAGAATGTGTGATCTTAGCGAATAAATAGTTATTGGGGGGATCATACCAGTTTTCAATTTTATCAGGGAATTTGGAGCTAACGTGTGGGAGGTGAGAATTATATTGTATATTCTTAATTAACAACTGTTTTTGATCAGGGGTTTAGAAGTTAGCACCTGTAAGAAAGTGAGAATTGAATGCAGAATGGACCACCTACACTGTAGCTGTGTTATTGGGTGGAGCTTAAAGCATTTGCTAAGAGGTCTGTAGGGAAGCCAATGTGAGTGATGGGAGTTGGAGGCACATGGTTATATGTTTCTGTTTCTGGAAAAAAATTTACACACTGAATAATGAATTGTCTTCTACTTTTAATGCCTCCAGAATCTGAGCACAGGTTTAATATCCATTTTTTGACTTAAATTGAACAAATAATTATCATTTGCCTACATATGAGGCAGTCCCTCTAGTTGGATAGCCCTGGGTATATCTGGCTGTCACATTTTTGTTGTATAATTTGAGCATGCACTTTACATCTCTGAAGCTCAATTTCCCCATTAGTAAAATGGTAGTTATAATATTGACCTGGTGAAACTTACGGAAAGAGTCAATCTAGTAAGAATATAATACATCTAGCATAGTCTCCAATATATAGGAAAAGCACATGCTGATTTAGTTTCCTTTTCTAAGATCTCATGCCTAGCACTCTAGACAAAGTAAGGTCTTCATTACTCCCTAAATATATGCCTTCTTAACTTGGCCTCTAAGCTTCCCTTGTAATAATGTTGTTTTCACTTGGACTGCTTCCCTTTTCTTTTCCACCTGTTCAAATATCTCGCTCTTCGGGACATACATATAATAAAAAATCCCTTGTTTTTCTCAAATTAAAATGTAACTGGGCACCCTGAATTTTTATTTGCTAAATCTGGCAAGTCTGCTTTCAAAGGTCTTAAAGTTCTTCAGTTTAGAATTTTTTTTTATTTAATTAATTTATTTTTGGCTGCATTGGGTCTTCGTTGCTGTGTGCAGGCTTTCTCTAGTTGCGGTGAGCGGGGGCTACTCTTCATGTCAGTGCGTGGGCTTCTCATTGTGGTGGCTTCTCTTTGTTGCAGAGCACGGGCTCTAGGCATGCGGGCTTCAGTAGTTGTGGCTCGTGGGCTCTAGAGCGCAGGCTCAGTAGTTGTGGCGTATGGACTTAGTTGCTCCGCAGCATGTGGGATCTTCCAAGACCAGGGCTCGAACCGTGTCCCCTGTGCTGGCAGGCGGATTCTTAACCACTGCGCCGCCAGGGAAGCCCCCAGTTTAGGGTTTCTGGTGGAATGCTCTTTGTGTGTGCAAACAGGCACGAGGGTGTTGAGGGAGAGCCCTAGCCTGGCCAGACCCTGTCTGCCTCAAGAAACAGACCCCTCCTCTCAAACCCCTGTGGTCCTTATCTGTCACCTGCTTTCCCGGCTCTGTGGCTCTGTTCAGGGTCTTCCACATGACTTTCACATTTCAACTACACTAATCTTTGCCTCCAGAATATCTGTTTTAATGATTATCACATTAGAGTACCTCTGTAACGCTATGGCAATATTCTGATGCCAATCTACTTCCAACTATCAGTCGTCACTGCTGGACTCGTTTTGAATAACTTCTCTCTCTTTCTTCCTCCAGGCTTCAGGTACATATAACCAACCCTTATCAAAAGCGTGCTTGTGTCCCTGTAGGTTTCCAACTTTGGACTGACCCTGCTCAGGATCTCAATGGGTTCTTCATACTGTCTGACTGTGGGATTGAAGTTAGTCAAATACGAACACGTAAAAGTTTCCTATTTCAGCTCACTATAATAATCACTTATTGAAATATCTAGAGCCCTAAAACGTTATTCTGGAAAATATGGCATGTATTGTCTCCTATTATCATTATCAATACTGTCCTATTATTATTTTAAAATAATAACTAGGCTTTATTGAGACTTTCTAACGTGTGGGTCTGACACTACGCACTTGTACAAATGATGCAACCCTATGAGATACTTATTAGTTTTGTATCTATTTTCCATACAGAAAAAATCATAAGTACCTTCGCCGAAGACACATAATAGCAAATAGCAGTACTGAGGCTATTATAAGCTTCTTTCTGGCAGGAAAAGTACCTTAGCATTTAGTAGACCCTCAATAAGTATTTTTTGATTAAAAAGGGGAAAACTCCTAGGAAATACCTTGATTAGCATGTTCACACTTGCTTTATCATACAAATTTTTTATTTATTTAAACTGGATTCTAAGACTCTGCTCCTTTGTTTATTACAATCATTATGTCTTGTAAGACTTAAACCTCGTGGATTGCACAATTACCTGTGAAATGTCCCAGAAGAGGACATGCTTATCCCAATATTTTTACTCAGTGGCAAATTTCAACGTTTAGAACCGCAAGCTAAAGAGTGATTGTCTTTTAGAGTGGAGTCAAAAATGATTCTAATTAATGGTTTTCTAATAAATTTTTTGGCTTATAAGCACTAACAGCTTCTTTTTAATTAGGCATAAATATCCATCTAGCACAAAATATGTTGTCAGAAAGAACCTCTATTTCCTCAAGTTTATTTTCTTAGAATTTATTTAGCCTTTCATTCACATTTAGAGTTATTTATTAGTGAATCAGTTCTGTGAAAGCTCTGTGATTACTGGGTGAATACTGGATGATGACCATGCCTGCAGAACGTGGGCCCTCATGCAAATGTAGCTGTTTTAAGGAAAGAGAAATCAGGAAACAAATCAAACAAAGGAGTATGTATGTGGGATGTGTGTGTACACACACTAGAGTACCATAATGGGAAGAAATTCAAGGGAAAAAAATCATAGCCTCAGGCTTCTTACTCCTGTGGTCTTTTAAGAAATAATGTAGGGTTTCCGTGGTGGCGCAGTGGTTGGGAGTCCGCCTGCCGATGCAGGGGACGCGGGTTCGTGCCTGGGTCCAGGAAGATCCCACACGCCGCGGGGCGGCTGGGCACGTGAGCCATGGCCGCTGAGCCTGCGGGGTCCGGAGCCTGTGCTCTGCAGCGGGAGAGGCCACAGCAGTGAGAGGCCCGCATACGGCGAAAAAAAAAGGTAACTTACATTTTCTCAGAATAGATCAGTTAGATTCCTATAACACGTATGATATTTGTCCCATGATACCTTATGCCATCATCTCTTGAATCTTCACTGAATGGCCAACAACCAAGAAATGATTGAGGGAGGACCTGGGTCATGAATATAAAAGCACTCTCAACTCTTCTATTTTCTAAGCAGGTAACATTTCAAACTTGTGCAGTACTCAGAGAACAAGCTTTAATAATCATACCTGATTGGAATAGCTGCTTCTTATGCTCATTTTTATGAGAAGAAAGAGTGAAGGGAATTATTCTGCAAATGCAAACATACACAAATAACCACAATTTATTCCATAGATCATTTTCTTGCTCAGAATCCAGGGACAAAGACGATATAAATCTGAAAAGGGAAAGGACACTTCAGTTCATCTAATATCAACATGGTATTGCTATTGAATTAAGAAATGAATAATTAAAAAAATAGAATCAGATGATTAAATTTCTATAATGTGGTAAATTGAGAAATAGCTACTGAAGAAGATCCAGTAAGTTACCAAACAATATATTCCTTTGTTTTATTTTAAGGTGAAGATGAATCACATGAAATGTGACTTTTGAATGTAATGATTTCCATGTGCTATTTGTTTTGTGAATGCCAATAAGTTATTTAATCATGAATATTAATAAATACAGCAATCTTTTAAAATACGGAGAAAAACATGTAGCTTAACAGATCCAATAAATTACAGCTCCATAAAATGCATGACTTTTTCTTACTTATCTTAAGGGAAACAAAAGAGTTATCTGACTGTTTACTAACAGTTTTGATATCAAATTCAGGGTGATTAGAGTACACCTATATACCACAGCCCTCCTTGAGTTCAAATACATGATTTTTATAAAATAATGGGGTCTTTATGGATTACACAGAAAAACAAGTCAAGGGGATGCCCTTAGCATAGAAGAAGGAAGGGCCCAGATAGCAGATGAGGGGCAACCATGGCACCTAACCAGGTACTGAAATTAAGGAAAGAAAGAGAAAGCCAAAAGGAAGAAGATGTACAAAACCACGAGATGCTGGGATGAATTCTGTCCTGAAAGGAGTATATAGAGTCTCTTTTTTGTTGTTTCGGGCTAGCCTAGAATGGTAATTCTTCAGAGACATGATCAATCTCTGCTCTTAAGGAAATGAGAATCCAGCAGGGAGATAAATAATTGAAATGACAGTTGCATTGGATCTGTTCACATGTGGTAGTAGATAGAGGCCCCCAAGTACAGTGGAGCTCCGGAGGGGAAGGAAGGGTGATGGATGAAGGTGAGAGATGGGAACAAAAATGAGGCCCAGGATTAGGGAGCTCTGGTGATAGAAGCCCTTTTTGGGCCTCATGAAGACTTTTATTGTGGAACTTGGCTCACTGTCCCAGTCTAAAAACGCTGGTCCAATTGTCTACTTCCATTCTTCCAGAGAGGACAGAATTAACTTCCCAGTCGATATGAAAGTCCACCAGAATGTAACTCCCCGAAGGCAGAGAGTTATTCTGCTCTCCATGTGTGCAGAGTGTAGCACAGAGCCTTACACTGGAGGTGCTTAATAAATGCTTGCTGTTGTTGGATAGAGGGTTCCATCAAAGGTAAGCTCTTGTAAATTGGGAGACTCAAGTTTCTTCTCCATGGACCATTCAGCCTTAATCCCAGGAGGCCAGTGCAATGTAGGTAAAGCACAAATGTTGATGGAGGACCCCCTACCCACTGGAAACCTGGCTAAACTAGGCTTAACCTCACCTCAGCGGACTGTTGATAAAATGCTGACTTAGCATTCTGCAAGCTCCTGTGTTTCCTTACTGAGAAACAGAAGCCAAATGAGAAGCTTGGCCCGTTTTTCGGTTTACACAGGGACACATACATAACACGTGCATACATGCATACATACTTGCTTGCATATACGCACACATATGTACATTCATCCAGAGTATCCTGTATTGGGGATATTTGTTAACATGTCTGGGTAGGTGGATGCAGTTGGGGGCACATGTCATCAAGGTTTTCTAAGCTCTAGGTACTTGTGGGCCACTTTACTAATAATTCATAATAACTTTAATAATAACTTCACTAGAATGGGCCTCTGCTTGTACCTGCTGTAACGTATTTTATCTGCTATAACATAACATCAGCAACATATTCCCACTGAGAATTGCTAGAGTGCCAGGGGGTCCCATTTTGCTAAGGA
Source organism: Globicephala melas (assembly GCF_963455315.2). NCBI lineage: Eukaryota > Metazoa > Chordata > Mammalia > Artiodactyla > Delphinidae > Globicephala > Globicephala melas. The sequence continues at coordinate 86,929,469 of NC_083325.1, read as the reverse complement.
ATTCTTCTCTGAGAGTTTTCTTCCCCATTTGCCCTGTGGATGCAAGGTCACTCGGTCTGTGTTTCACCAGTGCCATGTGGTCACTACCCTCCACCAAAAGGCTGAAATGCAGACCAGATGGGTCTATATTAACAGCTGCAGACTCTGCAGTTGTCAACGGGCCAAAGTGGCACTGGGTATATTGGAAGATTAACATTTTTTAAACTTTTTCTATTGTTTGGAGATCATCATTACACAAATATTTTTGACTCCTTGACCTTAAAAAAGATAAGAATGGTTATTTTGACTCTACAAACTAGATGCCAAGGAAAATGTTGACACTACATGTTGATAAATACAAAAGGTTAAATGAAATTTATACGAACACTGATTAATTTTGCCTTAAATATTTGCTGGAATGAACATTCTTAAACTCAGTTCATTTCCCAGACTGTGTTCTCTATTTTCTTTCCATTGTGCTTTTACTGAAGTGCAAGTAAAGTTTATTATTAAAGATATACCATACGTATTTTAAAGTGAAGGTTTACTATATTTATATTTTAACCCATAACAAATTTACCAGATATAGATATATAATAGAAATCATTTTCTCAAGATTAGTTTTTCAAGAACATTTTACCGATTTTGTGTCTGCCAAGAAAATTGTGTTGTTTTATTGCCTTTTAAACTAGTGCAATATATTTTGTGTTATTTCAAACGTACAATTTTTCTGAAATGTTTTTTTCACAGTATTTAATGTTACTGATAGCATATAATTACTTAGGCAGTTCTTTTGTCTGTAATAATTTCACCATGTTCCGTTTGAGCTATCTTCATTTTATTTATTTTTTTATTTTGAAAACCTCTAGCAATAATATTCACTATACATTTTATAGAGACTGATAGTATTTATTTGTTGGCATGAAAAACAGAAGTCATTAGAATGGCAAAGGCACAGGACCAGAGAGCACACTGGATAAGAAAAACAAGACCACGCCTCCCCCACCCCCACCCCCGCCCCGCCTTATCTTCCACACACATCAGTTGTCCCAGGCTTTGTGAATGTCAGTGGTGGACCCCACTAGTCTCCACATTTTCTTTATGAGTAAAACAGCATTTTCAGGACTTAAGCCAACAAATGGATCAGTCCAATCACAAAATAGCTGTCATTGCTGAATATTGATTAAAAAGAAAAGAATCGTGAAGATACAGATAATTTATATCTAAACATAGTTAATGTACATTATTTTGCCAAGAGGATGTTTACATTAAGTCCCTGAGAGCAGGAAAATTCACCACCTTTCCCAAAAAGTAAAGACTTTCTAGATGTGACCCAAACTAACTATAAAATTTAACCTGGAAGCATTTTGTTACTAAGCTGATTAACTGTTCAAGAGCAATCCTAGAAAACACCGTGAAGTACCTACTTTAAGCCAGTGGAACATCTTTCTGGATCCCCTCTCTCTGCTGGCACCTTGTCTGTCAGTGTCAGAAGTTTGACAGTTTCCATCACCCCCATTTCCTGGACTTGTCTGACTTGCTCTACCTTAAATTTAGATTCTGCTCCACTGCACCTCAGCAAGGGAACTCTCTCATGTCCCTTGGGGAAACAGATGGATAGTAGTGGTTTACTGGTAAACGTTTACCAGCTATCCATTAAAAGAATCACTTCTATGGTCTTTGCCAACTTCTGTGGTGCAAATACTCCCTCTGTTGCTGAATTCAAGCCACCAATTTGACTGAATTTGGAGTTGGGAAGAAATGAACACAATTGTGAGCTGGTAGGTGCTGACTCCAGCCACACTAGGGGTTGCTGGCTTCCTCATCACTCTGGGAGGTATGAGGTGAGAAGTTCAGTCAGAGGAACAAGGAATCTTCCCCCGAGGTCTGAAGGGGAGAGTAGGAAGGGGAGGTGTGGGGTAAGGTAAAGAGTTATTGTGCACTCTGTGGTGAACATTCTGAAGTGAGTTCTCAGGTGGGGATGGAGGAGAATGCTAAGCATACTGAACAGGGGAAGTCAATTTTGAAGTTTTAAGTATATTTCCAGTTATTTTCAAACTTTTCTTATCATAACAATCACACATAGACTCTCTTCTTTGAAGTACATACTTTATTTCAACCCAAATGGACTGAATTAGCCCTTCTAGGAGACCCTTGAGAAATTATATTTCAGCAAATAGACAATATTAGGAAGTGCAGAATTTGAATCCTTGACTTGGGGTTTAATTATCTAAGGGAGAGCAAGTAGAATGGTGTTTCCCTACACTTACTGAGAGCAGAATCACTTCAGGAAACTTACAAATTCTGCTGCTTAGCAGTCATCCCATAGATTCAGATTTAATTTGTCTGGGCTAGGGGCTGGGGGAGACTGGACATCTGTAGGTTTGAAGAGTGCCCTAGGAGATTCTCATATGCAGCCCATGCCAGGAACCACTGATGGGTGTACTGAGCATGGAGAAGGACAACAGAACTAGAGGAAAATCGACATTTTAAGTGGAAGCATAAACTATTGCAATTGCAGCTTATAGACCCATAAGTCTGTGTTTCTCAATAAACAATAGCCTCCCTTAGAGCTCATGTCTGCTTTCCTTCTGCGTTCCCAGCACTTAGCCAGTGGTTGGCATATGGTAATCCTGCAATAAATGTTGATCGAGTGAGTGTCCTAATTGGCTTACCTCATTAATAACTTGGTGATAATGTGTTGATTAATGCATTATCTTGTTCTGAGTATCATATTTGCATTTCTACAGGACCATCTGCAGACAATGACTTAACCCAAAGAAATGCCTCCCCTGCTGGGGAAGGGCAGGTGGGGAGGACATTTGTGATTAAGCCTTCTGTTTCATACCAATTGTATCATGTGGGCAGCTTATTACTATTAAGGGAAGTTTAGTGTCCTGGTATATTTCATGTTTTTAAGCATTCATGAAATATCAACTTCCCATCTGGAAGACACAGCCAAGGCTTTTGAAATAATTATTTTAGAAAGAGCTACAACGTAGATATTACTGATATTTATGTACTTAAAAGCAGTTAAAGGCATTTTAGTGTTAAGTAAGGTAAAACTTCCTCAAATGTATAAACAATGGCATTTTATTCATATTTTAAAAACTGGCGTTTTCTTCATAGGCAAAAGAGATTGTTTCACAATTATAAAAATGAATCTATTCCAGAAGTATACTTCTAATTCTCGGTGTACACTGGCTTTGGAGTTTGAGCATAGACAACATTCAAGGATGCTTCTGGCACCTGTGATTTACTTGGTAAACAATGTGCATGGTAGTTTTCACATTCACCACCAATTATGAAAGAATCAGTACCCGTTTGTCCCAGTCTGCTTTTCCCATGTGTCTTACCTCTTCCTATGCTTTTCTCTTGATTTTCTCAATGACAATGAAAACTGAATCCAATGAGAGAGAAGGGCTTTTTGCTTACTGCAATTTGTTCTGCTTTGATTACTTTAAAATGAGCAATCATCCCACTCTCCCCTGTGCATGGAAAACATGCATTTCTCAGGTCTATTTCCCCCCAAGCTTTTCCACCTGGGTTTTGAGGGAAGGCTGGCTGGATACAGCCACAGGGTAGATAAATGTTATATTGATCTATCTATACATCTACCTAGATCTGGATCATGTGTCTCTGGTTGTCAACCCATGGTGTCTTTGTCCCTCGGGGGACATTGCCTGTGTCTGGAGACATTTTTGGTTGTCACACTTGGGGGTTGAGAAGGGTACTGACATCTAGTGGTAGAGGCCAGACACACTGGAAAACATCCAACATGCACAGGACAGACCCTGAAAATGTAACTCTGCAGCCTCAAACATCAATAGCACCAAGACTGAGAAGCTGATCTTTATATGTATATTCATGTCTATCTCTGTATATCTCAAGGTTACACAGCTCTGGACGAGAGATGCATTCAGTTCTCTACATCTCTGTCTCCTCTGACCTAGTAAATTCCTCGAGGACAGAGGCAGCCTCATGCCATCGGTGCTGCCATATCACCTAGCACAAGCCTTTAGACAGAGATGCACAACGAATGTTTTCTGAAAAGAAACCTGAGAACCTCCAGGAGAGTTTTTGCCCCAATTGCCTCTCCCATTGGCCTTACCATGATGTATAAAGTAATTTCTTTTGTTCAGCACCTTGAAGGCCCCTGTAAAAGTGGACATGGTACCTTCAGGATGGAACACTGTAATCCTCTACCAGCACCTCGGCTTACGTCATCAGGTTGTGTAATTACAAAACACAGCCTTGAATCGGAAGAGGCATTCTCCGATGAAGAGCACACTGAGAATGTCATAGCAATCCTTGACTCCCCTCTTGCCTTCCAGCCTTCAGTCTGTCACTAGACTTTCCCAGGTGAGTCTCTTCTCCTCAGTGTCTAACCCTGCCTGGAAACTAGTACGTGTTCAGCAAATGAGGCAGATGACCCTCAGCGGTCTGGACCTGCCCTGCTTTCGTCACGTCTCCCTGCACTGCAGATGGACTGCACATACTACTTGTGCGTCCCAAACACATTATGGACTTGCACACCTCTAGATTTTGGCATGTGCTCCTGTTCTAGCGATGCCCTTCTCCTACTTTGTTCCCTGTTTAATGCCTCATTATGTTTCAGGGTGCTACTCCAATCCCATCTCCTAGAATGATCTGCCTAGTGGTCCTGGTCCGGGGTAGTGCCTTTGTCTGTCTTAGAGCACTAACCCCATTGTCAGTCTCTTCTCCATAAAACCATTGCACCACACAGCCCATTTGATCCTTAGTGGGTGGAGTGACACTGTAGCATCTGTCACCTCAATGAGTGAGTGACAGCACGGTCCCAGTGAATTTGGCCTGGCCCACGATGGTGTCCACACACACACTAAAAAAAAAAAAAAAAATTGCCTGGTTTCTGGACTAGCGACCTCATAGGAAAAATGAATCCATTGTATGAATTATATTCTGTCTTTCTTTGAAACCCAGCACAGCTCTCTAAGAGAACAGTAATGATTTATGTATTTGTTTATTACCTTTTCTTGCAGAAATGACACCTGTTAATCAAGAGGGCAGGAGGTAGAAGGAAGGAAAGGAAAAGCCTTGTCCATCTCTAGGCTGTAAAGCACGGACAGGAGCATTAAATACCTTCCACACTAATGCAATGTCTTGTAAGCACACTTTGGAAACCAGACAGAACCCTCAGGTTTTGCACATGGGTTCGATCACACATATATTTAGTCAGGCAATCAACCACACTCCATAAGTGTGGAGGACGTGGGGAGAATACACAGAGAGAAAGCAGAGTGCCACAAGAGGCTATGTCATGTCCTCAGAGGATGTACTTTTGTACACGGTTACTGGGAATATTTATAACTATCCAGGTACTGCATAGACCACCAGAGGCATCAAGGAGAAGATGGCTCAGATCATACCCTGTGCAAGTTCTGAAGAGGTATAGAGCGTTTCCAGTCAGTAATCGGAGACAAAGTCATGGGAGAGTTGGAATCTGAGCTGTGCATTGATCTGACATGCAGCAAGGTAGACTTCTGGAACCTTGTGACGATAGCATATTGGAAATGCTTCAACTGTTCATTCTGTGAAGATACCTGTTTGTGTGAAACAAGAGTGATAGGAAAACACTAAAGCAGGGGAAATAAAAGGCTACTTTCCATTGATTCAATACAGCAGATACTTGTGGAAACCTTGCAAGGACACCCTACTCTGTGTGGCTCAGGCTTATAAAGACAGATGCATGTGATCTTTTTTTTCTCCAAAGAAGCAGCATCCCTTGGTGGAAAGGGTTTAAAATAAAACAGCTTTCACTCCTTGGCTTTGTTGATGCTTTTTACACTCAGTTCCTTAACTTGGGGCACCAACACCCACCAGGACTTCTGTGAGGGTCGAGGGACAATGCAGATATGGTCTTGCAAGGAACACTTTTAGAATGCTTCCTGCACTTAACTGGTGTTAGCTACTATTACTACCACCATCACCTTTATTCAACCACAATGCAAGAATGGGGGAAAGGGTGTCTAAGCCACTGGGTTATTGTAAGGAGGAGATCTGATATCAAATGTGGTAGTTCTTAACAGGGTGATTTTGCTCTCTGGCCCCCTGGGAGAAATTTGGCAAAGTCTATAGCCTTTTTGTCATTGTCACAATTGGTGGGTGCTACTGGCACCTAGTGGGTAGAGGCCAAGGATGCTGCTAAACAACCAACAATGTGCAGGACAGCCACCCCCATGCAGAACTGTCCAACCCCAAATGTCAGTGGTGCCCAGGTGGAGAAATGCTGATGGAAGGTGGCGTTGCTGGGCCCATAGCATATGGTGTGAATGGTTGCAGCCCTGCTCTCATCCACAATGACATCACATCACACTCATCCTGGCCGTGGTCACACCCTGAGCACTACTCTCTTTCTGTTCTGGGGCTGATGTTCAGGGGGAAAAAAAGACAATAGCAATCAATTTGATGCCATCAAACTGCTTTCATGGAAAGTCTCCTGTGCCCTGGGAATTGGGCATCTTGTCTTTCCTTTCCTCCTCCTGCCGAGCCAGCTGGGGACACAGGGTCCTCCTGAGAGCAGCTGGGCCTGGGGAGCTGCCCACAGTGGCAGCAGGAGCCAGCAGGGCCCGGCCCCTGGAGGGCTGTTAGCCATGGCCCAGGACCTGCCAAGTGCAACTGGTCTCCAGCAAGTCTGCTCTCCAGGAAATCCTGCCCCTCAGCCCACACTGAGACCAGAGGGGCAGAGCACCCAGGTACACAGCCCTCACCCTGTGCCCGTCCCTCTGTCTGTTTCCTTCACAGGGCACGGGGGCTGCCTTGAGAGGGAAATGAAGTACAATAAGTATAAGTGAAAAACAAACCAAGCTTGGGTCTCCTGTCCCAGAAGGTGGCAGATGTGCCAATTCAGAGACACCCTGAGATTGGATGCTGCCAAGTGACGTAGCCGCCTGGCTCTTCCCCACCTCCCAGGGGGCATTTGCTGCCATGTGAGTCCCCGGGGGACAGTGGGTATGCTGCCTGGTTTCAGAGGAGAGGGGTATAACGTGGTAAGCTCTCCAGTCTGCAGTTTTGAGTTTCAAAGGATATCGCCTCCTTAGAAGCACCTGTGAGTGGCCATCCTTCTCCTTTAGGGATGATTATGACAGTAGCAGCCACAAGAGCTAACCTTGCCACGTGCCAGGTTAATTCTAAGAAGGGTGAAGAGGTGAACTGATTTCCCCCCACGAGATTGCGGGTAGAAAGGGTGCGACTAAAGATTCCCTTCGATCTTGGAGTGTAATGCTCCACCGACAAGGAGAATGAATTGGGATCTTGTGCTAACAACCCCCTGACAGCTATCTGAGTTTAAAACTCATGCAGAAACTTTAGGAAAGTGCAATTGAGATTGACCTCACTAGGAAGCTTTAAAAATCCAGCTGAAAAAATAATGTTCTAAAAGTAAACCTGGGCTCCAGATTTTTAATCTTGTCGGTTTATATACGGCCTCTTCTGCACAGCAGCTTGTTGTGGTTAGTTGGGTGAGAATCAGTTGAAATCAGAGAAAAGCCCAAACAGCAGAATTTTTTGGACGAGTATGCTATTCTTCCTGAGAGCTTTTGAAGTAGCAGACTTTGTGCTGACTTTGCATGAAGTGAGAGTAATCTGTGATTAACTCAACATCAGACAAGCTCCTGCCATTTCATGTAAATGCTACTTTTTAAATCCTTGAAGATGGTTTTATAAAGAAGACAGATCATTCTCCTATTTACTTGCTTTGAGTGTCAGATTCCTAATTAGTGAAATCTATATTTGTGAGTTAGGGAGAAACAAACTATTTGAGTGAGGTCCTCAAAACCACTCTCCATCCCTTCCAGGCCCCCTCGAATCTTTTTTCTTATGTCAATAAAGGACAGAAACCTCACAATTTTCCCAAGACTTCACCCAAGTTCTTCATTTCCCAGAGAAAAAGGGGCTCCCAAAATAGGGTCCCGTAGACAGAAGGCAGTCAGTACATACATACTGAATAAAGGATTGGATGGTTGAGCAGAAACAATCTAAGAAATCAGAACCTGGGATTGGAAACTGTTCTGAAAAATTATAACTACTCAATAAAGAAGAAAATTGGGGAAAATAATTTAGAAGTTCAACTTATATAATGTGCATGAATTGACTGTAATTTTCTCCATGCATTTAAATATTGTGGATAATTACTCACTAAACAGTAGAATTTCAATAAATTTTATGTTGAATGAATAAAGTTCAGGTTCTTTTGAATCCTCAGAGAAATCTTGTGAAATGAAACTAAAATTTTCTTTGGCAAATTAAGTTACAAATGTAATTAATTTGCCAAAGTGGTCAGGTCATTCATTTCAGTAACAATGTCTTGACTGACAAATGCTACATATAATGATGGAATACTGTGACAAAAAAAGTTTGTCTCAATATTTCTGAAAAAGTGATAATAACACAACTACATCCAATAAACAACAGATATGCCCAAGTCTCCTTTCTTACTGGCTAATTACTGAGTTTCTAATCTTAAGAGATTTTTTTTTTGGTTTTCTGACACAAATATTCAGAAATATTTGAGGAGAGAAAAAATTAGGATCTAGAAGAAGACATAGAATAATATATTTTGATTAACTGTAAAAGGATTTTATAGATTTCTTCTAAGTTGCCTGATTTACAAAGTAGTACATCAATTAATCTCACATGAAATTGTCCTAAATTTAAGCACTAAAATAGTGATACTTAGACCTAAAATTAGGAACACAAATACAGTCAGGGGGCATAAAGAAATCATAAATTCGTATAGGACAACAACACAATCAGATATGGGGGGATAAGTGTACCTATTCCATCCATTCTTGTGCTAAAGCAGCAACAAGATATCCAAAACTCAGGGGAAGTACTTAATATACAAATTAAGCTCTAGCAACTACAGCTGTATTGCATCAGTTAGCACTCAGACTGATATACACAAGCACTGACGCAACTGAAACAGCATATTACAGTAATGAAAGAAGGACATTTTGAGCACCTGCAAAAGTTCAAGTTTGTGAACTTGAGTCCATCACCATAAGACAGGATGATGCAGACAGTGGGGGGAGATAGAAAGCTGCCTGGCTGCCAGAAAATGTGGGATCTACAAGCCTGGAGTCTTGGGAGAGACCACTGCACACACCTCATCTGTGAATTGGGAGGGGGATCTGGTTCATCACTTAGGACACCACCTAAATCAGTGTGAGTCTATGGTGCAACTTTCAGTTGTCAAGTATGGAAGAAGCTGGGCAGCCAATAATCCCTTTTCTATTATGTGAATATAGTTACAGATGATTTACTTTCCTATGTCTGCCCCGTGTGTTGTTGGAAGGCAGGGTCGTTATCTTATTGATATTAATAGTAACAATGATAACACATAGAATCTTTCTGACCAATATATATATTTTACTGCACATGCAACTTCTTATAAATCCCTCACAAATTATATCATTTAACCTTTACCAAAACTCTAAATTAAAATGTAGGTCAATTATATAAATCGGAGAATGTAGCTGAGAAAGGTAAATAGCTTACTAAAAGTCATATAACTAGTATGAGGTTAGACTAGTTATGTGACTTATAATTAATTTACATTATTTTCTCATCTGATACCAAATCCCAACTCTCTTCACCTCTGTACTGTTAAATAAATGTAACTATAGACAAAAAATAAAAAGGAAAAATATATAGAGAAAATAAACAAGAAAAAATGTGCAAAGGAAGATAATAAGAAAGGGAATTACTTTCTCCAAGAGAATGTACACTTTTGCAATTATTAAAGTCTTACATTTTTAACTGAAACACAAAACAAACAAAAAATCCTAAGTGTAGTGAACAGGTTGAGTTCTCTTCTGGACTTTTGCTAACATAGCACATATTTTGAAGAAGTGGATAAGGCATTGGCCAAAATCCAACCCTCTGCCTTTCTTTCCCCTTTCTTTCCCCTTTCTTTCCTTTTTTTACTCCAGTATTTCATTCATTCATTCATTTGTAAATTGAGATATTTTTTCAATTTTGTCAAGAGTATAGTTTATTTGGGGAGTAAAATACATGGAGAGAAGTAGTGGACAGCAAGTTAGGACAGGTAGTCTGAGCTCCAGAATCATGCCAGCTGGAAGGTGAGCAAACACATGGCATTAGAACCCAATTAGCACAACCAGACATGCCCATATTTCTCGGGGTCAGAGAAGACTTTGCAAAGGAGTGACTGAGTTGAGATTGACACAGAGTTCAGAGCTGCAATATAGAAGACACACTGTCCCCAAGTGATACCCAAAGAAGAAATCAGTCATTTCCATTTTATTCCACTAAAAATAAACCATTCTCAAAGCAAGGAACCTGTTCATCTTTATTCCATTTGAACGGTGGCAGGACCATGAGTTCGGGGACCATAACTGAATAGTCATCATTGAACTCCCTGCGTCCAGCTCAGCTCTTGGTCCAGAGTAGATGCTTAGTACTTATTTACAGAGTAAAGGAATATTTTTATTTATTTATTTTCAGAAAACCTGGTCTTAAAAGAACAAATCCTCCGAATCTTTGATACTGAGATGGGGCAAGGGAGGAGAAAATGAAAATAAACACATATGTTAAAGTCAGACTGCATCTTCTCAAAACTACATCCAGGATGTCGGTTGTAAGATTGAGGTAAATGGTGTGGGAGGGATAAATTGTCAGTCACTCCACCAGTAAAAGACAGAGCTGTGGCTTGAGTCCTGAGGTCTGTGACTCTAAAGCCCTTGCCTTGGCCATATATAAAATGCAAGTTAGCAAGAGCTTCCTAAGCTAAGCATCAGGATATAACATTAGGTGTCACACCATCTTGGAAATTCACCTGAAGACCAACAGAAACCCTCATATTTTTAAAGTGTGGGAAGTAAATACAGAAAATAGATTTCATTAGTCTTGATGATCTTAGTTCCATGCTTTGTCTTCTTGTTAACTCCTACTGACCTGGACCCAGAATACCTCTGGGGGAGCTGATCCCTGCACTGGCCCGAGCAGCTGAGATCTCATGTCCTTTGTCTAGGTCCATGCTCCAACATCTTTAGTTCTTTAGTGTCCTCTTAATATTCTATAATACCCACTCACCATACTGTTACTGGGGGTAGAGCAGGCTCTGATGTCTGGGGCTTCTCCTGCTCAGGGGAAGAAGATACCATCATACTAAATAACCTGAACTCCAAATTGTCTGAAGGATGAGGAAGTTGGGAGAAACCACGTTAATATCAGACCATGTGAACTAAACTCAAAGTGAAATGAGATGGGGGAGCAGAGCATAATGATTAAGCGGGGGACTGGAGGAGACTCTTAGTTTGAATCCTTGTTCTGTCACTTACCACCTGTTAGACCAGGTGCAAGTTACTTCTCCTCCCTCAGGGCTGTTGTTTGTAAGAATGGTGATGATGATGGTGATAAAGACAGTTCTCATCTCACAGAATTGTGCCAGCATTCAACAGGATAATCCATATATAGCTCTATAGTATAGAATGCACACTTGTTGTTATCACTTTCAATTGAGTAAACAAGTGTGTATGGTAATGAGTGTTTTCCACATATTGTATTAATTAATATTTAATAAATCATGACATCCTTACATGATAATAATTAAACTTTTATGGAAGCAGGTCTAAAAAATAAGAACTATAAATGTAAGCTTCCCTTCCTTAACACCTGATCAGTTGGTGATTATATTTCCAAATGGCGACCAGTCCCAGCAGACATCTCTTTCTGTGATAAGGTCAGTGCTGTTGGACTCACTAATATTTCTTGAACTCATCTTTGAGAGGACAAGAAAAAAGCAAGGATGTGCTGAATCTGGAGGGATGCACTGCTCACCCCATAGAGGTCAACTCAGCACCATCTGGGACAGGTCTCACTGCTGTCTATTTGGATCCATTTCTAATTATTTTTTCTAATCATGCTGACTTTGAATATATTTTTGAAAGTATATATATATATATATATTTCCCTGTTCTTTCTTCCTTGATGTAACTGTCCAAAGAATTTGCACCTCTCAGAGGCATCTACTACAAAATTAATGTTTTGTGAAATGGTCTATTAGGTTCTAGGAGCTTGGCTGAGGTAATGAAATTGGATATGAAGATGATGACTATGTATGTGTATGTTTGTGACCTTCTGGAGACAGGGACTGCTCATTCCATCAACCAACACACTATGTGGTATATGGCAAGTACTCAAATAAAGGGTTGTTGAACTGACATGGTAAACATCAGATGGCTGTTTTAACCTTGCACATGGCAGGACAGAGCTGAAAATTAGCATGGAGATCTGAGGGAAATGATTCACCTTTGTTATGCTCACTGTGCCTCTTCTCAGTACTAACAGTATTAAAATGGGTCCATTTGTTATTTAAATGGATGAATCTTGAAAGATTTATGAGGAAATAGGACTTTACTCCCTGTTTCATAAGCAAACAAAAAAAGTAAACCACTGAGAGAATAAACCACATGTCCAAGGTCAAATGTGAAAATTTTGATGAAGTTTCTACCTTTTGTTTTCAGTAGGATTTTCAAAACTTAATGTTCAATATCAAAGTGGAAAACATTTCAAGCACATTTCCTTTGTCATATGTGGCATTCTCATGTTATAAATATGTCTTTAAAATAAATTGAGCCCACAAAATGAAATTATCAACACATCTCAAACCTTAGGTGACTCTAAGATGGTGAAAAGACACTGTGTGATCTTATTTCTATAGGTATATTCAAAGACGGGTACCAGTTGGCCTATGACAGAGAGCTAGTGGGGCTTAGTGGCTCCAATGAATTATTATATCTCTCATGCTTATTTTGTTTCCTAAAGTATTCATAGAATTATATATTGGGATTGAAACAGACTTTTAAAATTCAATCCCATCTTCATATTTTACTGATATATCAATAGAAAGGCTAATCACATTACAGATGGTCTCATCGTTACTTAGTAAAAGACCAGCCACAACAGCTCTTCAATCTAGCACAGGCTCTTGCTACAAGACTTTGGAAGATGCACTTAAATGGAGTGTGAGCTATCTGGCATTGTCAACATATGTCTTTCACTTTGTTATTTTTCTAACTTTTCTCTGTTATATTCACCTCTGTTATTGAGGGGATATTTAAGGTTGAGAACAACTCTCTATAACTTCAGATTTATTTTAAAAAGTAGAACAAAGTAATATAGCCCACCTCCCTCTCAACAAATAATATTTATTTCTTGGAGTTGGAATAGTGATTTATTTAAATTACTGAATATATATTGCCTTATTAAAAAACTGGGACATGCTCAAAAAGTTGGATAATGTCTTGAATTTGTAATCATATGGTAAGAATTGTATATAATAGAAAAGATTAAAATTTTACATTTTAAAATTAATGTAATTGTTGCAGGATAAGATAAAATAAAAATATAATGCATTGAATTAATAGTTTCAAACATTCAAATAAGAAAACAACTAAATTCATATTAGTATAATAGAAAAGAGACTAACATCTGCATTGATATAGCATGATTCAGATTATAATATGCTTTCATAAATATTAATTTGCCAAATGCTTTCAAGAATTTTGGAATTTAGGTAGAGTATATGTTAAAATCACTTTCTTTCCAGGAGGCATTTGCAGCTCAGAGAGACTGACTTACCCAAGATCACACAGCAAGTAAGTGATGAGGCTTTGGATTGCCTCAAAATTAATACAACATTCTTTCCAGAATCTCAATCGTTCCAAGAAGTATTAATATGGAAGTCTTAGGGTTCCAGGAATGATGACTCATAAAGATGTGAAAATATAAATGACTGTGAAAGCTGAAGATTAATGAAAGCTAATAATAAGATAAATAAAAGTTCTCTCAATTTGCTCACAAATATTTGACTTTGTAAAGAACAAAATTCATATCAGCCAATGTTTACTATATATAAGGAGCTCCACTTGACGTTAAAAAAACAAAGATGTTTAAGCACAGACTTTCTTACTAGTGTTCAAAAATGAGAGATCGTTTATAGTCCAATAGACTATACAAGTTAGGGCATAGGATCCAAGAAGAGAGATTTTATATATTATATATCTTCAATGAAACAAAAAAGACATATTAGGTTAGTATTAATGTTTAAGTAGCCATATAAAATATCGGCATGTTAACAAAATATTACCTTTTGAATTTCAAATTTTGAGAAAATAATTATTCTAAAATTAAATCATCATTTGATATTTGATTCATGTGCATTAAACAGATCACTTATAATTAAAGATTAGATTAAGTATTTCTGAGTTAAGGGAAAAATCACCTTGTTTATCAACTGTCATATTTTCCATACACAGGTATAAGAAAACTACAGTTTACATATACACAAATATATGTTTATATATTATTACATATATACATACAAATATATATTTATATATATTGACATATATTACAAACACATACATAGATACAATTGTAGATATATATATAAGAGGGAGCTAAGAGAATTATCAGGTGATACATTAGAAGATGAATGAAACATCCAGTTAAATGTTTTCTAATTTTACTAAATACTGGAGGAAGTTAACAAGTATATAGTCATTGTAGAATTTGAAATTATAAAGGATAACTAAAAATCAGCTTATTTTTCTTGAACATATAAAAAGAGTTTAATGTTTCTTACATTTAAGTTTATATTTTTATTACATTTCCATTTGATTAGATATTATTTTGAAAACATAATTTTAATGATTTGCATAATGATTTACTACGTTTATATTTAATTCTCTGCTGTCGGTCAATAGAGTTATTACCATTGTTTTGGGTTTCTTAGCAGACAGAAGAGCACTAACCAAGTGAGAAGGAGTCTTGGAAAATTTGAATGGAAAGAACATGGTTCAGGACATCTAGATCCTGAAGTAGAAACTTTGAAGCTCAGCATGGATTGATATTTGTACATTACCTTGGTATTTAAAAGAAAAAGCAACAAAAAACTTTTCAAAGTTTTAAAAAATTCTAAATTTTAAAAAAGTTGATTTCCTTAACTATATTCTTTAAAGTGAAACTCTGACCTTTGTATTTATTACTCTTACATATATTCTTCTTCTTATCTCCTGTTGACAAATTACCTAACATCCCTGAATCTGTCCCCTAATCCATAAGATGGATTTAAAAATTATGAATGTAAATGTTTAATATATAGAATACTTATATAACTATATGCTACAGCTATTTAGTATATAGCACTCAATTTTGAAAAACCTTTTACTACAATAAGTCTAGCACTTTACCTACTGTGCTTTATAAATAAACTGATAATTATAGCTATCAATAACTGAATTGATAATTATTTCAGTTTTTTACATAAAACATATAATTTTATTACTCACTATGTTTTTCTATATTCTATCTTGAAAGCAGATAGAGTCCTACTTCATTATTTAGATGGTCTGTTTCTAGAGAAATGAAAGTATGCCTGAAAATTATTCTCGGTATGTAGCTTGTGTTGAGTAGCTAGCACTCAGTGAGTGAATGTCTTCAAGTCTGAGTATTTTCAAAAAAGACCTGCATGATAGGTGAATGGTTTTTATGCAGTGGTGAGATGATACCTGAGGAACAGTAATCTATTATAAATTTTCTACTGAAATTAGCAAGTAAAATAAGTCACTGTTGTTCAATGTTTTCAGACAGGTAAGAGATGAGCAAATGCATCATTACTGACTTTTTGGAGAACTCCATCTCCTGTGATTCATGCTGCTTCTAAATTGCCTGAGAGCAAACTGGAGATCGCACGGCACAGTAATCCCGCGTGTAATGTTCTGATAATTAAATCCCTCTGACAATTACATCATGCATTAGAAGGCTCAGCCCTATCCATTACTCATGATAACTCTCTTGGACAAAACAAAATGTGTACACAAGGGACCACCAGTGGAGCAGATGCTCCTGTGGAAGAAGATAGCCAAATTCTGTTTACGTAATGTGATCTGTGGAAGGCTGGAGTAGGGATCCTTTCACCTTCCCTAGTGAGAACCAAGCTCGTAGAGACAAGGACACCTGACCTTGCCACCTTCCAGTCTAATAGTATGTGGTGAAGATCAAACAATCATGGATGATCCCAGCATACCCCAAACATTTTCTAGTGATTTTGCTGCTATCAAGAAGCAGCCACAATCTGACACTAAGCCTAGTGGAACACAGTTCTCCATTTAGAAAGATCCAAACAGCTTAATTATTGGATTGGAATGTTACTCTATATTTAATTACTTAAAGATCATTCTGAAATGGCAAAAGGCAAGTTAGTGCATCATTACAATCTTGAATTATAAGAATTCTATCTCCAAAATATACTTTTTGTGTACATACCCACACACATGCATATGTGCACACATATATACTCTTGAAGTTTTAAATGTTCATGCATTTAAACACAAGACGTTAAGACTTTTCCTTAAAATTTTTACAGCAACGTGAATAATAAAAACTTAGTTTACCAGATGTATGCTAAAAGGTCAACATTGCAGTCAACAGGAATCCAAATAATCAAAATTGTCAATTAGACAGAATGTTTTTCTTGCAGTACATATTTAGAATAAAGAAGAAAATCTTATCAGATACTAATATTAAAATTCAACAATAAAGCAAGCCAATTTTTAAAAATAAAATTTATCCCAGAGTTATTAACTTTCTACTTTGATCTACATATTCACTATATCTACTCTTATACTAGGATAACTGTCAGGGTGATGACTCTGAAGTTTTTCTAGGGAGAGCTAATATCCAACGAGTATGTATTTATATGACCAAACAAGTTATTCTGTACCTATAGTAAAAGGGTCTCATTTGATTGGTTGGCATGTCTGCTTCACTGGTTTTTAAGTATTTTGATTAACATCGCTGCTTCTAAGCTACAATAAACATGCCAAGTATCACTCACATTCATTATAATCTATTAGCTTAGCAAAGGATGGGAACTCATATTTTTAACAAACATGGGCTTAAGTCAATGTCAGAAGTCACCCAACTGGAGAAAAAATTGTTGGAGTAGGTTCCTCCGAATGGGCCTTGCACATAAATGCACAGGAAGCCATCTGTTGATACGTGTAGCCCTGCTCATCGGGGAGCTCTCTTTCTTTGTTCCTGGAGACTGAACTTGTTCCCTTTCAGAGTGAATCCAGAAAAGTGTGTTGATTAGGCTCTTGGCAGTGAGGTCAGACTAATGTGATTTCAAATCCTGGTCCCACAATTTACTGACCATGTGATCTAGGATAAGTTATTTACCCTCTCCACACCATGGTTTCTCCTATTTGTATTGCTCAGGATAGAGAGACTCTGCTGCTATAATAAACACGGCTCAGAATCCTCGTGGCTTAACATAATCAATGCTTACTTTTTGCTCTTGGAAAGTCAAAAGCAGGTCAGAGTTCCCCCAGAACAGTGACCCTCCACATGGTGACTCAGAGACTCAAGCCGCGTCAAAGGATGCCACTAGAGATTATGAGAAAATCTTGCACTTGTAAATAACTGCCTTTGACTGGAAAGGATAGACACTATTTCTCACATCCTGTTGGCTGGAATGAGTCTGATGGCTTCAGAGTAGCTCGAAGAGAAGCTGGAGGGTCTTCCCTAGTGTCCAAAAATACAGAAGAACCAGCTCTCAAGAGGACTAGTAATCCACAAACTATCTCATAAGGTAAAGCTTAAAAACTAGTATTTCTAAAGCTGTTGGTATACTCCTCAACACTTACTAATGCAAGAGATGATAATAATAATTATACTGTAAAAATATTATTCTTATTATTATATTTTAAAAGCATTAGAGACTCATTTATCACTCCCCTCTGCATGGTGTTCATGATGATTTTATTGTCTTTCCAGGACCTCATTCTGACTGCTAGTCACATGAAGATAGCAGACTAGATCAGCTGCTTCTTGTGAGGTGTTTATGACAACTAATAAGTGACTTTTCCCCTTTAGCTGACCAGCTAAAGCCAAATCGTGAAGGAGGTGATGCTTTTCTACCTCCCTTATTAGTTCAAACCTGGTGACTCATTCCAAACCTCCCAGGATCTCCGTGACCTCATGAATACCACCAAGCTTGACTGTTCCATCTCCTTAGGGTAAATCCAACCCAGCCTCCCCGTGTGACTTTCCACAGGTCTGGGAGCCCAGATTCTAATGAAAATTTGGAGAAGAAGGCAAATCAGATGGTATTCAACTTTGAACTAGGGAAAGACAATTACTGCCCAAATACTATAGTACGAAGGTTCTGTTGAGTTGGCATGAGCAACCTAGGTTACACATAATCAAAAAATGTGAGTGTAGGATTGTAAAGAAGACAAGCTAAGAAGAAGAGAAGCTGGATGGCTGCAGACCACGTTCCACCACCTTCTAGTCTCCAGACCCACTTAATATCTATTCTGATAGTTTTTCATTAGACTGTTAGCAGGCTTGATTATAATTGCAACTAATGGATAAATATCCAACCCTTCTCATTCTGATTGACTAGTACTTTGATGAATTCGTGTTAATACAAGGCCAAATGATGGGTTGGTAAGAGAAGTATCTAGCAACGAGCTGATGAGTCTTTAGAATTCCAGGAAAAGGAAAGAAAGAAAAGAAAGGAAAAGCAAATGTAAAAAAAAAAAATAAGAAAAGAATAAGGAAGGGAGGAAGGGAAGAACTCCCACCTTGTAGGCAGCTCTGTTTTTTTCTAGACATTTGATTGACTTTATTTCTGGTCTTACAAGCATGCTCAATTGTTTAGGGCAATTATTTCTCTCTTCCTTACCAAGGGGCCAACAGGGAGCCCTGGGGAATCATAGATCAGTCGTGTGTTTTCCAAATACCTCCTTTGAAAAGCTGTGTATTTTAAGATCCATTTATTTGGTTGCCAATTCTTACCATTTTCCCATTCATTGAGCCCATGATGAGCATCAGACATCAATCTCAGGAATCTAGGGGTCAGAACCCATCTCCCACGGAGGCTATTATGGATTTTACAGAACACTATGAAAGATTTGGTACATTTCAAAGGTGAAGTGGGAACAGACAATGCTATTTTTTTGTGCTTTCAATCTGTCTGTATCAGAGAAATACTAATGTTTATCAAGCCATTCCTATGAGCTGGGCGCTGTGCTAAGTACTTTTTGTGCACCATCTCATTCATTTACAACATTAACCTATGACATAAGTATTATTTCACCCCCAGTACATAGCTAGATAAATAACAGATGAATATTTAGTGATCTTCTCAAAGTCACCCGGACACAGAACTAAAAGTTTCTATCCTAAGTGCACTCAGATTTGCTTCAGTTCAGACACCTAATCCTTGTCTTGGGAGCTAATTCTCAGTTAATTGTAGGATACATACAACACGCTGTCTTGTCCTTTCTGACCTTAAGTGGAGGTCGTGGATAACCTAGTGGCTGACTGTTCACCGGAGGATGAGGGTCCCCAGGCTGAGAGCCGGTGGCTTATGAGAACCCCAGAGGTGAGTAGCTTTAAGGTGAGAAGAGACTCCTCTAGTGTTTTCACCAAACTGTGACACAGCACAGACTATACACTTAATTTTGCTGTGGTCCTGTTCATATTTCAGAGTTGTGCCAGTATCATGGGGATGATACTCTTAGTGTCCCCAGGAGGAAATCTTTTCCCACTTTTCCATTGCTTAACATTATTCAGCCACACACACACACACACACACACACACACACACACACACACACACACACTAACCCACTGCCTACAGGATAAATTGTGGCATCTTCAGGGTTCAAGTAGCCTCACTATCTGGTCAGCAACCCTGACATTTCCAGTCTTGTCTCCTGTCTCTTTCCTGTCCACACCAGGCATTTATTGCATACAAGAGGAATTGTGCTGTGTAACAAGCCATGGACTTTTACTCACCCGTGACTTTAATGAAGCTCTTCCTTATTTATTGACAAAAATACTTACACTCCTCAAAACTCAGTTCAAAGTCCGGATTCCCTGAAAATTATCTTGAAATGCACCAGACAGTGTGCACCCTCTGGCTTCCTTGCTTGGTTTTCAGTTTAGTACTTACCGCAGGTCAGTGATCACTGCCTTCACTGTCCTAATTCCTCTCTAGGCTACGGGGTCCTCAAGCCATTATATCTAGTTCTGTATCCTTGGTGATTAATTCAGAGTCAGTGCTCTCAAAATTCACTGACAGAGAGAGAAAGAGAAACCAAAAAGCCTGACTGAAAAACTGACTGAATTCTAGTCACATAACTAAAGTGAAAGGTACCTCTCCTCTCAGGTTAGTTGGTTTATTCCAGCATTCTTTTTTTTATTGAAGTGTAGTTGATGTACAATATTGTAGGAGTTACAGGTGTACAATACAGTGATTCACAATTTTTACAAGCTATGCTTCATTTACAGTTTTTATAAAATACTGACTATATTCCCAGTGTTGTACAATAGATCCTTGTAGCTTATTTTATACATAGTAGTTTGTACTTCTTAATCCCCTACCCCTATATTGTCCTTCCCTCCTTATTCCAGCATTCTTGATTCTCACTGATGCCTGGAAATATAATAGAGGTGTTTTTTAGGGGGTATGGATGTAAAAGTCGACAACAGATTGTCATCTTAAACCCACCTCACCCTAGGAGTGCTCCAAATGAATGGGAGCAAGCTCCTTTCCTGGACAGCCCTCTCCTGGTCTCAGGCAAAGTTGGGTCTCACATGTGGGGCATCTACCATCTGCTGTTCCCAAAGTGACACTTCCTTTTTGCAGCAAGTTACACTGAAAGGTTTGAGGTGATGCCAACCAGCTCCCTAGGATAACTTTGCAGTCTTCTCCTATGTTTGGATGCCCAAATTGAGAACACCAGGAAAGGCTGCCCCCGTACCCACTTCCCTTATTTAATTCCAAAGCTTATTCCATGAGTGCTAAGATGATGTGCCACAATCTTACACGAGAGATGAGTGTGGGTGAGACCTGGGGATGCCTGAACATCTTCTTGAGCTACCCTGTAATTACAGGTGATAAGAACACAAACAGCTCTTAGTAAGATTAGAGGAAGGGCTAGAAGCTGAGAGAAATGGTGAACCAGGAAGGTTCAAAAAGAAGTCACTCATCACCTTCACAAACCTCAGAGAATTGAGACATTGACAATCTTCTGTCTCCGAAGCACGTCATAATCTACTAGCAGTACAGGTAATTAATAGCTCTTGGGCTTAGGAAGATAACAGCCACAGCCTTCAGGGAGCGGCTGGCTGGTTGGAGCACATTTTTGCCCATCTGCTGTCTAGCACTAGCTCTGAGTGAATTAATGGGGGAGATTGATGAGATGTACAAATGACTGCCAGTGTTTTTAATATGACAAGAAGGCATATGGGTAAGGACACAGACGATATTCCTGTACTCATTTAGATAGAAAGGAAAGCCAATATGAAATCTACTCCAAAAATTCCAAGTTTGCATCCTATTAAGTAACATTTCAAATCGAGGAAAAACTACTATAGTCATAAGTTTCATTCATTTGGCACATTTGGGGAAAGGAGAATTCCACGTAAGTGAATTTCAGAACCAGCACATGCCCTTTCTTGCACTTTAGAACGTGGTATACCACTCACACAATCACGTGGATGGCATGCTCTTTCCTGAGGCTCAAACATCTCTGTCCACCACTACACACTGTATTTCGCTGGCCAATTCCTCAGATCTTTAAGATCTCAGGTTAAATAGCAATCCTTTAGATGAAATATTCCCTGCTTCTAACACTGATTTACAGACAAGTTAGGCACCTGCATTTGCCATATAAAAATGTCTCTCACATTTACTTAATTGCTTGTCTAGAACCCAGATTTTTAGTTAAATATAAATTCTAAAACATGAGGCTTAAGACTATTCTGTACATCCCACATCTGCAATGCATAGCAAAGTGCTTTAATGAATATTTGCTGAATGTCACTTAAGAATGCCCTCAATCATTTTTATCTAAGAGTAACTTTATTTCTATGGGTCCAGTCTTGCTCCCTCATTCCAATACATTTTTTTTTCTTTCAAAGCCAATGTGGTCTGTCTAAAACAAAAAATATAATAATATTGCTGGTCTAATATTAGATATGTAATAGATATATTAGACCAGCAATATTCTGGTAATCTATTGAAGTGTAACCAACCACCCCAAAACTGAGTAGTTTAAAACAAGAGTAATTAGTGGGTTTGCACATGAATCTGCCATTTTGACAGGGCTTAATTTAATTCACATAGACACCACTCCCGTACATATTCCTCTGGCATGTCAGTGTAAATTGGCAGAATCTGGCAATTTTTTTGGTATGTATTGTATTTGCTTTTGGGTACCACCTTGCTCCTGTTTCTTCAGGAACCACCTGAACTTGATTCTGGTTATACGTGTAGAACTACAGTTCCCATACTGTGTGCCAAGGTTCCTCAGGGCACCACAATAAATTCACATGGGTGCCAAAAGATGTTTTAAGGGAAATACAGAAAGTCACATTCTTTTAGACACTATGTGAGCTGTGAGCTTAAAGTATGCTGCAATCTTTTCAATGATGCTTTATCTTTTCAAAACTGAGATCAGTAGATGGGATAAAAAGCAAATACCATGTAAAAAATAACGTGCAACATGAAATAAAGGTGCAGTTTCCAAACCTGATTCCAAAGTTTGAGAAGCTGTGCAGTGCCCAGCAGTGCACACATGCCAGTAGTAAGAAATTGTGGTAACTTAAGAATGAAGGGAAAACATTTTTCTTTCAGTGGTGTGTACCATTTTCTTTCAAATATCTACTAAATGTTTATAAATGGATGAATGAACATTAAGGGTCACACTTCCTTTTCATCCAGCTTTACTGAGGTATAACTGACATGTAACATTGTGTAAATTTAAGATGTAAAATGTGATTATTTGATACATGTATATGTTGCAAAATGATAACCATGCTAAGATAAGTTAACACACTCTTCACCTCACACATGATTACCATTTGGTTGTTGTTGTTACGGTAAGAACCTTTAAGACCTACTCTCTTAGAAACTTTTTAATTATACAATGCAATATTTTAAACTATACTCACCATGCATCTAATATACATTAGATCCCCAGAACTTATTCCTCTTATAACTGGAAGTTGTACCCTTTGACCAACGTCTCTCCATTTCTCCCATCCCCACCAAACCCCTGGCAACCACCAATCTTCTCTAAGTTTCTATGTGTCTGTTTTTTTAAGATTCCAGATATAAGTGAGATCATACTATATTTGTCTTTCCTTGTTTTATTTCAGTTAGTGCCCTCAAGGTTCGTTCATGTTGTTGCAAATGACAGGATTTCCCTCTTTTACACAGCTGAATAATATTCCAGAATTTAGGAATTCAAGGTTCTCAGCCACATGAGAATCTTCTCATAAGTCCTTATCTGTAGTAATTCCATGGTGGTTCAGCCATCCACTAGATCAGACTTAAGGTTTGGTTTTCAGAAATCTCAGTACTGTGCCTAGTGGAGACTAAGTTACTTTTAGAGCAATTATTGAAGCTTTCTGTTCCTTATGAACCTTAAATTGAGAATCTAAATTCCTGATTCATCATTTTTTTTCCACCAAGGTTTCTAGCATGCTTACAATCAACAAATCTACTGCATTATGCTTCCTATTTCTGCTAAAATTTACCACTAAAATTTACCACTTCTGTATGTACTTGTTGGTAGGGGCCCACAGGTAATAATTTAAGCATCTGTTTCATCATTCCATACCATAAACCACAGTACCCACTTTTCCACTGTAACAAGGTCACTGATGACTTTTAACCAAATCAGATCAAAGAACCAATTCCACATTTTCATCCTAAATGCTCTGTTGCCATAGAACTACATTTGGTATCAACAACTGTATTAATGGAAGTAGAATAGAATTATAAAATATTGTAGGTTAAGAAATTAGACCTTACAAAATTATGCAACTAGTAAGTAAATTTCTGAAAATGAGAAAAAAAAATGAGTAGGTCACTAGCCAGCTATAGATAACATGAATGAGTTGGAGTTTGGGGGAAAAGATGGAAGAGAGAACTGTTGGATGCTGGGTAGAACCACCAAGGGAGAAAGGAGTAGAAGTCTATGGAAAGGTGTTGGTTCTTAGCAACTGTTGTCTGCCTCTAAGTGTGCAGCAAAGCTTCTGGTGATGGACCTGGGATGACGGTTGCTCAACTGAGTCAGGGGTCAAAAAGGAGAGCTCTGTGCAGAAAAGGAGAGAAAAAGGAAAGCCAGATCAACATGCACAACCCGTGTCTCCCTCTCACTGCCTCTAATCATGCCTGGGATTTCGCTTCCAACCCCAGTCCCACACAAGTTCACTTTTGAACAACTGCAAGCCAGAAATGTAGAGAAAGGGATTCGAGGAAATTTAGTTTCCAGAATAACCAATTTGACAATAGAACGATCAGCTGACACAAACCCATTTATTATCTGTTAATCTGCTAACATTTCAGCTGGCATCTTCTCCCAATTCTCTCTCTTACTATATTCAGCTACTTGAAGTTTTGAAAAAGAAATCAGGTTACTGTTTCCTCTGAACTCTTCACCTTTGCCCCACCTACCTTGTTGCTAAATGTTGATCTTAGAACAGACAGACCACAACATCAGTGGCTATTCTGGAAACAAAACACCAAACAAAACCAGACAAAACCCTTTCTGAGCTCTTTGAGTCAATGTTAAATGCTTCTCCTTGCTGATTTGTAGCACCATATTATCCCTATCACATTGCTTCTCTAACTATATTGTACTTGTTTACCTTTTTTGTTTCCTTAAATAAATATACTCCTTTAGACTAGGGATGCTAGTGAATATAGTATAAAGGCTTTGCTCATAATAAATTACGCACCAATATTTTTTTGTTTGGGTTGAAAGAAAAATGAAGGAAGGATGGAAGGAGAGAGTCACTGAAAGAAGAAAAGGAGGAAGGAAAGAAGTATTGAGCATCATAATCTAGCACTGCTCCTATTTCTCTTCAGGTGCTTATTCTTTATTTTTCATTTAATCCTCATTGAGCCTTCAAAGACATGTTTTCCTTCTACCCACTGGCACTAACTATTAATGTCAGTACAGGTAATTACTTCTTCCACATGGATCCATTTTCTTGACCCCATGAATAAAGGGAAAAACAAGTCTGAAGTTTAGTTTTTTAAGATATTAAATAGTTTACTTCGATACAAAGGGGCCTGAATGTGATCTGTCTTAAATCTTAGAGACTGAGGGCTATCTCATAAACAAATGACAGAACTGCACACAGAAATATGGTGCCCTGCTTGCAACAGAAACTGAACAGAGAAGTGAATGGCCTCCATCTGGCTCCATCTCTTCTTAGCTATGAAACCCAAGTGAGTCACTCAATATCTCTGAACCTTCATTTTTTCCATTCAATAATAGCAATGATTCTCATTTCCTGACTGCTCCTATGTGCTTTATATGCATATCTCACTTAGTCTTTTCAACAGCCATGTTAAGTAAGTTTTATTATCATCATTTATGTAGTCTCAAAAATGTTACAAACTATCTGAGGTCACATATGAAGCCAGAGCAGACTTAAAAATGTAACAAGTCAATCTTATTCCAAAATCCATGCTATTGAGGGTTATGTTAAATGTCTAAGCCAGTTCAGGCTGCTGTAACAAAATAGCACACACAGGGGGACTTACAACCAACAGAAACTTATTTCTAACTGTTATGGAGGCTGGAAGTCCAAGAGCTGGGGACCATCCCAGTTGGGTTCTGGTGAGAGCCCGCTTTGATTGCAGACTTGTCTTCATGTCTTCACAGGGCAGACAGCAGAGAGGGGAAGCAAGCTCTCTTATGATTCTTACAAGGGCACTAATCCCATTCATGGGACCTCCACCCTCATGACTTCATCTAAACCCAATCACCTCCTAATACAAGCACATTACAGGGTAGAATCTCAACATATGAATTGGGGGAGGACACAAACATTCAGTCCATGACACTAAGTAATTTGGCATAGAAAGGGGTTGCTACTTATCTGCTCTGTTTACAGTTTGATCCTGCAGATCAAACAAGTATTCTATGTGAAGGCTGTATATAAACACTAATTGTAAATGCTGAAGTCCTACAAATGCTAAGTTTTTGCTGGAGTATTTGCTTTCTGAGACTGTTGCTGTATAGACTATTTGCCAGTTCCCCAGGCTTGTAAAATTTTTGATTTTAGTTTTGGTTTTATTATGTTTATCTTTTCACTTTCATTGTCAGTTTGTCAGCTATGTTTGCTTTTCTCTCTGGTCTTTCTATTTCTAGCTGCTCTTGCTGAAACTTGCTGAACTTAATCCTCTGTGGGTACAAAGCTAGAAAGTCAAAGTGGGTACTGAATAGATTTCTTAAATACAGAGAATATGTCTTATGAAACATATTTTACTTGGGATTTGTAATATTTACATTGATTACATAGAAAACCTCCTTCCTCTCCTTTTTAAAAATCTCTATGTCCTGTTGTTCAACTGTTCTCTCAATAGTTGAAGTCAAAAGAAATAACTGATTTTGAATAAATAAGATGTAATTATATGGTTAAAAACAAATGTCCCATAACTCACAGGGTATTCATGAAAAATTTTAGCACTAAAAATACATTTACCTATGGACAACATGGAAACAATTGTGTCTCATCTAAACTAAAACCAATACCTTGATTCTATCCTGAAAACAAAAAACCAGTATGAACAAGCAGAAGAGGTATATTTTCTTCCACTGGCAGCTGATGACAAACTGAAAGTATACATTATAAAGATTAAAAAAAAATGGTGACTATGAAAATACTGCATAAACCCAAAACAAAATGAGAACCCACATTTTTATTTCTGCCACTCCAATTTTATGCTTACCTTTCATTTCATTGGGAGAATTATACTATAACTTATTAAATGTGGCCATAATTCTCCTTCATTTTTGAGAATACACCTGGCCTGCTTAGCTTGTGATGAGTTTAGTGTCCAATTACCTATGCAATTAATTAAAAATATCAAATGTTACCTGGTAGAGACTCTGGTAAATGTATTCTGATATCTGCCAGGGCCAACAGTTGGCTGGAGATGACCAAGAAATTTGGTTTGAAGGACAGAACTGGCCCTGGATACTGACAGAGATAAATATTATTAAAACTCTATTGGAAAATAGAATGCAAAAAATGTACTGGCCACAAAAAAAGAGTTGCAATTAAGACATTTAAATGTTGATTTTAAAGGAGCCATGTTTTTAGGGCTTTTTAGCCATAGAGGAAGGACTAGCAGAAGAATCAAGCAAAACAGTTATAAAATATTTTTCTTTAATGAGGTGTTTTTCTGTTAGTGCCTCTCCAGAGTGTTAGAAAACAACCAATAGGAACATTTTGATGTTAGAACAGAAGTTGGAAAAGGAGCTGGAGATAGGAGAAAGTTTCACAGAAGATGAACTGTCCAACACACGAAAGACCAGATCAAACCTCATCATATGAAAAAGTCTACATAATTGAAAGCTTTCTATTCCAATGGGGTGATTCATTTGTGATAACTCCAGAGTTTTCACTTGTGGTGGGCAGAAAGAAAAGGTGAAGGCACATTATAGGTAACCCAGCCGGTTCCTAAAGAGAGGGCTGAATTTGGTCCTGAATTTTGAAGTGGCTTATGGAATACATTTCTCTTTATGCATGGGAAAATAAGCTCAGGATTCGTAGGAGTTGCTGACATTAGGTAACACCATGATGAAGCATGAAGGGCATTTTATTAAGTAGCTGCAATTTAAGACTTTCTTCTACCTCAAGGACCATGGAAGAAAAAACAAAACAAACTATAGAATTTGCCCTTCCATTCTCTCTGGGAACAGTTCTCTCTTCCCAGTGCAGTTGACACACCCCGGGCCCAGAATCCACACTGTGACAGCAGCGCACTGTTTCACAGGGAAGTGGCAGTGAGCATGTTCTCAATCTACTTGCACAACCGAGGATGTAGTCCTTAAGAGTCAATGTACATACGTGAATGTTCATCTCCTGTCCCCTCCCTCTATCTAACCATGAGATCACACTCCAATCTCGGTCCACACTCAGAGTTCATCCTAGTTTCCCCATTCTCATCTTGGTAACTAGCTCCCTTCTCAGTGCTGAGAAAGCTGGCTCCCATTTCTGGAACATACATCCTTATTTGATCAATCCCCCTGTATGTAGCCAATATCACATCACCTCCACTGGCACCCCCCACTTAGAAACCCTCATCAACACACTCCTGTGTCAGGGATCCACACTCAGGTGCCTGGGATCCTCTCCTCACTCTCCACCAACTGTGCTAATGTCCTCCTTGCACCCTCAGGCTCCGAGAGCCCCACCGAGCCATCCTCGCATGTATGCCTGCATCCCCAGCTCCATCTCCCACATCCCCTGCTAAAGCATCACCCCTGAGTGGCCACACTCCTCACCCTTGTCAGGCTTCAACTCCCCCCAGCCCACTGCCCCCTTCACCCCGACTGTATGTAGAAACGTACTTTGTTTTGCAAGACATAATGGTTTCTGCACAGAATGATTCAGGAGTAGAAGGGAAAGAAAGAGAGGGGAGAGAGAGAAGAGGAGATGGAAAAAGAGGAGAGGAAGAGGAAAGACTCCTGTCGATTTTTTTAAAATATTGTATTTATTTATTTATTTATTTTAACTTTTTATTTTACATTGGAATATAGTGGATTAACAAAGTTGTGTTAGTTTCAGGTGTACAGCAAAGTGATTCAGTTATACCTATGCATGTACCTATTCTTGTACACACTGCTATATTTAAAATGGATAACCAACAAGGACCTACTGTGTGGCACAGGGAACTCTGCTTAATATTATGTAACAACCTAAATAGGAAAATAATTTGAGAAAGAATAGATACATGTATATGCAGGTTTTTTGTAGATACACTTTCTCAGGTGAAGGACCAATTCTGTGTTTCCATTACCAAGACCTGTATGTGTGTGTGTGTTCTCCTTTTCATACATTTAATGAGATAAAGATATCTTACTTTGTTAAGTTCATTAAATTAAGTTTTTGTGTCCAGTTTTTTGGTCTTTTTTTAGTTGGTATGTTGTAGTTTTTATATAGTCTGGTATTAGTTCTCTGTTGTCTATATGTGTTACAAATATTTCAGCCCATTCTGTGACTTTTAATCTGTTAATCTGTTTTAATACTTTTATTGATTTTCAAAAATCAAATTATGTTGTCATTTCTGGAGGGTGAGGGATGTAACTCAGTCACGTTAAGTATTGTTGGATTTACTGTCTATATTCTGTTTAGATTTTTCCATCTGTGTCAACACTGGTGGTATTTATCTGTAATATTCCTTCGTCACTGTGTCCTTGTCTGTTATTTTTCTTTTATTAGCATGATTATGATAACCTTATGAAATAAGTCAGAGAGTGCTTTCTCATTCTCCATCTTCTGGAAAAGTTTTGAAAGTTTTAAAATCAGTTATTAAATAATTGGCAAAATTGTTAGTGAAGCTTTCGGGCTTGGTATTTTCTTTGTGAGATATCACTGCAGATTCAGTGATGTTATTGGATTCAGCGTGATTTAAGATTTCCTGTTATTTTTTTCCTCAGGCTAGTTTTATTTGTTAAGTTATCTAGGAATTTTTCCATTTGATATAAACATTCAAATTGACTCAAATAAAATTGTAAATATTCTGCTCGTTTTTATCTTTTTAATACCAGCTGCATTATTCCTGAAATTTGTTGTTTTGGGCATTTCAGATCAGAGAGAGGACTGTATTTTCAATAAATGTCCTTGGAACAATCGGGTGTCCAGATGAAAAAATAATGAAATTAAATCCCAATTTCACACTATGTACAAATAACAAGTCCTCATAGATTAAAAAATGTAGATATCAATGGCAAAATTATGAACTAAATTAAAATATAACCGAATAGCATGACCTCAGTGAAAGGAGTTTTTCAAAAGGATAAAAAAAACAACTTTAAAGTAAATGGTTGAAAGATTTACCTCATTAAAACGAATCTTTCTTTTTTTAGAAGTCACCATAAGGAAGATGAAAAGACAAGCCACGGAATGGGAAGAAAAATTTGCAATACATACGGCCAACAAAAAACTAATACCCAGGCTATATAAAGAACAACATATCAATGGAAAACACAAACAAATAGAAACATAGATAAAATTTTACAAATTTAATGAATTAAAGAAAATAAGAAATCTGTATTTCATTAAATGAATAGAAATATGACCAACCTTCTTATAATCATGGAAGTTCAAATTAAAACTCTTTCCCTGGTCACCACTTACCTTCCTTCCTTGCTTTATTTTTCTCCAGAACATTCATCACTACTTAATAAGTCATTCATTCTTTCATTTGTTTATCTTGTTTGTCTATTCCGTTTAGATCAGGGGTCCCCAACTCCTGAGAACTGGGCCGCACAGCAGGAGGAGAGTGGCGGGAGAGCGAAGCTTCATCTGCCGCTCCCCATCGCTCACATCACCGCCTGAAACATGCTTCCCTCCCCCACCCCGGCTCCCATCCGTGGAAAACTTGTCTTCCACAAAACTGGTCCCTGGTGCCAAAAAGGTTGGGGACCACTGCTCTAGATTACAGCCTACGTGATGACTTGCTGTATATATATTTTTTAACATCTCTATCCTTAGTTCTTGGACCAATGCCTAGGTCATAGTTGATATTAAATAAATAGTGGTTGATTGAATGGCAGAATGAATTAAAAAAATCATACTCCAATTTCAGGAAAATGATTACTACTGAGGGTGGAGGATGGGGATAGAATAAAAAGCCGGTGGCTTGTGTATATCTATTCCTTAAAAAAGGAATAATCTGAAGCATATAATTCAAAATGTTAACAATACTTTAATCTCAGCTGTGCGTATATGGATTTCTTTTAATTTTTTCTATACTTTTTTGTATGTTTGAAATATTTTCTAATTTTTTAACATAGAGAGAAAAGAAAGATGCTTTGGAACCATCACATATTAACTTGCTTTTTTAGATATAGTGTGATTTTTAGCTCAGTATTTCTCAAAGATATTTTAGTATTTCTCAGTATTTCTCATGGAACACATTTTTTTTTCCAATAGAGAATCCATTAATATCATTTTCTGAGAACACAGTTTGGGAAATCAAGCTGAATGATCAGAAAACTGTTTAGATAGATCATATGAATTCGTGCTCACTTTTGTGCCCTGATTGCAGAGTTCATTCCTTCATACATTTGGAGTTCTGTTTTAGATTTTCAGGAAGAGGACCTACAAAAAATAAATAGCCACAGCAATGTGACATTAGAACTATTTTTGTTAACATGCTATGTGAGAGTATTTTGTGATTATTTTACTAATCCCATAGAACCCAACCACAGCCCTGCAGCCAGCGTGGTAATTTCTGATGGTCAGATGCCGTTACCTTAAAGAATTAAATTATGTGTGGTGGAAGGGTTAAAAACTCAAGAATAGGTGAGTGGAGAGCTGGAATTCTAGTGGCCCTAGAATATAATGGCAAAATCTTGGAAGTAGACTGGATACAAGTTGAGTGGACAATGAAGACCAAGAAGAAGATCTTACCTTGGTGGTTGGTCTTACGCTGTCTCACAAATCTCTTTCTACATTTTCCTGGAGAGATGTCTCTGCGGATGAATTCGTTTACTCCATCACATCATCACATTGCTCCTGACATGAAGCTCCACAGGAGAACATTACTTCAAAGCCTGGTGATCAGATCCCTGACACGACATCTCCTCAAGGACAAAGAGGAATATGTAACTGACTATGTTCTTCTATTTTTCTTTAATTCCCTGAGAACTCATATCCAACTTCTATTAAAGAAGTTATGTAGACTCTTGTTGCAAGCTAGACTAAATCAAGGTGCACATGGCCAGTATAATAAAGGATAAGAAAACAAGTTATTTGAAGGAGAAAATAGCAGAACATTTAGCTAAGGGAATAAAAGAACTGGTTCTACATCTTCAAATATCTGGGAGTGTATAGAATGGTTCTATTTGATACCAGAAAGTAAAACTAATATGAATTAGTGGATATTAGAGGGAAGCAGATTTCAGCACAAGAGAGAAAGTTTTAAGAATTAGGACTGTGCATAAAAGGACACAAGTGTCCGGGTTGTATCTAGTTCAACATGTCCAGTATAGATGGTGAAATCTTGAAGATTTTCTCCAACTCTGTAATTCTATTAATCTATGATTGCTATCCCTCTGATATTTATACCAATCTATTCTTTAATCTGGAATTCGTGAAATCCTCCCATGGAAGACCAAAACTCCTTCCTCATTTAGTTTATCTCTAAAGACTCTGACATCTATTTGCAAAAACTCCTAACATTACAGACTTCAGGCAAGGACGTTTGCCCCAAAAATAGCTATGTGTGCATGCCTTAAAGGCTCCTGATGTATGCCAAATATTTTAAAGAGTCATCTGGTGCTCTGGGTAGAAGCCACTGCTGGTCAGTCTGTCGTGTTGTCATCAGCTCTTCCTAAATCCTTCAGAAGGCTTTGCACTATCATGGTCAATTTTGTTTTTATTGTTACTCTTTCATTTAACAGAACATGATAAATTGGTTCGGTCTACTGAACATTTCTCAAATAGCCACTTCCTGATTCATTATCATCATTATATGACATGTGAAAAGAATAGGGAAGGTTGAATTAATGGGACTGCATATGAGCCATAGAGTCTCCTAGGAACCTAAAGAGATCTGTATTCTGGCAGCCATCACTTCCGAATATCAAGACTAAGCTGTGACCAAAATCAAGAAGACCGTGTTGACACACACACACTCACGACTACACAAATGTATGCACTGGAAAGGATTACAGGTCAGTGTAAAACGTAAATAAGTCAATGATAAAAGTATTTAATTTTCTCCTTATGAGTCCCCCAACTACTTTCTACATGTTCCCTATAACCTTTGTAATAAGAATAATGTGCAATGTGAAAATGCAATTGACAATTTTGTAAATTAATTGTAAGTGTTTTAAAAATAAAGTTACCAAAAATTAAATTTACTCTTTTCAGGGAACAGAGACAAACTTTGATCTCTAGTAAACTAAGTTTTTAATTCTAGAATATGCTCAATTATATGACATAATTTAGTGCTTGGTATTTCCCAAGAGAAAGAAGTAGAATTATTCCCTAATTCCAATTTCATGATTATAATTCATCAAAGTGCATTCAGAAGTGATATCTCCATTATTTAATAACAGCAAAAAAAAAAAAGGAACTGAGATGAGTTAGATATTGGCTAACATCAGGAATCATTTCTGGGCATAGAGTTTTATGTGTGTGCACTGTACACAGATAACAACAATGGCGACAAAACTAGCATATGCCTGTTTCATTGGACTTTGAAACATTTTCCATGAATTCTCCCCTTTGACCATCCTGTTGACACTGAGAGGTACATATGTTCTACTCCATTTTCCAAGTGATAAACTTGAGTCAGAGGGAGATTAAGGATCTCTCCCAAAAAGATATATTTAAAGTGTGCCAGGTATAGATCGATGGAACAGGATAGAAAGCCCAGAGATAAACCCACGTACATATGGTCACCTTATTTTTGATAAAGGAGGCAAGAACATGCAATGGAAAAAAGACAGCTTCTTCAATAAGGGGTGCAGTGAAAACTGGACAGTTCCATGTAAAAGAATGAAATTAGAACACTCCCTAACACCATACACAAAAATAAACTCAAAATGGATTAAAAACCTAAATGTAAGGTCAGACACTATAAAACTCTTAGAGGAAAACATAGGCAGAACACTCTATGACATAAATCACAGCAAGGTTCTTTTTGACACACCTCCTAGAGAAATGGAAATAAAAACAAAAGTAAACAAATGGGACCTAATGAAACTTAAAAGCTTTTGCACAGCAAAGGAAACCATAAAAAGATGAAAAGACAACCATCAAAATGGGAGAAAATATTTGCAAACAAAGGATTAATCTGACAAAGGATTAATCTCCAAAATATACAAGCAGCTCATGCAGCTCAATATCAAAAGAACAAACAACCCAATCCAAAAATAGGCAGAAGACGTAAAAAGATATTTCTCCAAAGAAGATATACAGATTGCCAACAAACCCATGAAAGGATGCTCAACATCACTAATCATTAGAGAAATGAAAATCAAAACTACAATGAGATATCACCTCACAACAGTCAGAATGGCCATCATTAAAAAATCTACAAACAATAAATGCTGGAGAGGGTGTAGAGAAAAGGGAACCCTCTTGCACTGTTGGTGGGAATGTAAATTGATACAGCCACTATGGAGAACAATATGGAGGTTCCTTAAAAAACTAAAAATAGAACTACCATAAGACTCAGCAATCCCACTACTTGGAATACACCCTCAGAAAACCATAAATCAAAAAGAGTCATGTACCAAAATGTTCATTGCAGCAGTATTTGCAATAGCCAGGACATGGAAGCAACCTAAGTGTCCATCGACAGATGAATGGATAAAGAAGATGTGTCACATATATACAATGGAATATTACTCAGCCATAAAAAGAAATGAAATTGAGTTATTTGTAGTGAGGTGGATAGACCTCGGGTCTGTCATACAGAGTGAAGTAAGTCAGAAAGAGAAAAGAAAATACTGTATGCTAATACATATATATATGAAATCTAAAAGAAAAATGGTTCTGAAAAACCTAGGGGCAGGACAGGAATAAAGACACAGACGTAGAGAATGGACTTGAGGACATGGGGAGGGGGAAGTGTAAGTTGGGATGAAGTGCGGAAGTTGCATGGACATATATACACTACCAAATGTAAAATAGACAGCTAGTGGGAATCAGCTTCATAGCACAGGGAGATCAGCTTGGTGCTTTGTGACCACCTAGTGGGGTGGGATAGGGAGGGTGGGAAGGAGACACAAGAAGGAGAGGATATGGGGAGATATATATACATATAGCTGACTCACTTTGTTATACAGCAGAAACTAACACAACATTGTAAACCAATTATACTCCAATAAAGATTTTAAAAAAAAGACATATATTTAAAATAAATAAATAAATAAATAAATCAAAATAAATAAATAAATAAAATGTGCCAGGCTAGGATTCTGGCCTCGATTGTTTTCCCTCCTATTTTATAGCACTGTTTCCCTATTCATTAACAATCTGACTCCTTCTCCTGCCATCTTCAATCCTCTCAGTGGATGTCCCAGGTGTACATAGATGCTGTTGGCTGGCAGACCGTGTTATGTGATTCCACATGCCCACACCTGCCTCAGGCTGTTTTCATTGCTTGGACTTCTCCCAGGAAGCCATTAAATTCCTATTTATCCTATAAAAGTCTTCAGAGTATTGTCTCTTTGGCATCATGCTTTCCAATATTTTTAAACATTTTAAAAAATTGTGTATTTATGAAAATGTTTGAGCACATCCAAAGTAGAGCTTCAACCCTCATCAATCTTTGTTGTTTTTGATTCTTGCACCCTCTCCTTCACTTACATGTTGCTTTTGTTTGTTTGTTTGTTAGGATATTTCAAGACAAATTCAGACATCCATGACTACTTCAGAATATATCCTCCTGCTTAATCTAACTTATTTGCTTTTCTGCATGACCAAATGTCCCAGGCTGATTTTGTATTAGGTGAATCCTTTGAAAGTGCCAATATTCAACCATTTTGAACCTACATAGAGGCAATTTCATACAGCACAAATAAGTATATTTTATTCTCCATTCTGGAGTCAGCCATTTTCTCCAAGGAGCCCTGGTTCCTTTTAGTGGGAAATGGTATTTAGAAGCCATAGGAAGTAGGTGTGTTAAATGGTACTGGCTTGTCATTACTTCAATTTATACTTTTCAGAACAGAAAAAAATAATGAATTCATAAAGCATTTTACAACTTGTGAAGATTATATGATTTGATGTTTATTAAAATTCTCTGATTTTATTTTTATATTTATTTTCTCTTATGAAAATATTATTTCCTAATAATATTGACATAGTGTGTATTTTCTTTATCCTATTTTAACTAGTGTACATATATGCAATAGTTTCTAAATAGTAAAATAGCAATATTGATATTATTTACAGAACAAAATGACAGGACAAAATTGTTATAGACTAAAAACCCAATATAAGATTTCTTTGTGTTTATTTTGGATATACTGGGTTATAAAATCACTTAATACTTATATAAGTCTCTCTGCCTCCTACTTGGTATACTTTTAGGTACATTTATCTCCATTTTTTCTACTTTTAGAGATTTTTTCTTTCTGTTTTTTTTTTTTAATTATATAACCTTTCCATTGTTCCAACGTCCCTCAGCCATATTAATCATACCATCCTCTGAAACATTTCTATTTTTGCTCTTATTGTATGTATAATATTTTGTAATGGTATATTTTAATGACAGTGTACCTCAATTAAGGAACTAAGTGAGGTCAGGTTTAGTGTCTATATATAGTAAAATACTGGGCACAGAGCAAGTGTTCTAAATTTAATCATAAATCCTGTGTGTGCGTATGTGTGTATGTGTGTTAAGGAAAGAATGAAACAGTTATATATTGGGAGAGTAGTGTCTATTTCTGGAATATATGATGTCTGTGTTGATATCGGAAAAAATTGGGGGATAAAAGTTACTATGGTATATTTGGAATCACTGGGTACACTTCCATGATGAGTAATGAGGAAAGCAATGCTGCATTAGGTAAAATAAATTCATCCAAATAGAGTGAAGATGGGATGGCACCTTTGCAGGGTTGGTTTTGTTATATATATTTTTTTGAGTCTTTTTTTTTCTAACATCTTTATTGGAGTATAATTGCTTTACAACATTGTGTTAGTTTCTGCTGCATAACGAAGTGAATCAGCTATATGTATACATATAACCCTATATCTGCTCCCTCTTGCGTCTCTCTACCACTCTCCCTATCCCAGCCCTCTAGGTGGTCAAAAAGCACCGAGCTGATCTCCCTGTGCTATGTGGCTGCTTCCTGCTAGCTATCTATTTTACATTTGGTAGCGTATATATGTCAATGTCACTCCCTCACTTCATCCAAGTTTACACTTCCCCTTCCCCGTGTTCTCAAGTCCATTCTCTACATCTGTGTCTTTATTCCTGTCCTGCCCCTAGGTTTTTCAAACCATTTTTTTTTAATATTCCATATATATGTGTTAGCATACGGTATTTGTTTTTCTCTTTCTGACTTACTTCACTCTGTATGACAGACCCGAGGTCCATCCACTTCACTACAAATAACTCAATTTCATTTCTTTTTATGGCTGAGTAATATTCCATTGTATATATATGCCACATCTTCTTTATCCATTCATCTGTCGATGGACACTTAGATTGCTTCCATGTCCTGGCTATTGCAAATACTGCTGCAATGAACATTCTGGTACATGACTCTTTTTGAATTATGGCTTTTTCAGGGTATGTGCCCAGTAGTGGGAATGCTGTGTCATATACTAGCTCTATTTTTCATTTTTTAAGGAACCTCCATATTGTTCTCCATAGTGGCTGTATCAATTTACATTCCCACTGATGGTGCAAGAATGTTCCCTTTTCCACACCCTCTCCAGCATTTATTATTTGTAGATTTTTTGATGACGGCCATTCTGACTGGTGTGAGGTGATACCTCATTGTAGTTTTGATTTTCATTTCTCTAATGATTAGTGATGTTGGGCATCCTTTCATGTGTTTGTTAGCAATCTGTATATCTTCTTTGGAGAAATGTCTATTTAGGTCTTCTGCCTATTTTTGGATTGCATTATTTGTTTTTTGATATTGAGCTGCATGAGCTGCTTGTAAATTTTAGAGATTAATCCTTTGTCAGTTGCTTCCTTTGAAAATATTTTCTCCCATTCTGAGGGTTGCCTTTTGGTCTTGTTTATGGTTTCCTTTACTGTGCAAAAGCTTTTAAGTTTCCTTAGGTCTCATTTGTTTATTTCTGTTTTTATTTCCATTTCTCTAGGGGCTGGGTCAAAAAGGATCTTGCTGTGATTTATGTCATGGAGTGTTCTGCCTATGTTTTCCTCTAAGAGTTTTATAGTGCCTGACCTTACATTTAGGTCTTTAATCCGTTTTGAGCTTATTTTTGTGTATGGTGTTAGGGAGTGTTCTAATTTCACTCTTTTATATGGAGCTGTCCAGTTTTCCCAGCACCACTTACTGAAGAGGCTGTCTTTGCTCCACTGTATATTTTTACGTCCTTTATCAAAGATAAGGTGACCATATGTACGTGGGTTTATCTCTGGGCTTTCTGTCCTGATCCATTGATCTATATTTCTGTTTTTGTGCCAGTACCATACTGTCTTGATTCCTGTAACTTTGTCGTATAGTCTAAAGTCTCACAGCCTGATTCCTCCAGCTCCATTTTTCTTTCTCAAGATTGCTTTGGCTATTTGGGATCTTTTGTGTTTACACACAAATTGTGAAAATTTTTGTTCTAGTTCTGTGAAAAATGCCATTGGTAGTTTGATAGGGATTGTATTGAATCTGTAGATTGCTTTGGGTAGTAGAGTCATTTTTGCAATGTTGATTTTTCCAATCCAAGGACATGGTATATCTCTTCAACTGTTTGTATCATGTTTAATTTCTTTCATCAGTGTCTTATAGTTTTCTGCATACATGTGTTTTTTCTCCTTAGGTAGGTTTATTCCTAGGTATTTTATTCTTTCTGTTGCAGTGGTAAAAGGGAGTGTTTCCTTAATTTCCCTTTCTGAACTTTCGTTGTTAGTGTATAGGAATGTATGAGACTTCTGTGTGTTAATTTTGTGTCCTGCTGCTTTACCAAATTCATTGATTAGCTTTAGTAGTTTTCTGGTAGCATCTTTAGGATTCTATGTATAGTATCATGTCATCTGCAAACAGTGACAATTTTACTTCTTCTTTTCCAATTTGGATTGCTTTTATTTCTTTTTCTTCTTTGATTGCTGTGGCTTAAACTTCTGAAACTATGTTGAGTAATAGTGGTGAGAGTGGGCAACCTTTTTTTTCCTGATCTTAGTGGAAATGGTTTCAGTTTGTCAGCATTGAGAATGATGTTGGATGTGGGTTTGTCATATATGGCCTTTATTATGTTGAGGTAAGTTCCCTCTATGCCTACTTTCTGTTGGGTTTTTATTATAAATGGGTGCTGAATTTTGTCAAAAGTTTTTTTCTGCACCTATTGAGATGACCATATGTTTTTGATATTTCAATTTGTTAATATGGTTTATCACATTGGTTGATTTGTGTATATTGAAGTATCCTTGCATTCCTGGGTTAAACCCCACTTGATCATGGTGTATGATCCTTTTAATGTGTTGTTGGATTCCGTTTGCTAGTATTTTGTTGAGGATTTTTGCATCAGTGTTTATCAGTGTTGTTGCCCTGTAGTTTTCTTTATTTGTGACATCTTTGTCTGGTTTTGGTATCAGGGTGATGGTGGCCTTGTAGAATGAGTTTGGGAGTGTTCCTCCCTCTGCTATATTTTGGAAGAGTTTGAGAAGGGTAAGTGTTAGCTTTTCTCTAAATGTTTGATAGAATTCACATGTAAAGCCATCTGTTCTTGGGAATTTGTTTGTTGGAAGATTTTTAACCAGTTTCATTTTCAGTGCTTGTTATTGGTCTGTTTATACTTTCTATTTCTTCCTGGTTCAGTCTAGGAAGGTTGTGCATTTCTAAGAATTTGTCCATTTCTTCCAACTTGTCCATTTTACTGGCATATAGTTGCTTGTAGTAATCTCTCATGATCCCTTGTATTTCTGCAGTGTCAGTTGTTATTTCTCCGTTTACTTATCTAATTCTGTTGATTTGATTCTTCTCCCTTTTTTTCTTGATGACTCTGGCTAATTGTTTATCAATTTTGTTTATCTTCTCAAAGAACCAGCTTCTAGTTTTATTGATCTTTGCAATAATTTCCTTCATTTCTTTTTCATTTATTTCTGATCTGATCTTTATGATTTCTTTCTTTTTGTTAACTTTGGGGTTTTTTTGTTCTTTCTTTAATTGCTTTCTGTGTAAAGCTAGGTTTTTTATTAGAGATTTTTCTTTTTTCTTGAGGTAGGATTGTATTGCTAGAAACTTCCCTCTTAGAATTGCTTTTGCTGCATTCCATAGGATTTGGACCATCGTGTTTTCAGTGTCAGTGGTTTATAGGAATTTTTTGATTTCCGCTTTGATTGCTTCAGTGATCTCTTGGTTATTTAGTAGTGTCTTGCTTAGCCTCTATGTCTTTATATTTTTTGCAGTCTTTTTCCTGTAATTGATATCTAATCTCATAGTGCTGTGGTTGAAAAAGATATTTGATATGATTTCAATTTTCTTAAATTTACAAAGGCTTGATATGTGACCCAAGATATGATCTATCCTGGAGAATGTTCCATGAGCACTTGAGAAGATGTGTATTCTGTTGTTTTTGGATGGAATATCCTATAAATGTCAGTTAAGTCCATCTTGCTTAATGTATCACTTAAAGCTTGTGTTTCCTTATTTATTTTCATTTTGGATGATCAGTCCATTGGTGAAAGTGGGTTGTTAAAGTCCCCTACTATTAATGTGTTAGTGTTCATTTCCCTGTTTATGGCTGTTAGCATTTGCCTTATATATTGAGGTGCTCCTATGTTGGGTGCATAAATATTTACAACTGTTATATCTTCTTCTTTGGTTGATCCCTTGATCTTTATGTAGTGTCCTTCTTTATCCCTTGTAATAGTCTTTATTTTAAAGTCTTTCCACCCCCTCACTTTCAGTCTGTATGTGTCCCTAGATCTGAAGTGGGTCTCTTATAGACAGCATATATACAGGTCTAGTATTTGTATCCATTCAGCCAGTCTCTGTCTTTTGTTTGGAGGATTTAATCCATTTACATTTAAGGTAATTTTTGATATGTATGTTCTTATTACCATTTTCTGAATTGCTTTGGGTTTGTTTTTGTAGGTCTTTTCCTTCTCTTGTGTTTCCTGCCTAGAGAAGTTCCTTTAGCATTTGTTGTAAGGCTGGTTTGGTGGTGCTGAAATCTTTTAGCTTTTGCTTGTCTGTAAAGGTTTTAATTCCTCCGTCGAATCTGAATGAGATACTTGCTGGGTAGTGTAATCTTGGTTGTAGGTTTTTCCCTTTCATCACTTTAAATATGTCCTGCCCCTCCCTTCTGGCTTTCAAAGTTTCTGCTGAAAGATCAGCTGTTAATCTTATGGGGATTCCCTTGTATACTATTTGTTGTTTTTGCCTTGTTGCTTTTAATATTTTTCTTTGTACTTAATTTTTGATATTTTGCTTAATATTTGTCTTGGTGTGTTTCTCTTTGGATGTATCCTAT
Source organism: Globicephala melas (assembly GCF_963455315.2). Lineage (NCBI taxonomy): Eukaryota > Metazoa > Chordata > Mammalia > Artiodactyla > Delphinidae > Globicephala > Globicephala melas. The sequence continues at coordinate 86,888,246 of NC_083325.1, read as the reverse complement.
GTGGAACTCTCTGCACTTCCTGGGCTTGATTGACTATTTCCTTTTTCATATTAGGGAAGTTTTCAACTATAATATCTTCAAATATTTTCTTAGTCCCTTTCTTTTTCTTTTCTTCTTCTGGGACCCATATATTTTGAATGTTGGTGCATTTAATGTTGTCTCAGAGCTCTCTGAGACTGGCATCAAGTCTTTTCACTCTTTTTTCTTTATTCTGCTCTGTAGTAGTTATTTCCACTGTTTTATCTTCCAGGTCACTTGTCCATTCTTCTGCCTCAGTTATTCTGCTATTGATTCCCTCTGGGAAATTTTTGATTTCATTTATTGTGCTGTTCATCATTGTTTGCTTGCTCTTTAGTTCTTCTAGGTCCTTGTTAAACGTTTCTTGTATTTTCTCCATTTTATTTCCAAGATTTTGGATCATCTTTACTATCATTACTCTGAATTCATTTTCAGTTAGACTGCCTATTTTCTCTTCATTTGTTTGGTCTGGTGGGTTTTGCCCTGCCCCTTCATCTGTTGTCTGTTTCTCTGTCTTCTCATTTTGCTTATCTTACTGTGTTTGGGGTCTCCCTTACACAGGCTGCACATTCGTAGTTCCTGTTGTTTTTGGTGTCTGCCCCCAGTGGGTAAAGTTAGTTCAGTGGGTTGTGTAGGCTTCCTGGTGGAGGTGACTGATGCCTGTGTTTTGGTGGATGAGGCTGGATTCTGTCTTTCTGGTCAGCAGGACCACGCCTGGTGATGTGTTTTGGTGTGTCTGTGAACTTATTATGATTTTAGGCAGCCTCTCTGCTAATGGGTGGGGTTGTGTTCCTGTCTTGCTTGTAGTTTGGCATGGGGCATCCAGCACTGCAGCTTGCTGGTCAATGAGTGGAGCTGGGTCTTAGCATTGAGACGGAGATCTCTGGGAGAGCTTTCACTGTTTGATGTTACATGGAGCTGGGTGGTTTCTGGTGGTCTAATGTCCTGAACTTGGCTCTCCCACCTTAGAGGCTCAGGCCTGACACCTTGCTGGAGCACCAAGACACTGACAGCCACACGGCTCAGGAGAAAAGGGAAAAAAAGAAAGAAAGAAAGAGAGAGAGAGAGAGAGAGAGAGAGAGAGAAAAGAAAGAAAGAAAATAAAGTTATTAAAATAAAAAATATATTAAATTATAAATTTTAAAAAGTAGTTAAGAAAAGAAGAGAGCAACAGAACCAGTAAACAAATCTACCAATGATAACAAGTGCTAAAAACTATACTAAGATAAATATAAACATCAGATACTAGTCAGTTGCATACAGCAAACCCCAAGGCTACAGTTGCCCCCAAAGTCCACCTCCTCAATTTGGGATGATTCGTTGTCTATCCAGGTATTCCACAGATGCAGGGTACATCATGTTGATTGTGGAAGATTAACCTGCTGCTCCTGAGGCTGCTGGGAGAGATTTCCCTTTCTCTTCTTTGCTCGCACAGCTCCCAGGGTTCAGCTTTGGATGTGGCCCCGTCTCTGCATGTAGGTCACCTGAGGGAGTCTGTTCTTCACTAAGAAAGTACGGGGTTAAAGGAGCTGCTGATTCGGGGGCTCTGGCTCACTCAGGCCGGGGGTAGGGAGGGTTGAGGATGCGGGGCGAGCCTGCGGCAGCAGAGGCCAGCATGACGTTGCACCAGCCTGAGGCACGCCGTGCGTTCTCCCGGGGAAGTTGTCCCTGGATCCCGGGACCCTGGCAGTGGCGGGCTGCACAGGCTCCCCGGAAGAAGGGTGTGGATAGTGACCTGTGCTCACACACAGGCATCTTGGTGGCGGCAGCAGCAGCCTTAGCGTCTCATGCCCGTCTCTGGGGTCCGCACTTTTAGCCGCGGCTCGCGCCCGTCTCTGGAGCTCATTTAGGTGGTGTTCTGAATCTCCTCTCCTCGCGCACCCTGAAACAATGGTCTCTTGCCTCTTAGGGAAGTCCAGACTCTTTCCCAGACTCTCTCCCTGCTAGCTGAGGCGCACTAGCCCCCTTCAGGTTGTGTTCACGCAGCCAACCCCAGTCCTCTCTCTGGGATCTCCCTTTGCAGGTTTTTAAATAAGCAGAACCTCAGTGGTCAAGTTCTATGATTTTAGAGTTAGATCTGGAATTAAATCCTAGCCCAGCTTTACCCATAAATAAGTATGCAGTCTTGTAAAATTAGCTACACTTGCTGAATCCAAGTTCTCTCATCTATGAAATGAAGACAATAAAAATTCCTATCTTGTTAGATACTGTGGGAAGCCAGTGATAGAATAAACATAAAGAGCTTATCAGGGGCTTGGAAAACAGAAATAGTTATCACTAAATAACTGCTATCCCCCACCATCATCACGATCTTCATTATTCTAGTAGATTTACCACACCACTTTAAGATGCACTGAAATTTGTTAATTAAGGTAGTAGTTCTATCTTAAGTAGAATGAAATGTACTCCAAATTCCTTTCATGCAGTAATAGTTCAGTTTTGAGTGCACTTGGAAGCAGGTAGGACACTTCAAAATTACTAACACCTGGGACCACCTCCAGAAATTCTGAGCTAAGTCCTCTAGGGTGTGGATCAAGTGTATAATAAGCTCCCAGGTGATTCTAAAATACCGCTAGGGTTGAGGACCACTGCTTCAGATCTTTGGGGTCTAAGTGATCTAGTGCGAGGCTGTTTGTTGTTGTCTGACATATACATTTATTATATATATGTATACATATGCCTAGCCTATCTGAGAGAAGTCAGAATGCTCAAATTCAAGTCCCATTAAGAGGATCATACGATATGGGAAAATAATCTAAAAAAGGGTGCATTTATGTATATGTATAACTGAGTCACTTTGCTGAACAGCAGCAATTAACACAACACTGTAAAGCAACTAGACGCCAATAAAAATTAATTAAAAAAAAAAGAGAATCATGAGCAGCTCAGGTAAACTTCCACGGCCATTCTCTGGACTTTAGTAGAGAGAATACATAGAAGTTTTCATTATCAGCAAAGAACCTCTCATGTCTAATTTGAGCCAAAATACCAGTGAATTCCATTCATGTCTCGTGAATAGAGGTAAAATGAATTAGTACTCTAAAAGGACTAGCGTCCTGAGGTCAGTCGACACCATGCCACTCAGGAAAAAGTGATATGACATGCGCTATCTTCTCTCTCAGTGACTTATCTCCAAGTCTGTTACATATTAAGGATGGATATTTAAAAAGAAAGACGCTGGCAGCTCTACCTGTTCCACCAGCATGAGCTGAATCACCAAGTACCGCTGTGCTTCATCTGTTCTCTTCTTATTCCACTTGATGAATGTAAGACATTTCTGCTCAGAATGCAATTAGAGGTAATAAATAAAGGTCTTTACAAACATCCCAGTCATTTTAAAGCTCCCCATAATTACAACAGCAACATAATTAAATACAAATTTTAAAAACATACAGCAGAGCAGCAAAAGTATTACGATAGGACCTTCCTGGCCTGTTCCTAACTTTATGGTTCATTAACTTTACTTGTGGCTTTCACATAAACATAATTTTAAGTGCTGAGCAGGTACACAGCCTCTCTGTGATTGATTCAGTGGGCTGTGACCACGCTCGCCTCTGCCCACCCCATGTGCATGGAAGAGAACAGCAAAGAGTTGAGAAAAGAAATGTTTCAAATATTTCCTTCAGCTCTCTTTAAAAAGTACCCAAGTGTACAGTTTAGAAGGAAGATGTAAGCAATTCATGAAGCTCCTGGGCTCTCATGTATGTTTTTTAACTGTTACTGCTCTTTAATGTCCAGCTTTTGAGTTTGACAGATTCAAGGGCAATACTATATCATAGCTACGGAAGGGTCTGAATAATAAAAATAAGTGAATTTTATTCCACTCTCTATAAATGGGTATAAATATACAGATATATATTTCTTTCTGGAATTTTATTCTCATATATATACATATATATGTAATATATAGTTATACAGAGAGATATATAGATATAATTCCTTCCTGGAATTAGAGCCAGGCTATCTATTAAGAAGGAACTGAAATAACAGTGTGCACAGGAAAACCTGAAGTGATTTCTCATGTGAGCAAACATCAGAGAAGACAGTCCATGAAGTGGGAAAGCATACCAGGAATCCAGGACTGGGCCTGGGTTAGTGATAGTGAATTCTCCAGAAGACCATTGACATTAACAAAGGTACCCATCAGTATGTTTTTCTTGTGTTTCATTAAAAACAAAACATCTTGGGATTAATTATGGATAGATAGGTAGATAGATAGATATAGATGCATATATATAATATATTTGTACATTATATATATATTATATATATATATATATATATATATATATACACATACATACATATGACAGGTAAAAATGGTTGGTGGGTGGGAGATTGATATTGCTTCTTGGGCGTTCCTGACAAACTCTTCAGGGTGTTACACTGCTGAATCATTTTGGACTTCTCATTTGACAAGAGAAGCACCATGGCTCCCTGCAGACAAGATGAGGACATGTAGTGGAAGGGGCGTCACTGAGCCCTGAATCCGTTTCCCTCCTGCTGACTTTCAAGGGGTTTGAAATGAAGCTTTCAGGCCTCCAAGGCTCTCCTCTTAAGACACAAATACTTGGGTAAAGAAATGGAAAAGGAAGCAGGAGCAAGATGGAGCATACACATCTCCTTATCTAATTTCCTGCAGATTGAAGCATGGAAACACAGTGCCCATGTGTAGTCACTCACTGGAAAATGCAGGTGCCTTTCTGGACCTTGAACATTCAAAGTCCCTGGCAGCTGTGGTCATGCACTGCACTTTCTCGTATCCGTATACTGCAGTTTACCTTAACCACATCTTCTTTTCCTGTAGTCCCGTCCATCTTCCTAGGACTCTCTTCCTATCTCTGCTTTGCTAAGTCTCAGCTCTACTTACCTCCTGGAAGGAGGAATTCCTGAATCCTTCCCTTCTCCTGTATGAGCACCTTCCCTGTCCCTCCCGGTCTGAGGTCGGTCATTTTTGCCATCTCTTTCTTTCAAATGTGGGCCCTTCAAAGGCAGAGACAACATTTTTCCTGTTCAGGCCATAGAACTATTTGTGCTTAAAACAGCAACGTTATACCTGCTGTGCTGTGTAGATCACAGTAGGTGATGCCACTGAAGTTTTACAACAAGCCTGTGTGTCTTGTGCTCCATTTTCATGGGGAAAATTCAACCCTGCCTCTGAGTGCATGGTCTCTGCTGGGAGGCTTCATAGAGCTGGGCTCACATGCACCTTTCCCAGCCACGCTTCACTGAAGGACGTGTGATGGAAACCACAGGGAGGGTGTGAGTGCATTTAGCTGAGGTTGGCAATTTGGAGGCCGTTTGATCTTTCCCAGCGCCCTCAATGATCTCAGGTGCTGTATCCCTTTCGAAAGATAACCTTTGCTCACCGTGATCATTTTCAAATGTAGATTTCCTCCTGAAAATACTTCCTCTAGTGTGCTGAATATGAATTCTTTCAAGTAATGAAGGGCAGCTTAAAAGTTGCAACATGCCTTTCCTGAAAAGAATTCCCATAGATTTTAACTTTGCTGCTGCAAATCCATAAAATGTGATGCTGTGTGTTTTGCTTTTGAAGCTCTGGTGCTCTCATTTATAGAGATGTCTTTGCGTCCAATGCACTCTGCATATTGAAACTCAGATGGAGGGCCCTGAGTTCACTGGCAGACAGGCTGACGTCTTAGCTCACTTGCTGTTGAGCTCACACTCAGCGTATTGTGGAGACTCACAGAGAAACCAAGGAGGTGTTTAACAGCCTGGCACTGTCTTGGTGTGAGACTTGACTGGGTGAAAGGAGGTGGGGGACTTGAATTCTCTCTGCGTAAATGTGGAAGCTCATTTCTTAGTTTTCCTGCACCAACCCCTACACCCAAAACATTGCATAGAATGATAAAGACTGTCAGTTCTCCATAAGTACATTTTAACTGAATGTTAGTCGAATGATAGGATTGCATTCAGCAACCATAGGAACTGGTTCAATGAGGGTCGTGTGAGCAAAGCCAGGCCAGGAAGTCCTCCCACTGACTTCTGCTGAAACTATTGGGAAATGACCATTCTCCTTGTGCTGAGGCTCACTCACTTTAGAGAATGTAAGCCCAGAATTGCTGACAGACATGGATGCTATGCTCGGATAAGGTCTGCAGGAGAAGAATCTAACCCGCAAGGAGAGTAATGACGGTAGCTGAGTGCCCAGAGCCATTGAACTTCTACCTCAGACATCTCAGTTTCTTGGTTTAACACATTTCCTGTTTTGTTTAAGCCCAGTTGAGTTGTTTAATGTCATTTGCAACTAAAAGAGTCCTGACTAACACACTTGTTACACATCCCTCTTTTGAACCAAGACAAAGCAACTGTGATTTGTCTCTAGTTCACAGTTCTTCTGCACCTTGGACTTGGTGTAGAAGCTATGTCCTGATTTCTCACTGGGGATTTGGACTTGAACACAAGTTACTGGTTTCCATAGTTAAGTATATCCTGAAGAGTTTATTTTATTCTAGGCAGTTTCTTGAAATTCAAGACTCCACTCTTCTGGCTGCCCTATTCCTATGAAAGAGGAGGATGCTGGGGCTTTCCTGGTGGCCCAGTGGTTGAGAGTCCACCTGCTGATGCAGGGGACACGGGTTCATGCCGCGGTCTGGGAAGATCCCACATGCTGCGGAGCGGCTGGGCCCGTGAGCCATGGCTGCTGAGCCTGCGCATCCGGAGCCTGTGCTCCGCAACGGGAGAGGCCACAACAGTGAGAGGCCCCCGTACTGCAAAAAAAAAAAAAAAAAAAAGGAGGATACTAACACATCCCAAACGCTCTGGTACTGTATTTTCATAATTAATTCATGTCATAGCTATAGAGTCTTAGAGATATGTGTTCTGAGTTCTCTCTCTCTTCACTCTCTCTCCCTCCTTCTCTTTCTCTCTCTGCCTATTGTGAAGAGTGCCTTAGCTTTCTAATACACAAATGCTTAAATTGTACTTCTAATGCTGCATGTAGCACCTTAGCATGTAGTCTCTTTCCCTTACACATATATGAGGGCACACTCCCTTCAGTAACCTTGACACAGAAAAAAAATAAAAGGCATACAGACTGAAAAGAAAAAAATAATAAAGCTGTTCTTATTTGCAGAAGGTATGATAGTCTATGTAGAAAATCTCAAGGAACGAAAAACTAAAATTACTTCTGGTACTAATAAGTGAGTTTTGCAAGGTTTCAGGATACAAAATCAACACACAAGATCAGGCACATTACGATACAGTAACAGTGAACATGTGATCTTCTCTCTGCCCATTCCTGGTACATTTCTGTGTCCTCATCTCTTTATAAAAACACCAGTCAGATTGGATTAAGCCTCCCCTAACAACTTCATTTTAACTTTATCACCTATTTAAAGACCTTGTCTCCAAATATAGTCACACTCTTAAACATGGGGAGTTAGGGCTTCAACATATGAATTTGGGAGGAATATGATTCAGCCCACAATAGTCATCAGGGCAAAACAAACTAAAACCACAATGAATATTCTAAGAAAGTAGTTCTCAAATGTTTTCAACAAAACACACACACACACACACACACACACACAAATGGTAACTATGTGATGTGATGGATATGTTAATTTGCTTGATTTTGGTTATTACTTCAAAATATATATATATTGATATATAGATATCTCAAAACATCATGTTGTACACCTGAAACATATACAATTTTTATTTATCAATCATACCTCAGAAAGCTGGGGAAAGATCTCCAATGATATATTATTATACACCTATGAAGATGGCTAATGAAATAGTAACTACACCAAATACTGCATGGTGAAGATGCTAACACATTGCTGGTGGGAGTATAAAATGGTACATCCACTCTGGAAAACAGCTTGGTAGTTTCTCTTATTGTTGTTTGATTAAACATGCTATTACCATAGGACCCAGTAATTGCATACTTGGGCATTTGTGCCGGAGAACTGAAAAGGTATGGCCATACAAAAACCCATACACAAATGTTCATAACAGTTTAGTCATAACAGCCAAGAAAGGAAACAGCCCACGTGTCCTTAAACAGGTGAATGGTTAAACAAACTCCAGTGCAGCTACACCCTGGAATACCACTCAGCAGTAAAAATAGCAGACTATTGATGTCTGTGACAACCTGGATGCATCTCCTGGGAATTGTGCTGAGTGGATAAAACCAATCCTAAAAGGATTGTAAGTAAGTTTTCATTTATATATATATTTGAAATGACAAAACTGTGGAAGTCCATTGCCAGGATGAAAGAGGGGGGCAGGAGTGGGAAGGAAGTGGGTGTGGCTATAAAAGTGTAACTAGAGGAATCCTCATGGGGATGGAAATGTTCCTTATCTTGACCATGTCCATGGCAACATCCTGGCTGTGATTCTGTGTAAGAGTTTCCAAGATGTTACCCTTGGAGAAATCTGTGGAGAAGGTAGAAGGGATCTCTCTATATTATTTCTTACAGCCACATGTGAGATTACAGATATCTCAAAATTAAAAGTTTAGGGGGCTTCCCTGGTGGCACAGTGGTTAGGAATCCACCTGCTAATGCAGGGGACACGGGTTCGAGCCCTGGTTTGGGAAGATCCCACATGCTGTGGAGCAACTAAGCCCGTGTGCTACATCTACTGAGCCTGAGCTCTAGAGCCCACGAGCCACAACTACTGAGCCTGCGTGTTACAACTACTGAAGCCCGCACACCTAGAGTCCATGCAACAAGAGAAGCCACCGCAATGAGAAGCCCGCGCACCGCAACGCAGAGTAGTCCCCGCTCACCGCAACTAGAGAAAGCCCGTGCATAGCAACGAAGACCCAACGCAGCCAAAAATAAATAAATAAATAAATAAAATTTTAAAAAAGTTTATTAGAATGTTTTTGCATATAAAAAGAACTACTAAAGAATATATTTTATCAAGAAAGAAATTGACCCCAAATAGAAGAGAGTATTTTTTCTCCATATTTTGAAATATTTCAGAAATAATTTTTGGCAAGAAAAGTATATACTTATCAACTATGATTTTGAAAATAAAAATTTTGCTGTGGGAGAATTTTGGAGATTATTTAAACACTTTTTCACTAATCACAAAAATAATAACCCCTTAGAGTAAATAATTTTACCAAGATCACACAGTGAAGAGGCTGCCAAGCGGGACAAGGTCTGCTAACTGCCTCACCAGAGTTATTTCTATTGTTCCGCACTGCTGGATCTAGTTGAACTTGAAAAATTAACCATTGCTAAATCTAGTTAAGAAACATTTTTTCAATTAGCTGATTGCTTAGATAGTGGCTTTGTCTGAATCAAGCCTGAGATATTTTGATGGAGATCAGGGAAATTAAAACAGAAATTCCACAGTCTGTCTGGTGGGGGACCTGATGGGAGATGTTGAGGAATGTACAGGTAAAGGGCAGATGCCACGGTAAGGGCCGTGTGGAATCACTGGCACGAGGTGCCGAGGACACCGAAGGCACGTGGCTCCATGGCAGGAGAAAGCTACTCTTTCCCTGGGGCTTCAGCTTGCTCCATCCTGAAATGAGGGACTTGATTGAGATCTAAATTCTTGACATATTATCTTGTATCACACTAACATATCTTACTTTTCCACTGCAGACCCCAGGGAGAAGAGGGAGAGGAAAAAGGAAAGAGGAGAAGGTAGTCCCACAGTTGTTATCTGAAGGGAGCAGTAGATCCAAGAAAGGAAAAGAGGAAGTAAACTTTACCTGCCTGTGAATTGATGGTGAGTGAATGATGACCTCTATAGGCTTTGACATAAGGTAAATTTCTATAATTTTACTAACCTCTCCTGAATAAAAATATTATACAGACTTACCTCTACCAGCTATAGGGAAAGCTAAGATCCTTATGGCATCTACAAAGGATGCAATGCCCACATTCAGTGGAGTGGAAGGTTCTGGGATTGATACATAAGCTCCAAACTTGGAGGTGTACTTGAGTAGAAATTTGGACATATGTGGGATCTGTACAACCTTGGATTTGAACATAGGTAGGATTTGTACACAAGCTCCAAACTTAAGAAAGACTAGCCTCTGTTCTTTCTCATCTCATAGTTGCTATTTCATAAGTCTTGTTGGTGGGCAGTTTACTTCTGCTCATTCTTCCTTATCAGGACCTTGATCTCAAATAAATGGAGAATAGTCTGTTACTCAGAGGAACACACACAAACACATGCACAAATGATTAAGAAGTATTTACTTCTAAAATCTTTTCTTCACTAAATGTACTGTTCCAAACATTTAATGAACACATAAATTGAGGTTGTAAGAACAAAAGATTGAAGCTGATTAATATTTATCCATTTATCCATTCATGAGAACCAGCTCAGAAGTCCATATTAAGAGCATGGTAAGGTGAAATTAATTTTAAATACAAGGAAACTAAGACCTAAAAAGGTTAAATACATTTATTAGTAGTAATAGTATAAGCAGAAAGGGGTAAAGCCAAGTCTTGAACACTTGACCACCTGTTCCCAAGACCACCTCCTTCCACTCTGCCGTGATGCTTTCATAGCAACAGTGAATAAGTGTCTCATGTGTAGGCTCTGTCATATCAAATTACCTCTCTCCTACTTCAGTTATTATCTGAGCGATACAAACAAAATTCCTTGACTCTTATTTTCTCTGAACAAGATGTAAGTGGATAGGTTGCAGAGATGAAAAATTATTTTAAAAATTACCTTCATTCTGTACTTTCACTTGCTGTATATGCATTGCAAAATGATATTTTGTGACATAATTATCTGTTTCATGATTGGCTTTTTGAGCATTAAAATTCTTTTAAAATATAGCCTTGTTCATTATCTTTGAATTAAGAATAAGTTTTCCATACCGTTTTTCCATTATCTATCCTTTAATATCAATAAATAAAAAAAAAAAACTCAACCATTAGTATATTCCTCTTATAAGAAAAGAATGATAAATCTTTAAGTGGTTCATTAAATGAATATATAATGCTCCTTTTAGCTGTTTCTTCTCATTTTGGAATACATTATGTATAAAATGCGTTTAAATGGTCAGTTTTATTGATTATGCAATATTTACACTTGAGGGAAGTGATGGGTTTCGTCGTGGTGACTGTGACTCATTCACGGATCATAGTTTAGTGGCAGGTGAATGGGTATAGCACTTTTGGGGGGAAAACAAGCAGATTAAGAACCATAGAGGAAACAGAAAATTTGAGTCATATATTGTTGGCCAAGGTTTGACTTGAAATTACTCAGTCCCCTGAGAGCCAGCTGAGCTGTACCTGTATAGAATGCTGAGGACTCCAGGAGAGCCACAGCTGGACAGGACTTATCTGGTTAAGCCACACGAAAGCCAAGAATATCAATTGATGGCCTGAGTCTCTGAGTGGGTGTTCTTATCTAATACAGGATGACCAGCTGGATGAACTAATCAGCCCTTGAGTCTAGCTTATCTTCTAAGACAGTCAGAGCCCCTTAAACATCATCAGTTCACAGCTTAAAAATGATCTAGCAGGAAAGAAAATACTCCACAAAAATATTCCTTGTTGAATTTAGTAAGAGTTACAGATAGTCTGTGAGGGAGAATTAGGCAGATAAAGGAGGGGCAGTTTATGCCCTGTGATTTATGTGGTTTTTGTTGGTGGTGTTTTTGTTGTTGACACACAGATCAGGAGGGATTTGTGTCCAGAGAATGATAAATGCAAAGGCCAAACATTTTCTGCACTTCTATCATATTCACTTACACATTCTTTTCATAAACACACTAGAGGTTATGTTTGAAAGAGATCATTGAATGCAACCATTCAATGGTTCCCAGGGGTTGGTTTTAAACATTTTGCCCTTATTTCAGAAGCCTTTAGAAAATAAATTAGAATGCCACAGAGTTAGAAGGAGCCACAGAGTTCATCTGACTTAAACTTCCTCTCAAAAATGAAGGTGTAGGTTAAAAATGATTGATTACAATATAAAATTCTCTCTTTTTAAAGTGGAGGAGAAAACTGCAGAGATGGAAATGCATGTGCATACTTTCTCTAATGCAAACATCACCAATGTGTAATTCACGTAATAGCCCGATTGCATGTTATAAACTTAGTTGCCTCCCAAAAAGCTGCTTTTAATTATTTATTCAATTTTTTTCAATTTTTTTTCTTGGAAAGGCACTTTATCTTAAATATACCAGTATGTACATGTCAATCCCAAACTCCCAATCTATACCTCCCCCCGTACCCTTCCCCCCCTGGTAACCATAAGTTCTTTCTCTAAGTCTGTGAGTCTGTTTCTGCTTGTAAATAAGTTAATTTGGATCATTCTTTAATATTCCGCATATAAGCGATATACAATATTTGTCTTCCTCTGTCTGACTTACTTCATTTACTATGATACCTGCAGGTTATTATACTGAAAGTCTGTTTAAAAAAAAGCAAATTGAACCATTGAATATGGCCAATAATTTTCTTCATTGATTTAATTTTTAATCTGTTAGTTAAAGAGAAATCCAAGAACACTTCTATGAGGCACATTTTGGATGATCAACTTGAAGTTAGAAATAAAGGGATGGAAACTTACTAATACTGAACATCTATGAATTAGACTATGTGCTGGATGCTTTTATATACATGACCTCATCAGGCATAAAGGATTCATGTAAATACAAAGGGATGTGGGTTTCTTTCTATAATGCTCATCTGTAGTCTGTATATTTTATAACCCAGATTAAATAGTCAAACTGAGGTTTTCCAATCTCACTTTGTTTAATATGGAAATGAGTGGCAGCTTCTGAATATTTTATTTTAAATAGCTTATTAATATTATATTGATTACCTACAATTTGCCTTACAGCCACTATTTTATAAGGAAAATAGGTAGAAAAAATTTCCTCCTTTATAAGCTACCTTGTTTAGACTACAGATCTTCCCATAAAAAATCTATGCCAACTAATTGTGTATTGTTTACATTAAGAATTTGTACTGATTATACAAGAGAAAACTTTGTATATGAAATAATTAGTGTTTGATGCACCTTGGGCTCAGAAACAAGAGTGATCTCAATATTCATACATGGAATAGGAATGGAATGGAATGGAATAGGAACCACAAGACATGGCAATGCTGCACCCGTGCTGAACCAACGTTCTCCAGCCTTACAAATTGGTGTAGTTCACAGCCGTATGGTAAACAGAGCTGTGTCACCATTGTGTTCTTATATGCAACACACATTTCCCGTGTACTCTTGTGTACCAATTGCTTTGTTAAATGCTATGGATGCGAATTCACAAGGTACACATAATTTCTGTGCTTTGAGAATTTACAGTATAATGGAAAATGAGTAAGAATTTGGGTGAAAAGTAGCTAAAATAATTGCTCTAATCGAAGTAGGTGCATATGCAAGATGGCAGACCTGAGAGGCTTCATTGAGGATGCAGTGCTTGGACTTCAGTGAGGGTTCACGCTACCACCATCACCACAAACACCTCTCATTCCTGCTTTAATTTAGGGAATCCTCCTTAAGTCTGTGCAGAAGGCATCAAGACACCATCCTGAGGATATAAGGGTTGCATCTTGTGTAGCTTGACTTTCCTGGATGCATCTGGCCTCCCTGAGCTAACGCTCTTTGCCTCTCTTCCTTCCTGCCAAATTGACCCCTCGTGTATACCTGCTCTCTTGCCTCACTTGAGCCTCTGCAGAGCCATCCCTGTCTATTCACTCAAGTGCTACTTCTCACAAGGGCCAGATTTGAACCTCGACTGGGTTCTGAATCAACTCCGCAGTATTTCCTGAGCAGGCAGTTTCTCAGGGCCCCAAACTTCATCTCATGTCAGTGTCAGTTTCTGCAATTAGGTAGTTTAGGCTGACATTACTGCTGTTCTCTGATTCAATAAAAGGAATAGTTCTCACAGCTGTCTAAGTCAAGCTATTCTTGTTCTCAAAACACAAGAGAGAAATAATTTTGCTTGTTCAATAGTATGCATCCTGTGTACAGTAAAGGGCTATTCAGAGAGGTCCTTTCTCTTGACCCTGGAGGTTCTGGAGGAAGATACTTCCTGTGATCAGATGGTGTAGGTGTGCGGGCATATTTTAAATGACTGAAGCCAGGAAGCTGCTGATAGGGGGTCAGATTTCTTCATGGATATTGAGACATGTTCCTCATGGAACTCTGACTAGAAGACAAGGGCTCATCTCCCAAACTGAGATATCTTGGGGAAAATAAACAGCCTTTGCATTAGGCAGGGAGTACGGAAATTTAAAGGATAGGTCAGTGACTAAACAGTTTCTCCGTGTGGACAATGGAGTCTCTGAAGTGTCTGTAGGGAGTAGATAGCCATTGTGCACGCCCTTATTTTTTTTTTTTTTTTTTTGCTGTACGCGGGCCTCTCACTGTTGTGGCCTCTCCCATTGCGGAGCACAGTCTCCGGACGCACAGGTTCAGCAGCCATAGCTCACGGGCCTAGCAGCTCCGCAGCATGTGGGGTCTTCCCGGACCGGGGCACGAACCCGTGTCCCCTGCATCGGCAGGCGGACTCTCAACCACTGCGCCACCAGGGAAGCCCCATGCATGCCCTTTAAGCACATTCGCAAACTGAAAGTCAGCAAGTTAACACAAAGGGCTCATCATTAATGTTCTTTACAGAACTTGTTTATTTTGATCCCAGCTATATTCCTAGGAAACAGGTATTTTTATAATATATATTTTTAAAAGTTTATTATTTTTTTAATTTTTATTTTATATTAGAGTATAGTTGATTAACAATGTGTTAGCTTCAGGTATACAGCAAAGTGATTTAGTTATACATATGCATGTTATCTATTCTTTTTCAAATTTTTTTCCTAATTAGGTTATTACAGAGTATTGAGCAGACACAGGTATTATAAATACATTTTTAAAGATTTAAAAAGCAGAGGAAAGGAAAAAGAGTTATTTTATGTTATAAACATATACACTATATATCATATATACATGCTATTTATAGAGTATTTGTAGTGTATACATATAGTATGTGTGTGTACATATGCATAGTGTACATATGTGTATATATACACACACAAACTCACGTGGCTGGTATGCTGAGAGGGCAGCATTTATCTATTTAACTGAAGGTCTGTCAGAGCCTTTCAGAACAGCACAAATTACACCAAAGGCCCCAGCAGCCCTGAAATGTTTGGCACAGAAATGATGATGTATTTTGCACTCTTTTCTTCTATCTATTTGGGAACTGTTCCTAATAATCAAGACGTTAAAAGAACACTTTAAGTTGCCCTAATCTTAGAAAATATTTGATAGCAGTGTTTATTTTGAAATGTACAATATTCTTTAAAATTATAGATGATTTATGCCATTTGCTCATCTCATCGGGAAGAACACTGCTCCCAGGAAAGGGAATTTATGCTCTATTTTCAATTCTGCTTCCTTAGACCACCTCTTGCTTTTATGCACGGGGACACTGGTCCCCTTTTACTCCATTTCTGTCTATGAGATTCTGAGCTTCCCCACCCTCTGGCCGCCCATTTTCAGAGCCAGCACCTGCTGAGCCTACGTGCAGTATTTGGAAGCAGTTGTCTTTTTCCTTTATCTTGCTGAGAGTCTGCACCCAGCAGCACCATCCTACTTCTTGGATTGTCTTTCACTGCCATCTCCTCGTTAATGGATATCAATATACGCTAAACATATCAGCTAAATGAATCATCCTGTTAAAAAGATGTGATGTTGCTGGAAAGACGACCAGCTGTGTGCTAGGGAGAAAGATTGCCCAATCCGTTATTTTTTGAAAATCCTTCTTTATTACCCAATAGGCAGATTCTCAAGTGCCGGCCTCTACCTCTCTTAACTATAGATAGACATTTATTTCTAATAGCATCTTCATTTAGATACCGTTAAATCACAATTCCAAACAGTAACTCTTAACAACCTGTCAAAATACCTCCTTTTCCAATTAGATAGTGGCTCCACCACCCATGCTGTCACTCAAATCAGAAGTCTCACTCTTCCTAATGTGTTCCTAAAGGCCCTCCCTTCTCTCACCTTTTGATAATTTCATTGTAGCCTCCCACCAAAATAATCCATGAGTATTATTCTACTATTTAACCTCATTTACTTATTAGTTCTGCGCTTCTGTACTTTTTGCCTCATGTCATCAATGGCCAGTCAGCAACATTTGCAGTTTCCTTTTTTTTTGCACAGGAGTTGCTGTTAAAAATAGTAAATTGAACATACACATCTCTTCTACCTAAAAACTTCTTGATTCCTCGTTGCTCACAGTATAAAATTTAAATTCCTAAAAAAAAAAGCGTACAGGCCCTAATTTGCACACGTATCTCTAGCCACTCTCTCCTCTGAATATCTTATTCTTCATCCAGCTATGGTGAAAAGCTCCTTTTCCTAGAAAATGGATAGCACTTGACCATCTCCAGAAGGAAGGAGACTTAGCAGAATTCTAAACATGGGGCCACTAAGTAAATGTTTATTAAGGTAAATGGTGTATTGGAATTCTCCACCACACCAGCTGCCCTTGACCTCTCTTTCTCAAATTCACGCTGACTGTGGGCATCAGACCCTGAAGCTGGCAGAGGGAAAGAAGCTCTCTGTGCACCTTTGAACAAATGCTGGCCATTGATCCCTGTGGCAGGTGATGCCTGGTCTCTCATGAATGCAATGGGCTGACGTGGTAAAACAACCAAGGGAGGAGAGGCCGCAAAGGCAGATGTGATGGTTCAGAGCCCTCTGTGGGCCTGGGAGAGTCATCCCACCTTTTCTCGAGCACCGGAGGCCACTGAGGCCAGTAGTGACACTAATGAAACCCACATGGGCTCATGGACTCAGCCATATGTAATTGGTGGTAGGACCACCCTATGCTTGGAATCAGTGAAAGCTGAATATAAACCCTGGAATCACCACTGAGTTTATTAGAAGTCCTGGAGAAGTCTTAATTACTCATTCCCATCCCGATTCCTAAAATGAACTTGGGGATTATAATCCTCATCTCATGGAGTGGTCATGAGGGTTAGCAGATTATGCCTAGCACAGGGTAATCATGCAATAGATGCAAAAGACTGCTGCTTTTAAAAATTATTTTCTCAGGCCCTTGTGTATGTATATGTATAACTGATTCACTTTGCTGTACAACAAAAACTAACACAACGTTATAAAGTAACTATGCTCCAATAAAAAATAATTAAAAAATAAAAATTTTTAAAAAAGAAAAACATAACAGAATAAAAGCTTATTTTCCAGAAATGTTAACATGAACATCATATTTTAAGAGCCAAATTTAAGCTATTGAAACCAATAACCATTTTAGTTAATGTGGATATTTTCAAAGACCCACATCGGAAGACACAAATTAGATCCAGTAAAATATATCTAAGAGTATTTATATCTAAACTTGCATTAATAAGTTATCTTACATGCCAGAAAGTTAATTGTAATGTGTTTCCACAAATTTAATAGTAATTCAGAATTTTTTAAAAACACTTAGTCTGCTTTTTAAAGAAACCAGTACAAAAAAAATTAGGTTTAGAGTTAGAAAAATCTACTAAAGTTTAAAAACTTTTACTCCTTATAAATATGTGTTTAGTCAAATAATTTAACTCATTTTAAAACTGGGATAAGAAGAATGCATTCATCATTGAATAACTCTGGAAACAAAAAAATGTGCCTGGGAATTCCAAAAGTGAGTATTGTCCATTTTTCTACCCATTCTGAATTACAGTTCTCAAACAGCTATTTATAGGTTTTCCTGGAGAAAGAATCTAGAAATATTTTGTAGAAAAACAATAGCGCAGGCTTGGGCAATGGTAACTCTTAGCAGATACCCAAAATTTCAATAGAAATGTAACAACAACAAAAAGAGTCTCTTCCGGATTTCAATATCTACCATTTAATTTTATCTATAATCATTTTTATCCCTTAGAACATATATTTCCATTGTTTAGTTACCAAATTTTAATGTTATTTCAGGTAAAAACACAAAACCAAATTGATTTCTCCTTATCTCTCCCACTGTGAGGATGTTTACAAAGATCACTGGCAGTAAGCATTTCTCAGACGGTACTTCATCTTCCCACGTGTTTTAGCACGTTGGAGAGTGAACATTCTATGTGGATGTATGAAGGGTGTTTTAGCTCGTTTGTCAGACTGTGCTTACATAAACCAAATCACCTTAGTTCAAAACAACAGCAATGAAAGAGAAATGAAACAAAAGATCTTCAGCAAGTGTCTGTAACTTGGACCAATCACTTGAGCTCTCTGTGCGTTGGTTGTTGGTTTTCTTCTCAGTGGTTCTGTCTTAGGTTGTCCTAGAACTAAAGGAGTTCATTTCAAAGTGCTTAAAGGAGCTCATGACACCAAATAAGCATTTAATAAGTTTGAGCTAAGATACAAACTTGAGAGACATCAATTGAGAGAGATTGCTTTTATTTAATGTTTGCTTTTGTCTTCTTTTTGGCATTTTTCCATTAGAGGTGCTTTTTAACTGTGAGAGATTAATAAGTAAGCTGATGGTGAGGGTGGAGTTTAGGCTCAAGATGAGAAAGGAGAAGAGGTCTAGGCTTCTATTCGCTATTTTAGGAACACATATGTAGATACTTGTTATCATAGAAATGTTATTTGAATTTGATGGATAAACACCCTAAACATGCAGGGGCTCGGAGGGTGAGTAGCATAGGGGACAGATATAGAATTTAAGTCCAAGTTTTACGATGCTAAGTCAAGTTTTCTTTTACCCTTGACCATGGCTGCCTCTATATACATGACTGTATTAATCTGCATGTATTGCATGTTATTTTCTACCTATATAGGTACATTTTGGTGACTAAAATGTTACTATTCAGCAGGCCACAACTTGCACAATTTAATTCAGGTTAAAAAATACAAAGCAATAAATAACAACATATTAATTAATATGATATACCAGGGGGAATACTTTAAAAATTCTTGAAATGTAATAGAGTGGATGAGCTTTCCACTACTATTTTCTAGTACTTGCATGCATTTTAGATAAGGGAATTACATATGTTCTAAAAATATCCATTAGCCATGGGCGTTCTTATTTGCATGCATTGTGTTATATTAGTAAGTAGCTTAAATCACGTCAACATGCAAAATCGTGTCTATCCAGTTAGCCACATGATCTCTTCTATTAAAATGTCTAAAGACACATTAGTGATATATTTGATTCTGCATCCTCCGTTCCCCATGTCAAATGACAGACATATCATTGACGTGCTCTCTGAAAACCTGCTTCTTTTTTTTTTTTTTTTTTTTTTTTTTTTTTTTGCGGTACACGGGGCTCTTACTGCTGTGGCCTCTCTTGTTGTGGAGCACAGGCTCCGGACGCGCAGGCTCAGTGGCCATGGTTCACGGGCCTAGCCGCTCCGCGGCATGTGGGATCTTCCCAGACCGGGGCACGAACCCGTGTCCCCTACATCGGCAGGTGGACTCTCAACCACTGCGCCACCAGGGAAGCCCTGAAAGCCTCCTTCTTAATAAGAGACCTGAGGAAGCAGGCACTGCGTCAAGGCGGTGGAGAAGCATGCTCTCTCTTTACTTCCTCCAATCAAGAAATGGTAAGAAGATCAAGATGTAAGGGAAATTGATAGGGAATCTCTCTGGTGATGCTGAAAATAATCTGAAGTTAACCTTTTGCCAGGCTCACATTTTTTGCATGATTCACTCTCCCTTGTTGAAGCATATGCTGAGAAATGAAAGGGTCATGATATTAGACAGAGTAATACTTTCATGGTGCAGATCATACTTCACTCCAATTTAAACCTCGGCCAAAGGCTGCTTAAATAGAGATGGAAACGAACATCTCTCATCTTGAAAACGAACATCTCTCTCAAATGGAAAATAAAATAAATCTGATTTTAAAGTTGGAGACACAGACGCTGGCTCAAAAATTAATCCCTAGTTTCTTTTCCAAAGAGACAGATTTAGGTGAATCAAAACATGCTCAGCTTTTACAAAACTTGGTCTCGGGTAAAATGAATTGTCTTAAAACAGGTCCTAGCCCTGAATTTTTTTTCTTGTCTATTTCTTCCAGGTATTGGATTTGGAAAGTCCTTGTACAGAACTGACAATGAAACTTGTACATTGAAACCTAGTCCTGAACGGGTTTCTGAAAACGGCAAGGGCTGTAGACGATATAAATGCGTGGTAGTTATTTGCTACACGCACAGATACGACTGTGCTTCAGAGTATGTTATCCTGGTGACGGTGCTTACCTGTGTAAAGTGTAAACTGCAGCCAGGAACACAGTGTCCCCTGGCCTTGGGCCTTTCTCCCCAGTTCCGTGCAGGAAGCCTTTCTTTCCTGGAGGAGCAGGATGCCAGCACTTCTCCACTGCCTTCATTTACCTTTTGCAGGGGCTGAGTCTAGGACAGCAACCCCTCATGGACTGGATGACATGCTCTACCCTGAGAGTGGCAAGCTGAGGATGCTGGGTTCCCATAGTCCCTGCCCCCTCCCTATGTGTTGTCTCCATGCTGAAATACAAGCTAGGAGGACCACATGTGACTACTCCCCAGGCCCCACCAACCACTAAGCTGCTAGAGTGTGGTGCCCTCAGAGAGAAGCTAGCCACGGTCCTCACGCACCCCAAGAGCCCTGGCCCAGAAGGTGCCTAGGGGGAGAAACAGACCTTAAAAAAGATATCTCCTGATCTCATCCCAAAGGAACTGCCTTCAAAGACAACTAAGAATGGAGAGAGTCAAGCCTCAGGACGCTCGCAAGGATAGTGGAGTTATGGTGAGGGTAGCTGGAAGCAGTTAGTAAGTCCAATGATGATGCAGCCTCAGCTATAGCCAGTTAGTTTGCAGAGAGAACTGGGGATAAAACAGCTGGAAGTGTCCTCCTGGGGTCAGAACTAACATGAAACATGGACCTCAGAAAGGAATTCATCCACAGAGCCACAATCTCTGAAGATCTTCAAATGGCCAACAAGTACATGAAAAGATTCTGGGCATCATTGGTCTTCAGGGAAATGCAAATCAAAAGCATACTTAGATAGCTCTTCACACCCATTAAAATGACTAGAATAAAAAATTCAGATAACAAGTGTCGGTAAGGATGTGAGGAAGTTGGAACAATTGTGCCCTGATAGGGAAGATGTAAAATAGTACAGCCACTTTGAGAAGCAGTCTGTCAGTTTCTATAATGACTCAACATTGAGTTTCCATATGAGTTAACAATTCCACTCCTGGATATAAGATGAAAACTTATGACAACACAAAAGCTTATACATGAATGTTTATTAGAAAGATTATTCATAATTTTCCAAAAGGTGGAAAACAACAGATGAATGGATAAGCAGAAAATGATATATCCATATAATGAAATGGTATTTGGACCTAAGAAGGAGTGGAATACTGATACATGCATGCTAATATGTGGATAACCATGAAGACGTTATGCTAAATGAAAAAGCCAGTCACAAAAGCCTACATGTCATATGATTTTTTATATGAAATATCCAGAATACTGATATTTATAGACACAAACAGCATATTAGTGGTAGCCTAGGGTTGGAGCTGGAGAGGAAGGGGGTGAAAGTGTTCTAGAATTGATGGTGGTGATGGTTGCATGTATCTGTAAATATACTGAAGTCCATTACCTTGTATGTTTTGCATATGTGAATTATATGGTATGTACATTTTATCTCAATAAAGTTGTTTAAAAAAAGAGCATGTTGGACTTACAGACATTGAAAGAAAAAATATTAAAAGCTGTCAAGATGGTGTCAGGGACTTCCCTGGAGGTCCAGTAGTTAAGATTCCTCACTTCCACTGCAGGGGGCACATGGTTTCAATCCTTGGTTAGAAAAATAAGATCCCGCATGACACAGCCAAAAAAAAAAGATGGTGTTAGAGGGAAAAAAATCCTCAGGGGTCATATGCTCATGAAGAATAGAGGGAAAGGGAGCAGGAGTTCAGAGCATGGTGAAGACTTGAGCCCTGGGAAAGGAGAGAGGGATGGAAGGAGAGAGTGAAGGATTGGTTGACAAGACCCTCAGGGTGCATGCAGTTCCGGGGAAGTCTCACCCAGTCCAATGAGGAACTAGGTACAAAGCTGCCTGTACATGAGTTGGGTAGAAGGGGGTCCTCATATTACTGAACTCAGGTTCTGCTGCTTGTCACTCAAGAATCCAATACTGAGAGAAAAGTGTTGGTAAAAGGAAAGATAGCTTTATTGAGGAAGCTGGTAATCTTGGGGAGAAGGTGGACTCATGTCCCAAAGAACCAACCCCCCATTGTCAATCAGGGGGCAAGATATTTTAAAGGAGAATTTCAGGGGTTCACAGCCAGGGGTGGGGGGCACAACATGTAGAACAGTACACTCAACTGTGACAGTCATCTTGAAATTTGTCATGCTGTGGTCTGATCAGTGTTATCTTGTTGTTTTAAGTGCAGTTAATCTTCAGTTCCAGGGTCAATTTGTTCCTGTTTCCTTGAGGCCAGTTCTTGGAATTGTGCAAGATGGAGCAGCTTCTGTCATGGCTACAGTCTCTTCATCACACAGTTAACTTCTTCCACCTGTTGGGGGTTTCAGTATCTGCAAAACAGCTCAAAGAATATGGCTCAGAATATCATCTATAGCTCTTGAGGAAGAACTAAAGGTCCTTGACTTTGTTTAATGGGTAAACTATTATTATTTGGTCTCCTTTTACTGTTTTCCTTTGTTTCTGCATTTACTCACTTATCTGATTAAACTTATTCTTTGGCTAAAGTTTTTCCACAGATGAGAGGCAGGCAGAGGACATGGCAGGGTCTTCCCTGGGAAGATTGCTCCATTACACTCATACCGATGTCTTACCTAATCATTGGCTGGGAGGGAAGAATGGGACAATTCAAATGCTGTGGGGGACCCTAAGGTGTAGCTGCTGGAGGCTATCAGCTACCTTCACTTCTTGCAGATAATCAGCAAATTCTTCTGTGAGGGGAGTTCTGAGCATGATACCTTCACGTCTGCTACAAAGAATGTTGAAGTGAATCATGGTTTGGATCCTGAAATCTTCATTGTAGTGAAAATACCAGGACTCTGCTGGAAAATATAGTAAACCCAGTGTTATGACTGTACTGAACATATTTCCTAAATCCCAAATTAGCATAAATGACATGACCATGAATTTGTTTTTATTTAGCAAATCGTGTAACACTTACTCCTGTCACATGGATTAGAAATATTACCTCCTAGCAAAGCTTTTGTAACACTCTAAAAACGCTGCCATATTGACTGGGCACAGCTAGTACACATTTTTGCTAGTCTTCTTAATGTAAAATAATGAAAAGGAACATGAGCTATTTGACAAGTCTGGTATGAATGCATGACATATGAAAAAGCAAAAATCTCTCAAACTATTAAAACACCCAAATTGAAAGAGTTTTATTTATGGCTGCTGACTCTAGAGGTCTTCCACTTCTAGATTTTCCACTGGTCATGATGATATAAAAATAACTGAGATTTATCAATTCTAACTTTTTATAGACTACTTGTGTTAGTGATTGAGCTATAATCTCATAGCTCCAAGTATTCTACTTTGATTTGGGATGCTGGATCAGGACTCTGCAAACCATTTTTTTCTGCTTTACCAGCTAGCTTTCAATTAGGTTTTGCCAAAAGACAGTACAAGAGTGAGAAAGGCTAAAGGAGGTAAAGACTTGTTTTCCTGTTTTTGGAAGTTGTCTTAAAACATGTAACTCTCCTTTCTAAACAACTTTGTTGAGATACAAGTCACAAAACTTACAAGTCACCCATCTAATGTGTACAAATCATCACTTATTAGTACATTTGAAAATATGTACAACCATCAAACACCATCAATTTTACATTTCCATCACCTCAAAGAGAAACCCTGTGTTCTTTAGCTGTCACTCCCCTATCTTTGTGTCTCTCATCTCACCCCCAGACCTAGGTAATCACTAATCTAATTTCTGTCCTTATGGGTTTGCCTCTTTTGGACATTTCATATAAATGGAATCATACTTAGACAGACTTTTTAACTTAGCATAATGTTTTCAAGGTTCATTCATGTTACAGCATGAATCAGTACTTTATTCCTTTTTATGGCTGAATAATTTTCCATTATATGGACATATCACATTTTACTTTCCATTTGTCAGTTTATGGACAAGTTGTTTTTACCTTTTGGCTATTATGACTAATGCTGCTATGAACATTCATATACAAGTTTTTGTATGTGACAAATGTTTTCATTTCACTTGGGTACATGCCTAGGAGTGACATTGACAGGTAACTCTGTGTTTAATCATTTGAGAAACTGCCAGACTGTTTTTCAAAGTGGTTGCACTATCTACATGCCTACCAGCAGTGCACAAGATTCTGAGTTCTCGACATTCTTGCCAATGCTTGTTATTGTGTGGCTTTTTTATTCTAGCCATCCTAGTGAGTATGAAGTGGTATCTCACTGAAGTTTTGATTTGCATTTATCTGATGACTACTGATGCTGAACAACTTTTCATGTGCTTGTTGGCAAGCTGTATGCATACTTGAAAAAAATGTCTATTTAGATCCTTTGTTCATTTTTTAAAATTGGGTTATATGTCTTTTTATTATTGAGTTGTAAGAGTTCTTTATATATTCTGGTTACAAGTCCTTTGTACATATATGATTTGCAAATATATATTGGGAAATGTTCCTTCTTCTTCTTTTTAAAAGTTTGTGAAGAGTCAGTATTATTTCTCCTTAAAATATTTGGTAGTGTTTGGCAGTGAATCCATCTGAATCTAGGCTTTTCTTTGTGTGAAATGTATTATTTTGTGGTTAGAGATTGCTGATTCAATCTCTTTACTTGTTATAAGTCTATTCAGATTTTCCATTTCTTCTTGAGTCAGTTTTGGTAGTTTGTGTCTTTCTAGAAATATGTCCATGTTTTTTCTAAGTTATCTAATTTGTCAATGCACATTCATAGGCTGCATCTTCATTAGATCCGTGAGTCTCCTCACAATTATGTTCTACCACATCCACCCTGTTCTTGAGGACAACCTTCACCTTGAACTTCTCCAAGCTCTGTTCCTTCAAGAAGAGATTAACAGCTATCTATTCTTTGGTCTAGTCAACCCCCTCCCAGGCAAAATCCCTGAGCCAGGACTCTGAGGTGGGAGTAGTGACAGTGAAAAAGCTCTCTGTAGTGACATTCTTCTCTAAATGCTGAGAGTCTGATGGAAAGGGGAGAAACAGTAGCCTTGTCCTTTTAAATTCCTCTCCTAGCATGGACCTTCCCACCTCACAAGTGAGGGAAACGACTCTTAAGCCCCAGAAATAGTCTTGTCAGACCCAAGGGTGCCGGGTGAGGAAAGGCAGCCCCCCACCTCTTGACTGCACTTGCCCGGGACTCTTCTCCAGCAAAAGTCAGCTGGGGGCATGTTGAGAAACTCTCACATCCTGCTCCTGAAAGGAATGAAGCCTTCCAACTAGGAGCTGAGGGAGACAGTCAAAAGTCCTGTGTGCTTGGCTATTGCAGTCTGGAGTGGAGTCTTTGCCTCACTGTGCTGGGACAGGCAACGATGGAGAAATCTTGGTTCAAATATCACAGACTCTTGCTGTCTTCCCAAATTTTGTAGATTATTTTGAATATGTATTTCCTCACTTGCTGTTTTTCCTTAGGACCATTTCCAGACCCTTTGGATGGTTGTTTATAGAGCATTTATTGTCAGTTTTACAAGAGAGTGGGTCAGTGTATTTCCTCATGCCGTCATGCTGGACCTTGATTTGCTGGCCACTGTTTCTTGGAGGACCCCAGTGACACACCCCTCCACCATTGTTCTTTTCCTGCAGCCTGGGGAAAGCAGCACTGGCCACATTATCTGCATGAGAGGGAAGACATTTCAGTAGTAGTTACTGTCAGTTCATCTGACTTTGTAAGAATGTTTCCTAAGCAGCAGCCTGCCTTTATATATAGAAAAACAGCATCAACTGAGCGCTCATTTCTCACGGCTCCTGACAGCCGCAGGGCTCAGCCACTGTTTTAACACTGCTCTGCAGATAATAATCTTCATTTTGGCAGAACCTGAAAATGACCTTGATGTTTACAACAGCAGGAAAAAAAATGGTGAGATAGCTGATGGCACGAAAAACAACAATTAACGGCAAAGAAGAAAGAATTCCCTGTTCTTTTGATGCACACATATTCTTTAGTAAAAGTAAAAATTCATAATCCCTTGCTTAAAACATTATATGCTACTTCCAACTTCTCATTTCAATATATTTTACAACACTGGAAAGAGTGTTTTTCAGGTTTTAAACACATAAATTATGCTTCATTTTTGATACTGAGGTTGAAAATACGGAGCTAGAAAAATGTGATTAAAAACATAGTATTTTATATGTAGATTGTGCAATAGGATATTCATTTCGTAACCTCAAAGCAAGGCTTTTTAAACCGCCTTAAAAGCCTCCCTTAAAGATTAAAAAATAAATTGTCAAGTATTTCTTTAGAGTTTCTATTTAACTTTCTAATTTTATATTTTATCTAATAAAAGAGATTCATAAAACTACCCATAAATTACCCCATGAAGGCAAAACCACCATTAACCATATAAGTCAAATGAGGATTAAATCATGTCTGGCTCTTCATAACAAGTGTTGGCTGTGCGTTATCCAAAATGGAACTAACATACACTTTGACTTCTTTTCTGGTGTAATTTATAGAAATGTGTTTTTTTTTATGACTTCTATAGCTTTTATTCTTTATTTTCTATTGATTATAAGTCAGCCCAGTTTGCCTTGGGACATGCAGTTAACGATGATTCAGATTCAGGTCTGCTACCACTGTATTTAGCTAATGTAAAGAAAATAAAACAGATGACTCTCAAGAACTACTGGGAAAGCACCAGCTAACCTTAGCTAATTATGCTTGTTTATGATGTATTGTGGTTTTGATAATAAAAGCCATTAACTAATGCCCACTCAGCTGTGATCACCATATATAACAGAACACATCTCAGAAAAGCTTACACTCTCTCTATGCAGGTCATGTCCTAGAAATTAGTACAGCTGGAAAAACAAACCCCTTTTTGTAAACTCAATAGGTCATAGATACCTATTTATAAAAATACTAACTGTATATTATAGATTATATAGGTTGTATATGGAGAGGTTATATAGAATATATAAAATTCATAGAATATGCTATAAACATTTTTTTAATCTAGCTCTGCAGTATCTCAAGTGCTTGAGAAATCAAGATCAACGATGTTAAGGTAAGAAAAGGTAGAGAGAGAATCTGTAACTATATTGTCAGTTATGGTAGAATTTTGGGCATTAACCGCCCTAACCCTCGCCATTCTGAAGAGTTCAGGAGACAAGTCAGTAATATCAGAATCTCTTTTGATCCTTTCTCTTGTGTGAATAGATGAACATTATTAATAGTTTCACCCGCATAAATACAAATAAAACAACTCACTGTTATTGCAAAAGGAAAATGGAATCAGTAATGTAGTCCATAGCTATTTGAGTTTTCTCCATTTAAAAGATTATTTTTTTAATAAACTGGTACTATACAAAGAAACTTGAACAATTTATGGCCCCTATTTTCGTAATGATACTTCATGTGACTCTCCCAAAGAACAAATACAAATATAGGAAAAAATTATGCAAAAAATGTACATCTCACCTTCATGTAGATTAATAAAATATTGGAAACAGCCTATGGTTCCAACTGCACGAGAATGACCAAGTATATTTTGATGTTTCCATTTAGTGGAGTAATGTGGAGAAATTTTAAAATAATATTTATAAAGAGTTTACAGTTGCAGAGAAAATGTATAGGGTATATGTATGGAAAAGTGCAGGAAACACAAATCTTTAGACAAATTGATAACTGTCTAAGCACTAAAAGGATCATAAATCAATGTTATAGAAATACAAGAAAGAAATATTTGCCTTTGAGTACTGAGTTATGGATAATTATTTTTGTCCCTTTCTGTGCTTTTCTGTGTCTTGCAAGATTTCAAAATGAGTATATACCTTTTGAAGGGGGGGGTAGTTATAAGGATTTTGTAATTCTGATTAGGACATAACAAGGCATTTGTTCTAATTTAGAGAGCCACTTAAAGTCAGGGAAATCAAAGTGCTGCATGATTAAATTCATTTCAGTCCCTCAGCTGTTCCCATATGCAATTACACCTACAGTGTGGGGCTGTGAATTGTATAGGTACCACAAACTATAAACTAAGAAAAATAAAGGAGAGTAGTAATGGAAAATAAAGTCTAGTAAGAGAGTTGCCCTTTTATAGCATTGTAGAGAAGGCTCTTACTGAAGGCATATATCCTATGGAAGACAATTCCAGACAGGAAAACAAAGTCAAGTGCCCTGATGTCAGAGCAAACTAAATGTAGGAACAGAGGGAATCCAAGGCAGGACAGGTTAGGTCTAGTCTGGAGTCTGGGAGCAGAGCTGAGACTAGGATAGCCTTCTGTGGAAGAACAGATTTTTGAGTTAATTCCTATAAAAATGAGTGGATTTATAAAACAGAGAGAGAGAGAGAGAGAGAGAGGTGGGGGTTCCAGGTAGTGGGTGCAGCACGTGCAAAGGCATGGGGCAGCATGCAGGCAGAGCTGAAGCAGCAGTCTTTGTGTGTGGCTGGGTTGTAGGGTCTGTGCAGGAAGGAGGAGAGGAAAACAGGGGGAGTGTGGCTTTAACCAGGAAGCTGAGAGTTTACCCTATAGGCAATGGGAAAGCACTGAAGACCCATAAGACCACAGGCAGCAGCGTATATGATGCTGAGATCCGCTTCTGAAAGCAAGGAGAGGCAGATTCTCAGGTCAGTTTCACAGTAATACAGAGAAAGGTAAGAGAAGAAAGGTAATAAGGGCCAAACCCGGGTAGCACAGGAAATGATCTGAGAGTCATTAATGAAATGTAACTTACAGCTCTGAGCAATCAACTGAATACTCAAATACTGAGAATGAAGGAGAGGATGTAGTTCAAGAAAAGAGGGAGCTCCAAGGGAATCTGAAGTATGCCTAAGTTCGTCTGGAGACCCAGTGAGCCTGAGTTATTTTCCTGAGGTGTGAGGGGCAGAAGACAGAGCCCATTTCGGGTGTCACACATAAGAGCATCTCCCATAAAGCTGGGACTCTTTGTGAGGACATATCAAAAGTAAACTTCCTCTGCATCTCCACTCTGCACTGTGACCAAACGGAAAGCTAATTTTCACACTTAGACACAATCTTGTTAAAATGCAGAAAAACAAAGGCAAAGAGAGCATCTTGAAAGAAGCTAGACATAAAAGACATATCTGGAAAAGGAGGAACAGTTACACTGACACAATTTTTCGTATCAACGATGAAACAGATTACTAAGAAAAAGCAACTCTCAACCTATGGACAAAAAAAATCATTCCAAGGCAAAGAAAAAATGGGAGAATTTACCACCAGCAGATCTGCCCTAAAAGAAATTTTAAAGGTTATATTTCAGGTAGAAAGACAGTAATCCCAGATGAAAGTTCAGAGATATTACAAGGGATAAAGAGTAAAGAATTGGGGGCTTCCCTGGTGGCACAGTGGTTGAGAGTCCGTCTGCCGATGCAGGGGACATGGGTTCGTTCCCCGGTCCGGGAAGATCCCACATGCCGCGGAGCGGCTGGGCCCGTCAGCCATGGCCGCTAAGCCTGCGCGTCCGGAGCCTGTGCTCCGCAGCGGGAGAGGCCACAACAGTGAGAAGCCCACGTACCGAAAAAAAACAAAAAAACAAAAGAACAATTACATATAATCAGGAAAGGAATAAAAGGGACTAAAATATTCTAGTGTCTTTCTGCTTTGGAAGGAGGATAAATATATCCACAAATTTTATGTTCTGACAAATTAGGAACACGGGGTGTAAATTCCAGGTTAAGTGCTAAAAGAAGAGAAAGGGAAAGTAGAGCTCCCAACGTCGAAGAAGAAAAGAAAAGAATGATAAAAATAGTCAATCCAAAAACAAAATGAGAGAAGAGAAAAAGAAACACAGGGCAGGTGTGAGGGATGGTACCAGAGAAGATGGCAGATGGAACTCCAAAGCATTAAATTGAAAGTAATGGAGTAAACACAGCAGGGAAAAGGCAAATAGAATCTGACTAAATTTTAAGAAACCACTAAATGATCTTAGTGAGAAACCTCTAAAAAATAAGGAAAAAAACATCTTAGCAATTTTCCACCGAGACAAAGTTGGTATATAAATTTGAATATCAGGCAAAGTAACCTTTATGGAAAATAATTATCATTATGAAATATACTTCCTAAACGATGCAGTGTTAAAATTACTGGAATGATATAAGAATAGTAAGTGTGCGTGTGTCTAATACTATATCCTTAAGGATATGGTAGATACTACTATATCTATATATCTATATTCATCTATTTATCATCTATCATCTGTCTATCCATAGGCCGACAGAAATGCAATGAACCTAGAAGTATAATTAATTCAATTCTGCACGTGAAAACCAATTGGAGAAAATAGGCGTTTTCCATCCTTACTGCCCTGAGACTGGACGGTAAGGAGATGTGCCCTGAGAGAAAGCACGTCCGGTGGGAGCAGTGGGTCACGACCCACGGGGTCCAGGGGGACTTCCGTAGTAAAGGGGACGGGAGTGCAATGCTCTTAACAAGGAAAAAAAAGTCAATGAGGTCAGAGAAAAGCACCCACCATTGGGGGTGCTATGGGAGAATCCAGGCTCTCCTTCCCAGGGCGGCAGCTCTGTCTCTGCTCTAGCTGCCCCCCATGCCTGGACCCAGAGGGGGCCCCCCTTCCTGACCTTGCCCCCCCCCCCCCAGGGAAAGGCAGGTTTTGCCTCTTCTTTGGTGCTGGCTCGCATCTGGGGACGTCTTGGGCTGGGCAGTGTCCACCCTCCTTTGGCAGAAACAAAACCCATTGTACCACCAGGACAAGGTCCATCTCGCCTCCTCAGAGACAGACAGCTTTGCATCTGACCTTCCCCAGAAGCAGCAAAGGCATTTCCAGTCTCCGGGCCTGGAGGTCTTCCTGCCCCTCCCCAGCCGCGAAGGAGCCTAGTGGCTTCTGAAAGGCGTCGGATCCGAGTCCCCTTCTCAGCAGCAGCCGATCAGCACCTTCACGCCTGCGCCACCAGGGGGTGCACCTGAGTGAAGCCCGCCCTGGGTCTGGGGTCCCAAGTTCTCTGCGCTGTGACCTGGGCCCGCACTAGGCACCTCAGGACCCTGAGGATGTGTTGGCTGCTTTCATGTATCAGTTTCCCTGGCTTGCTAGGCTTTGCTGAAGGCAAACGGGGTCCTGCATCCCATCTGTTCGTGGTGAGGCTTGTCAGCTCTGCAGTGGACTAAGGTTGTATTCTGTCTTGGATTAGATTTTTCTTACTCTGTGGGCGTGAGCCATGTTTTCTGGCTGTTTTCTACAGCCAGATCCTCCCTAGATGTTTTTTGAAGGAAACTTTTCAGGCATCAGGTCCCTCATTCCTCATTCATAAATTCAGATTCTTTTTTATTAAACACATCTGAACATCAAGACCAATTCTGTGCTGAAACAGGCTGTTTCCTGAGAGAATTACTGACTTTCCTAAGGTGTTCTATGCTCCCTCAGAAGACCTGGAGATGCCTGGATTTCACCAGGACACAGAAATATTCTCAAGCCCACCTTCTAAGAGGTTGCCAGTTATGAACTGCCCTCTCTGTTCCCGTTCCTGGGGGTGAAGGTGGAGGTGGGAGCGAAGGGCAGTATTTTCTTCTTTGCAGGTGAGAAAATCTTATAAACGGTCAGATTCTTTTGACTCAGAATCCAGGGTGGCTGTGTCATCTGCTGAGGTCTATACTGAGTCAAAAGTCATTTCGTTTATAATAACTTACTTTCATTGACACACCTGGTTGTGTCAGGCTCTCCACAAACGTTTTCTCGGTTGCAAGGAAGGCAGAGTTGCAGCGACGCTTCTGAGACGCAAGGGTGTCAGGATTTGCACACAGATATCTCTGCCCAGACGCTCACACCTGGTAAAGCCACCCTCACTCGCTGCTCTGCCTTACTAGGGGGGCACCCAATCTGGGGACTGAAGTGGGTAAGGGGCAGGGCTGAAGCCCAGCTGGGTCCATCTAAGCCATTACCAGTGAAAGCTTGCACCCCTGCCTCCGCAAAAACCCTGCCTTTCCTAAAAATCGTAAAGAAAGAAAATGAAGCAGCTTGTGTTTTTCTTATAAAAATAAATAAATGGCCACAAATAAAAGGCTTTAAGCTCTGCACTTAAAAGCTAAGGGGAGGGAAAGGTTATATTTTTTCATACTCAGGTGTCCCCATGGTAACATGAAAAATCCTTTCTACTCTGCAAACCACCCTTGTGCTATCAAGACTCCCAAAGAAATGTTTGCCTGTTTGCAATCTTAGGTGAAAGGAAAATAGACCTATATATACAATGCTTTTGGAATGTTTACATTTGAGAGCTTCTATTCTAGGAAAATCAACTCTTTTATCTTGCTGCCTGCGATCTCTCTCTCAAGGGGAGATAAAGGAGCTGCTACAAACCAGCTCAGGGGCGGATGATTAACATCTGGAGGGCACTGGGCTGTGAGAGGTCCTGATGGCTGCAGGGCTGGTCTTTGTCAGCTTTGGGTGTTTGCCCTGGAGAACCCTGTGCTACGTCTCCAGTGTCACAAATGAAAGCACCAACTTGGATGACACACAGAAAATGGGATTGCAATAATTCTGGGAATTATTGGGAACGATAATGGAAAAGGTGCATTTGAGAGAGACGTCCTTTTCCTCAGCAAGTGTCAGCAATTCTGTGCAGCCCAGACTCATTCTTTAGAAGTCCTAACAATCATGTTTTCTACAAGTATGTAGTAGCTAACATAGCCGGCAAGGAATGGATAAAGAGGTATTACTTTTTGCTTACTTAAAACAGGAGATCCAACTGTGTCTATCTTTGTGTACTTTATAAACCAACAATATATTTAAAAAAAATGAGTCGGGGAGAATCTTCCCATGAACTGTAAAGTCCTGATGGTTAAGTCTTTCTAACCTCTATCAGGGCTGTGCATTAAATAAATAATAGCATAAGGCAATAAAAAGAGGAAAGAGAGGCATATACAGTCAAGACCACACTCTTCCTAAGACACGCCTGCAGATGAATTGCCCTCTTTGTGACCCCACAGACTCCACATGCAGAGGACCTGATGTAGATCATGCAACAGCATCATGAAAGCCCCAAAGTCACAGGCTGCTCCCCGTTTATCTTCCTATAGCCAGAACTCAGCATGTTACCCAGAAGGTGGTGGTTCCTTGATAATCATAAACAGTAGTACAAATGAATTAAAAGCAGTGATGAGAAACACAAGACACACAGGCCTCTGAGTGGATTTTGGTAACAGGCACATCATATGAAAGGGAAGAAATTACAATTTCATGCCCTGGGCTCTCTGCAGACATTATACATTTATCTTGAACAGCCCTGTGCAATGAGAATTATCAGCCCTTTTATTAAAACGAGGAAACTGCAGATCAGAATGGTTAGGTGACACGGGACCCAAGATAAGTGACAAGAAGAAAGGGGACGGATGCAGAGGTGAAGACACACAGATGTGCTTCTGGCCAGCGCACAGAGTACCCTCTGAATGCAAGAATGCGAAGAGGAAAGCTTGAACATCAGCTGAGTTTGAATCATGGCTCTTTCACTTACTAACTGGAATTTCAAAAAGTTAAACAACCTGTGTTTTCTAGGCTCTCCATTAAAATAGAGAAAGTATTATTTACCTCAGAGGGTGTTCTGTAAATGAGGTACAAAGTGTCTACTTGGTACATTGGGGCAAAGACAGTACTTAATAAATAATAAGGATTAGTCACTTGCTTCAAGTTGTTATTATCATAGGGATGCCATCTAATCCACAGAAGAACCAATCTACCGAATGAGGAATGTGGTGCGGCAACTGGTTTTAGTGCAGATCTTCACAAGAAAGGCATCTGTGTTGTATAATATTTGTAATGAACATTGTAAAATAACTCTGAAAATTCTAAATGTGATAAAACCTCTGCAAGTCTACTCTGTCAACGAACATGCAAATGTTCCCTTGTTTCCTGGTCTGAGTACAGGCTGGTCATGAGACCAGAGGTTTCTATGAGTATATTTTATCATGATGACACCAGGCAGTTCTTCAGGTGACACCACACAGCTCGATACCTGTCGAATGACCTCACGGGGTGAGTTTCCAATCTTCAGGCTTTGCTGATTTGTATCTCTGTGGTTTGGCTTACGTCTGCTTATTTCCTCACCAAAGTGGCTATCATTGCAATCTAATAATTCAACATTGATTTTGAGATAAAATCTTGCAGGTCTGGGTACAGAAGTGAGAAGCTCACTTCTTTAGCAATAGCAACTACGGTGGAAGGTGTTCCTAGAACTCCTGTGTTTAATAAAGTTACAGAAAAGGCTACAACAATGCCAGGAGAAAAGAGAACATCAGGCAGTTTATTATTAAAAACAAGGTAACCCAGTTTGCTTAAAGAGCTGTGTGTGCACTGTGCACCCAGAAGGACTTGGTAAGTTCACACAGGTTTCTTGGAGGGCAACACAGCATCCAAGGAAATATTCAGAAGTTAGTTTGGGACAAGTACCATATTGGGTCCATGTGGCACTCTCCTTAGGATGTATAAGAAGATATGCACCTATTACATTTGATTCCAGAAATCATTCCACTGCTGTCCATTCAAGGCGCATGGCAGGATGGATGCAGGATGCCTGCTGGGGCATGCCTCCGAAACTCCGTGCAAGCCTTCCTGCCCCTGGAATGCCTTCTGCCCGCTGCCCTTCTCAACTCACATTCACCCTTTAAAACCAAGCTTCAATTTCATTTGCAGGTGGAAGAATTTTTTTGACTTTCTGGAAAAAATAAATCACACCACCTGTATTGTTTCATTGCCTTGTAAATACTAAATTTGACACATTTATCACCGTATTTTGACATTTATTTTTTTAGAAGTCTATGTGGAATATATATTAGACACCCAGTAGTAACTTGTTGAATCAAATAACACGTTTTCTCTCAGGTGGTGACATGATAAGTAGCCTTACATAGATGAATGCTTAGACATTGAGACTCAACTCATAAAAGATGGCTACTTTGTTCTGTATTCATTTATTCAATCATCCAGTTAAAAAATTATGTGAGCATCTATTATATACCACATATGAGGCAAATCTCTGGAGCCAAAGAAATGAATTAAGCTTTCTTATTCTATTCATTAAGTTTGGTGAAGAAAATATTTCCATTTTTAAAAAAAATTTTTGAGAAAGCATCACAGATTTTTCATAGGCAAGTTTTTCAAAGTGTAGATTGACTAATATTTTTAATATAATTACTCTTCTAAATAATAGTGTAAATATTTTTGTTTGTTTTTAGAAAGAGGTTCTAATCGAGTTTATTCCCTTGAAGATATAGAAAGCATTTCAGTCATTATGAAAATTAAACATCCCAGAGCCTGAGAACAGAATTAAATTCTCATCTCTGTTAACTTAGATTTGCTGTCCACTCTCATCAAGAAGTCTGAATACAGAGCAAGAGGTAATAACAGCTGTTCTTTGCTTGGAGTTCCCTGGGTGAACAGCATGTAAACAAAGAATAAGAAGAACATCTCTCTGAGTCTTGGATTTCTCATCTGTTAAACAAATGGGTTGGTGAAGGTTAGATGCATCCCTTCACGTAAGGGACTCTTCAATCTGCGTCTTTGTCTCACATAAACTGACACAACCACCACCAGCTTCGAGGGGTGGGGGAAAGATAGAGGACCAAGGAGAGCAAGGGAGAGAGGAGAAGAGAGAACGCAGCCTTTATAGAATCTTACTCCACCTGGGGCCAAGTCCACTTCCATTTTGGCAGCTCAAGCAGGGCTCTGTTTTCTAAGATAAATAACTGATGTGAATCTGAGATCCAGATCGATGTTTCTCTATATCTAACATCTGTGTCCACATCTATGCCTATCTATCTATCTAGCTAGCAATACATACTGAAACTCAACCAAAAAAGACAGGTGATAGGAGAGGGTGATATAGAAACCATCACAGGTTGAGTCTTTGCTGGCTACTCCCAATCCTAGAGCTGTGTTGTGGGAAAGTGATTGTGATAACTCATATTTCAAATGTGTCCAGGGACCACACCTTGAGAATGAAATATATAGAAAATGAGACCAAACTAAATGAGCAATGCCCGTTCCATGTCCCAAAAATCCCCTTTCTTATCAGTAAAAATGTACCATAGCAACAAATTTTCTCCACCTAAATTTTTCATGTAAACTTTTACAAGCATTGTTTTCCCTTGTGGAGTTCAAGCTTTTGTAGGGCATCTCTTCATTAGGCTATATCTATTCTTGGGTGAATGAGGTAAATGAGAAACAGGAAAAAAATCTGTAAAAACCCAGATATACTCAATATGACTTTATAAATGACCACTGTTGCATTTATAGCTTAGTGTGTAAACTCTGTGTATGGGCTTTGCCTGAACCCCTTTTAGGTACTAAGATTTTTCCTGATTATTTGCCTTCTGATCTCTATATTTCAGCTCATGAGCCACTTAACAGGCTTTGCTTTGAGAAATGGAGACACTCACAAGGGTTTTACCGTAATATTTTGCCAACTATATTATGGGAGATAGCAAATCCCAAGAAAGCACCTTTTCAAATGTGTGTCTCTTGTTGGCCCTACTTTCGTACCCTTCTCTAACAATTACCAAGGGATACTCCCCCTCTATAATGTATGAATTTCTTCCGTGGTAGAAATCAAATCTCTTGAATTGTTCTCTTAGACTAACTTGTCAATGCTGCTTAAAAATGAACTTTTTTTTCTTAATGGAATAGTTTTGGCAGTAGATTGTTTGGTTCTTTCTCAAAGATCTAGTTCAAAGATCTTTTGTGTGATTCACTGTGAGTTCATAGACGTGAAGATCAGAGGAAAATCAGCATTTACAAGCACCTATGTTGTACCAGATCCTTAACACTCATCACAAAGCTTACAAGCACACCTTGTAGATGGCATGTCTGGTCCCATTTCACAGAGGAGGAAACCAAGGCAGACACTGGAAGAGTAACTTACCAATTTCACACAGCCAGAGAGGATGGTTCAGGGATTCAATCTGGGCGTGTCAAGTTTCAAAGACTCCACTGAGTGCTACCGTACAGGTAAATGTACAGTGAGATAAATACTATTCAAGGCACTCAGTCATAGTTTTCTAACTTGATCCAGAAAAATTACCTCCCCTGCCTCCAAGTATGGTTCATAATCTTTTCCATTTGAATTTGAAGATGCCTCTATTAGTCAAAAAGATGCATGATAATGAACTATCTACATCAAGTAACTGTTAATCAGAGTTTCTGCATAAAAATCATGAATCCTAGCTCAGGGTTTCCCTCAGCACAAAAAAACGTAATACTCCTTTTTTTCCTTAGTTGCATCCTTCAACATAGGGTCTCAAACCTGCTGTCCTATCTTGCTATAATACTCACTGGAAGATTCAGATCACTCTTTTATTGGCATTTGCTAAAGACTTTCCTGGTATATGATTTTCAGTTGGGTGCCATGGTGATGCAAACATAAATAGGAGAAAATTTCTGATCTTAGTAGCCACCAGATCAGAGGAGGATATGAAATGACTACCCATGATTAGCAGGTATCACATATTAGCTACTATTACATAAAAGTAAACAATGTCACAAATGAGATAACATAAAAGGCCATGAGACCTTAGAAGAAATGATTCAGGGTGAAAATATCATGAGCATTTTAATGGAAGAAAGTAGCACATGTGCTGTACTTGAAGGTTGTGTCCTTAAATTCATATGCACCCACTTCTGACACGTGCAGGGTGAACTACCATGTTACAGGAAGAAAATATTAACTTTACAATTCTCTTAATTTTTATTTAAAATAAAGAAAAACCTCTTTTTATTAATATTGGATTTACTATTGAGACTGGTACTTTCACCCAGAACCAAATGTCGTATTTGACACTTGAGTCATCCCTGGGGAAGGATGGGTTTCCAGGACCCAGTGGGACGGAAGGAAACCTTACTTCCACCGGCTCATCTGTCCTACATGTATATAGCACAGAGCACCTAGTTAATAAGATTTACACATTAGATTATTCTCTGTTAATTAACAGAGAAATGTAACAATATTACCATGTCCTCAGTAAGAGCATGGCAGAATCCAGATTTCTTCCACTCTTTGTTCAGGTTCTGTTAGGGTCCCACTGTAGACAACGACAGCCTAAAACCCCAACTGACCAGTAAGACTTTTTTATTATAGATTTATAGCCCCCATTATTCATTTTATGCTTCAACCTAAATGGATATTGTGAGCTTGTATAGTTAACGTGTAAGTATGTATGCGTAAAATGTATTGGTGGATGGATGAATGAATAGTTAAAATCTAGAATTTATGTTTTTTCTTTACAATCTAAGTAAACTGAGACTAAACGTTAAATGATTCAGGTCAAGAAACCAAATAGACTGTTATAGAAAAATCAATTTAAGAATACTAGGTCATAATGATAGTACATGTATTTATTTTAAAAATAAATGTATGGGGCTTCCCTGGTGGTGCAGTGGTTGAGAGTCCGCCTGCCGATGCAGGGGACACGAGTTCACGCCCCGGTCTTGGGAGATCCCACATGCTGCGGAGCGGCTGGGCCCGTGAACCATGGCCGCTGAGCCTGCGCGTCCGGAGCCTGTGCTCTGCAATGGGAGAGGTCACAACAGTGAGAGGCCCACGGACTGAAAAATAAATAAATAAATAAATGTACATAAATTACATGGTGTGAACCAAAGATTTTTTTTTTAACCAATAAAGTTAGATGAAGTTTGGAGATAATTGCCTAAAGAGATGGGCAATATTCCATACTGATCCAGAATATTCCATAATGATCCAGAATAATTTGCAAATGGCTCAGGTCACCCTAAAGCCTTATTCAACTCAGCATTCCTAGCATTGAGCATCACACCTAGTAAGAATGGCTGTTTAAAAATTAATTATCAAATAAATGTTAAAATAAAATAGGTACAGTTACATGATAAATATTTGAAATAGTTTATATTTTCTTTTTAAAAAAGATACTTGAGGAGAGCAAAATTACTATTCTAGATTGTCAGTAAAATGAAAATTGAAATGACTTTAATAAAAAGAAGCAAGTATTAAGTCTTCCGAAACATATGTATATATTTATATAAACAACATAAAATATTGTTACTAGGTTCAACAGTTAAAATTTTATCAAGCATATTTTTGTACCTTCTTTCTTTTTTCTCTTGCAGTCATTATTTAACATCAAAATCATAATGTTTAAGTAATTACTTATTTTAATTACTTTAGGCAATGGAAGATATTTATACTTTTAACAACAAATTCTTAATTAGCATATTAATCAAAAGATGAATAATTTACAAGTTCAGTAACAGATATGAATTATTCTAGAAGAGGCCTTGTCCATAAGGAGCCTGGAAAGTTTATCAATTTTTTGAGTAGTTCCTGGGCATCTAACCAAGAGTACCACTAACTATTCAAAGGACTATGAAGAAAAATGAGAGTAAGAATTTCAATGGATCAAGGACATTTAAAACATCACCCAAGCTCACTCTCTGATATCTCACTTGGCTCTGTCTGAAATCCAAAGCAAAAAGGAGAAGGAATTATCCCCCGCTTATCCTTGAAACCATGATCCAGCAGCACCCTGAGATGGTGAGACAGATGGTCATCTACCTCAACCCAACGTACACCGAGTTTAAGAAGACCAGGGTTGTACTCAAAATGAAGTTAGTTCATGCAGTGCCTGTGAAAGCTCACTCATAAGAGCTGAGGACAGATGTGGCTGAGATTTAAAACAGGGTGTTTTCCCTGTGGTCCAGTGTCAAACTCTGCAGGGACTTATAAGCCAGTAGGACAGCTTCTCATCCTAAGACGTGTTTTCCTATCCTTAACACAATAAAGCATCCCAAACAATTTAGACGCAGTTAAACAGTAACATGCAAGCCATGACTGTGTGTATGAGAGAGTATGTGTGTGTGTGCATGTGTGTGAGCTGAAGAAGAGATCTTTTCCAGTGAAGTCTTATGTTTAGAAGCACAAAAATTAACATAGAACAGGTTGATTTTGGACCAAACTGAGGGTCCAGCCATACCTCACCTTACACAGCCACACCATGATGGGTACTGTGATGCTCAGTAGATGTTAATATAAGCTGCACGTCTGACCCACATAAGTGGCGGGTGAATCTTTGTCCTGGTTCTAGCCCTCGCTCAGGTATTCAGAAAGGACACCCGCTGTCTTTAGAAGACTACTGACCTTAGAACCAATGTCACTTAGAACCAACAAAGGCCCACTTAGCAGAAATTCTTATTCTGAAAATGGCAAGAATTCTTAAAAGTTGAGGTTGTGCCTGGGGGCAAAGTCACACTGTGAGGCCCTTGGATGACCCCACTAGCCACTGCCCACTGAATTCTCCCACAGAGGCAGGCTTCTTAGTGGTTCACACAGTGCTGCCCGGCAGATGTGAAGCCCAGCTGGTCCTGGTCTCCACAAGGCCAATGAACTGATGGCATGGGGTCTGGCTCTGTCTTCCTACAGGATGGCTGAGACTGGTGACCCACTGTGACAACTGCTGGAGTTTCCAAGAGAACCCTGCTTTGCTCATCAAGCCCACGTTTCTTTAGAGCCATAGTCCTGAGTTTCTCTCCTCATTTTTTCAGCACATGAATTTTTTTTGAATTATTGAATTTTTTTTATACAGCAGGTTCTTATTAGTTATGCATTTTATATATATTAGTGTATACATGTCAATCCCAGTCTCCCAAGTCATCCCACCACCACCCCCCTGCCACTTTCCCCGCTTGGTATCCATACGTTTGTTCCACATGAATTATTTTTGCTCTGTGCTCCTTGCCCTTGGACTTAGGAAGAAAACCCAAAGGAACTCTTCATTTTCCCCTGTGCGAAACCCTGTGGCTGATGTTGACTTTCTGCTCTTCCCTCAGCCTGGCTTTAAAGATGAAGTTCCTTTCTTACTTTCCTGGCCACACTCACTAAGAACACAAGCAGGGGCCTCCTCTCTATGACCTGGAGGCAAACGCGGAGTCACAGAGGAAAACATTCTTGGGACTGGGCCCTCATGACAAACCAATGTGATGTCTACACACACCACACACACACGACACACACGACACACACCATACACACATCACACATACCCCCCACACACACACACACCAGACACAAACGCTCTGGGAGATTTTTAGCCTTATGTTATTTATTCATCTCTCATGGTGGGGTTGTCAAAATGTATCTCCTAGCGTGTGAGGTGAGAACCAGCAGCTCCTGCCCTTCCCCCTTGATGTAAGCTTCAAGTATTCCAGAAGTTCTCATCAAGGAAACATTCCACTCCTGAACTCTTCGAACACTCTCTGGATGTTTTAGGGGAATGTTCTCAGCCATCTTCCTTTAAAAGTTCTACAGATGGCCCATCTCACAATTCCTTTTGGTGTTTTCTATCCTAGTGCCGCAGTCAAAGTTGGTAATCTAGCATCCTGTAACAAATGTTGTGGGAAATGCACAAGTGGTAATGGAAGGGCAGAGGAGGGGCTGCTGCTGAAGATACGTCTCCTGCTTTCTGAGCTGTTCTCTTCCGAGATGCTAAGAAACATCTTGCTCCAGATGTGAAACATGGTAGAGGAGTAAACGCACTCAACTTTCTACTACCAGAAATTTCCTTTTTCAAAGAATGTTCATTAATATACGCTGTCACGTCAAAACGAAAGTTGACCCTCAGATATTTTGGACACAGGAATCAGCAAAGAGAAACTCAATTAATTCATTAAGATTTTAGTGTTGAGTGTATTTGATTACCTTCTAATTCTTAGAAAACAGATGGACAATATGACTCAGTGAAACTCGATCTCTTTATTCATGGGAAAGACTCACATAAATTTTAGGGCAAATAAGATAAATAAATACAAATTTATGGGCTTGAGACAAAACATTAAGTGTTTTCGGTATAGGAAAAAAATATAATGTATTACATGAAGGAGACCCAATTTTGGCACTCCACTACAGAATGACATCTGTTTAACATGCATTATGTTGGTGACAGAATAGACAAACTATAATATATAGCAATTTAACCAAACATGTAAAGCAACATAAATCATTGTCTTTTACTAGCAAAACTCAAGCCAGAACAGACTATAGCCAGATAATACATCTGCCATTTTTCTCAACCAACATATTTATGAGACCTGATTTCCATTGTGATGATGTATTTAATTTCTATTCTGTGATTTGGAATAGATCATAATAATATCCTCAGTCATTGTTTACATAACAAAATGCTGTCTCCACAATTAATTTTAGGGAAGAGTAAACATGAAATCTACATTCCAAATCCAGAGAAGAATTTCCGACTCAAAAAAAAAAATTCTGAGTGATTCAGAAATATTTGGTCATTTAAAGTATATCTAAATGCCTACAGTGGCTCCAAATAACTTTAATAACAAACGGTTCTAAACCTTGCCTTCTCTGACCTCTCATTCCTGGGCCTTCTAGGGAAATAATTATCCTCCTCACCTTGCTAACTTATATCTTGTATGTTCTGATCTCTCCTGAAAGGTAGAGAAAATAGGAACACAGGCATGTACAGCAGGCAAGTGATCTAGAAGTGTGGTTCTGCATAGTCCCTTGGAATATCCTGGTAAAATTTCTATCTGTCTGCCTACCGTATTTCCGTCTGATCTCTGAGGTGCTCTGCTCCCCTTCTTGGTCTGTATAGGGCAGGAAAAGAAAAAAGTTCCAAAGGTAGACTCTGTAGGTTTCTTATTTAGTCCTGACAACAAACTGGTACTGTGACCCTCAGATATTTTGGGATTGTGACTCGGGGTAGGAGGGTAATTGTTATTAGCCCATTTGGCAGATGACGTCCCCGAAAGTGCTCTCTAGGTACATCATCCA
Organism: Globicephala melas; assembly: GCF_963455315.2. NCBI lineage: Eukaryota > Metazoa > Chordata > Mammalia > Artiodactyla > Delphinidae > Globicephala > Globicephala melas. The sequence continues at coordinate 86,845,335 of NC_083325.1, read as the reverse complement.
GTAAAAGAGGAAAATCTGGTTCCCGATACATGAGAAATATTGGCCAAATTTTCTACTTCAAGTACAAATTTAAATATCCTTTTGATGAGCCTTACATATTTAAGTTAAAAAATATGTACCTTGGGGAAAATGCATTTAATATTTTAGGAACAGAACACTTCCTACTTATATATTCATCATTTACCACTTGGGGGGGTATCCATTTTATGAGTATTCTTAGGATTTGATCTAATTGTTAAACCAAGAATCTAATACAAAGAAATACAGTGAATTCAGTAATCATTAGGGAAAAGTAAATGAAAACCTCCCTGACGGCACATACTCTTTTCAAAGAGTGGGTCTTAACTATATTTTAGAGACCATGAGAATGAAAAGCGTTCTGTATGATTATGGGGAATATTTTTTAAATGTTTTCATATACATAATTTCATGTTTTTCATAGTCCTATGGCATAGGTTGAGGTAGATTTTTATATTTCCTATTTCATGTGTAGGTAATGAAAGTTCAGAGAGGTAAAGTGACTTGCCATGGTCACACAGCAAGTAAAAGTTACAGCTGGGACCTGAACCAAAGTCCTGAGATCCTAAGGAATCTCCTTTTTCCCTCTAAGACACTGTTCCCAGACTGTAGCACACCCTGTAGGAAGGAAAGAGAGATGGTGGCAAAGGAAAGAACCAGATGAATTAGAGATTAGTTCTCAGATCCTTGAAATTTGTAAAGCTTTCTGATTCTTGGTGTTTATTAATTTGTCGGGGAAGAAGCACTTTTGTGTACTAAAGGCAGGTGTAGAGACTATTACAACATCTGCAAAATTCCCTTTGGACAAAGTTATTAACTGTAACATTTACTCACCCTTCTTACCTAGAAGTTGAACTCTTAGAACTTATCTTGGGGATTTACTCACTTGCATTCTCAATGAGACATGTCCAAAAATGTTTATTGCAGATTTATTGTAATTGAAAAAGAGTGGGAAAAAAACTAAATATCCTTTAGCAAAATACAACTGCAATAAATTATACTGTATCTATTCAGGAGATTTAGTGAAAATGAACTAGGTGGACCTATGTGTTTTTGAAGAACTATACCCAGCACGTAGTCCTACATGAAAAAAATATTTAGGCAACAAGATTTGTAGAATAATCTCATTTGTGCAAAAAACATATAATCCATGGATCTGTCTGTATATTGTTTCATGCCCAGTAGCTTCATATGAGTGAAAATGCTCTGCTCATCTTTCCAGATCCTCTCTGTCCCCTCCTCCACTCTGAGCTTTGGCCTGGGAGGATGACCTGGGTGGATGGGGACCCTGCCCTCTGGCTGCCAGTTGTATTTGGCCAAAGGGGATGTCCTGCAAGAGATGGGAAGGATGACGGGGTGGGAACGGGGAGGTCAGGGTGTTTGTTTCTCCAGCTTCCCTGACAAACAATGCTGTTCCTCTCTGTGTTCCTGCCCTCTGCCCCTTGAGCCTTGGGGGCTGTCCCAGCCTGTCCTGTTTTCTTATATCCCACCCAGACCTTTGCAGACAGACCCTGTATTAAATCCTCCTTGGGGGACCCTAGTTTAAGGGTTCCATTTGTTTCCTGCTGAGAATATGACTGCAACTATGTATTTAACTCTCTATATGGATTTATATACACACACCTATCCTTTATAGTGCGGTGCATTGTGTCCCCCAAAAAGATATTGTTCATGTCCTAAACCTCAGAACCTGTGAATGTGATCTTATTTGGAAAACAGTCTTTGCAGATGTTATTAAATTAAGTATCAGGAGATCAGCTCCTCCTAGGTTTAGGGTGCACCCTAAATCCAATGACTGGTGCCCTTATAACAGAAAAGCAGAGAGAGATCTGAGCCACACAGAGACGGGGAGATGGCCACGTGAAGAACAGACTAGGGTGTGGCCATAAGCCAAGACACACCTGGAACCACCGGAACCTGGAAGAGGCGAGGAAGCAGCCTCCTCTGCAGCCTCCGGAGAGAACGCGGCCCTGCTGAAATCTTCATTACAGACTTCTGGCCTCCAGAGCTGGGAGAGAATAAATATATCTTATTTTACGTCATTCTGCTTGTGGTAATTAATGTATGGAAGCCATAGAAAATGAATACATACCTAGATTTGTCAACATTTATGTATTTTTAATATAAACATAGAAAATTTCTAGAAACATAGCACTTGCTATGTAGTTTTCCTCTGAGACTGGAAGCTGTCTATTCTTCATTGTGTGTATATGTGCATGCTTAGAATGTGTTTACTTCGATAATTTATAAAAATACGCTAAAAAAAAAATAATTAGGAGACTTCCGGGAAGATGGCGGAAGAGTAAGACGCGGAGATCACGTTCCTCCCCACAGATACACCAGAAATACATCTACGCGTGGAACAACTCCTACAGAGCATCTACTGAACGCTGGCAGAAGACCTCAGACCTCCCAAAAGGCAAGAAACCCCCCACGTACCTGGGTAGGGCAAAAGAAAAAACTAAACAGAGACAAAAGGATAGGGACGGGTCCTGCACCAGCGGGAGAGAGCTGTGAAGGAGGAAAAGTGTCCACACACTAGGAAGCCCCTTCGCGGGTGGAGACTTCGGGAGGCGGAGTGGGGGAGCTTGGGAGCCGCGGAGGAGAGCACAGCAACAGGGGTGCGGAGGGCAAAGCGGACAGATTCCAGCGCAGAGGATCGGGCTGACCGGAACTTGCCAGGCGAGAGGCTTGTCTGCTCGCCCGCCGGGGCGGGCGGGACTGGGAGCTGAGGCTCCGGCTTTTGTCGGAGCGCCGGGAGAGGACTGAGGTTGGCGGCGTGAACACAGCCTGCGGGGCGTTGGTGCACCGCAGCTGGCCGGGAGAGAGTCCGGGGAGAAGTCTGGAACTGCCGAAGAGGAAAGAGACTTTTACGTCCCTCTTTGTTTCCTGGTGCACGAGGAGAGGGGATTAAGAACGCTGCTTGAGAGAGCTCCAGAGACGGGCGCGAGCCGCGGCTAGGGGTGCGGAGCCCAGAGACGGACGTGGCTAGGGCCGCCCAGAGCGGCTAGGGCCGCTGCTGCCGCCACCGGGAGGCCTGTGTGCGAACACAGGTCACTGGCCACGCGCCCTTCCGGGGAGCCTGTGCAGCCCGCCACTGCCGGGGTCCCGGGATCCAGGGACAACTCCCCCGGGAGAACGCACAGGCGCGCCTCAGGCTGCAACGTCTCGCCGGCCTCTGCCGCCGCAGACCCGCCCCACACTCCGTGCCCCTCCCTACCCCCGGGCCTGAGTGAGCCAGAGCCTCCGAATCAGCGGCTCCTTTAACCCCGTCCTGTCTGAGCAAAGAACAGACGCCCTCTGGCGACCTACACGCACAGGCGGGGCCAAATCCAAAGCTGAGCCCCTGGGAGCTGTGAGAACAAAGAAGAGAAAGGGAAATCTCTCCCAGCAGCCTCAGAAGCAGCGGATTAAAGCTCCACAATCAACTTGATATACCCTGCATCTGTGGAATACCTGAATAGACAACCAATCATCCCAAATTAAGGAGCCCTGTGGATGAAAGGCTCTTGGGGCTGCAGCCAGGAGTCAGTGCTGTGCCTCTGAGGTGGGAGAGCCAACTTCAGGACACTGATCCACAAGAGACCTCCCAGCTGCACATAATATCAAACAGCAAAAATTTCCGAGAGATCTCCATCTCAACGCCAGCACCCAGCTTCACTCAACAACCAGCAAGCTACAGTGCTGGACATCCTATGCCAAACAACTAGCAAGACAGGAACACAACCCCACCCATTAGCAGAGAGGCTGCCCAAAATCATAATAAGTCTACAGACACCCCAAAACACACCACCAGACGTGGACCTGCACACCAGAAAGACAAGATCTAGCCTCATCCACCAGAACACAGGCACTAGTACCCTCCACCAGGAAGCCTACACAACCCACTGAACCAACCTTAGCCACTGGGGACAGACACAAAAAACAACAGGAGCTACGAACCTTCAGCCTGCAAAAAAGGAGACCCCAAACACAGTAAGATAAGCAAAATGAAAAGACAGAAAAACACACCGCAGATGAAGGAGCAAGATAAAAACCCATCAGACCTAACAAATGAAGAGGAAATAGGCAGTCTACCTGAAAAAGAATTCAGAATAATGATAGTAAGGTTGATCCGAAATCTTGGAGATAGAATGGACAATAGAATGGACAAAATGCAAGAATCAGTTAACAAGGACCTAGAAGAACTAAAGATGAAACAAGCAACGATGAACAACACAATAAATGAAATTAAAAGTACTCTAGATGGGATCAATAGCAGAATAACTGAGGCAGAAGAACGGATAAGTGACCTGGAAGATAAAATAGTGGAAATAACTACTGCAGAGCAGAATAAAGAAAAAAGAATGAAAAGAACTGAGGACAGTCTCAGAGACCTCTGGGACAACATTAAACGTACCAACATTCGAATTATAGGGGTTCCAGAAGAAGAAGAGAAAAAGAAAGGGACTGAGAAAATATTTGAAGAGATTATAGTTGAAAACTTCCCTAATATGGGAAAGGAAATAGTTAATCAAGTCCAGGAAGCACAGAGAGTCCCATACAGGATAAATCCAAGGAGAAATACGCCAAGACACATATTAATCAAACTGTCAAAAATTAAATACAAAGAAAACATATTAAAAGCAGCAAGGGAAAAACAACAAATAACACACAAGGAAATCCCCATAAGGTTAACAGCTGATCTTTCAGCAGAAACTCTGCAAGCCAGAAGGGAGTGGCAGGACATATTGAAAGTGTTGAAGGAGAAAAACCTGCAACCAAGATTACTCTACCCAGCAAGGATCTCATTCAGATTTGATGGAGAAATTAAAACCTTTAGAGACAAGCAAAAGCTGAGAGAGTTCAGCACCACCAAACCAGCTCTACAACAACTGCTAAAGGAACTTCTCTAGGCAAGAAACACAAAAGAAGGAAAAGACCTACAATAACAAACTCAAAACAATTAAGAAAATGGGAATGGGAACACACATATCGATAATTACCTTAAATGTAAATGGACTAAATGCTCCCACCAAAAGACACAGATTGGCTGAATGGATACAAAAACAAGACCCATATATTTGCTGTCTACAAGAGACCCACTTCAGACCTAGAGACACATACAGACTGAAAGTAAGGGGATGGAAAAAGGTATTTCATGCAAATGGAAACCAAAAGAAAGCTGGAGTGGCAATTCTCATATCAGACAAAATAGACTTTAAAACAAAGACTATTAGAAGAGACAAAGAAGGACACTACATAATGATCAAGGGAGCGATCCAAGAGGAAGATATAACAATTGTAAATATTTATGCACCCAACATAGGTGCACCTCAATACATAAGGCAAATACTGACAACCATAAAAGGGGAAATCGACAGTAACACATTCATAGTAGGGGACTTTAACACCCCACTTTCACCAATGGACAGATCATCCAAAATGAAAATAAATAAGGAAACACAAGCTTTAAATGATACATTAAATGAGATGGAGTTAATTGATATTTATAGGACATTCCATCCAAAAACAACAGAATACACATTTTTCTCAAGTGCTCATGGAACATTCTCCAGGATAGATCATATCTTGGGTCACAAATCAAGCCTTGGTAAATTTAAGAAAATTGAAATTGTATCAAGTATCTTTTCCGACCACAACGCTATGAGACTAGATATCAATCACAGGAGAAGATCTGTAAAAAATACAAACACATGGAGGCTAAACAATACACTACTTAATAACGAAGTGATCACTGAAGAAATCAAAGGGGAAATCAAAAAATACCTAGAAACAAATGACAATGGAGACACGACGACTCAAAATCTATGGGATGCAGCAAAAGCAGTTCTAAGAGGGAAGTTTATAGCAATACAATCTTACCTTAAGAAACAGGAAACATCTCGAATAAACAACCTAACCTTGCACCTAAAGCAATTAGAGAAAGAAGAACAAAAAAACCCCAAAGTTAGCAGGAGGAAAGAAATCATAAAAATCAGATCAGAAATAAATGAAAAAGAAATGAAGGAAACGATAGCAAAGATCAATAAAACTAAAAGCTGGTTTTTTGAAAGGATAAACAAAATTGATAAACCATTAGCCAGACTCATCAAGAAAAAAAGGGAGAAGACTCAAATCAATAGAATTAGAAATGAAAAAGGAGAAGTAACGACTGACACTGCAGAAATACAAAAGATCATGAGAGATTACTACAAGTAACTCTATGCCAATAAAATGGACAACCTGGAAGAAATGGACAAATTCTTAGAAAGGCACAACCTGCCAAGACTGAATCAGGAAGAAATAGAAAATATGAACAGACCAATCACAAGCACTGAAATTGAAACTGTGATTAGAAATCTTCCAACAAGCAAAAGCCCAGGACCAGATGGCTTCACAGGCGAATTCTATCAAACATTTAGAGAAGAGCTATCACCTATCCTTCTCAGACTCTTCCAAAATATAGCAGAGGGAGGAACACTCCCCAACTCATTCTACGAGGCCACCATCACCCTGATACCAAAACCAGCCAAGGATGTCACAAAGAAAGAAAACTACAGGCCAATATCACTGATGAACATAGATGCAAAGATCCTCAACAAAATACTAGCAAACAGAATCCAACAGCACATTAAACGGATCATACACCATGATCAAGTGGGGTTTATTCCAGGAATGCAAGAATTCTTCAATATACGCAAATCAATCAACGTGATACACCATATTAACAAATTGAAGGAGAAAAACCATATGATCATCTCAATAGATGCAGAGAAAACTTTTGACAAAATTCAACACCCATTTATGATAAAAACCCTGCAGAAAGTAGGCATAGAGGGAACTTTCCTCAACATAATAAAGGCCATATATGACAAACCCACAGCCAACATCGTCCTCAATGGTGAAAAACTGAAAGCATTTCCACTAAGATCAGGAACAAGACAAGGTTGCCCACTCTCACCACTCTTATTCAACATAGTTTTGGAAGTTTTAGCCACAGCAATCAGAGAAGAAAAGGAAATAAAAGGAATCCAAATCGGAAAAGAAGAAGTAAAGCTGTCACTGTTTGCAGATGACATGATACTATACATACAGAACCCTAAAGATGCTACCAGAAAACTACTAGAGCTAATCAATGAATTTGGTAAAGTAGCAGGATACAAAATTAATGCACAGAAATCTCTGGCATTCCTATACACTAAGGATGAAAAATCTGAAAGTGAAATCAAGAAAACACTCCCATTTACCATTGCAACAAAAAGAATAAAATACCTAGGAATAAACCTACCTAAGGAGACAAAAGACCTGTATGCAGAAAATTATAAGACACTGATGAAAGAAATTAAAAATGATACAAATAGATGGAGAGATATACCATGTTCTTGGATTGGAAGAATCAACATTGTGAAAATGACTCTACTACCCAAAGCAATCTACAGATTCAATGCAATCCCTATGAAACTACCACTGGCATTTTTCACAGAACTAGAACAAAAAATCTCACAATTTGTATGGAAACACAAAAGACCCCGAATAGCCAAAGCAATTTTGAGAACGAAAAATGGAGCTGGAGGAATCAGGCTTCCTGACTTCAGACTATACTACAAAGCTACAGTAATCAAGACAGTATGGTACTGGCACAAAAACAGAAATATAGATCAATGGAACAGGATAGAAAGCCCAGAGATAAACCCACGCACATATGGTCACCTTATCTTTGACAAAGGAGGCAGAAATGTACAGTGGAGAAAGGACAGCCTATTCAATAAGTGGTGCTGGGAAAACTGGACAGCTACATGTAAAAGTATGAGATTAGATCACTCCCTAACACCATACACAAAAATAAGCTCAAAATGGATTAAAGACCTAAATGTAAGGCCAGAAACTATCAAACTCTTAGAGGAAAACATAGGCAGAACACTCTATGACATAAATCACAGCAAGATCCTTTTTGACCCACCTCCTAGAGAAATGGAAATAAAAACAAAAGTAAACAAATGAGACCTAATGAAACTTAAAAGCTTTTGCGCAGCAAAGGAAACCATAAAGAAGACCAAAAGACAACCCTCAGAATGGGAGAAAATATTTGCAAATGAAGCAACTGACAAAGGATTAATCTCCAAAATTTATAAGCAGCTCATGCAGCTTAATAACAAAAGAACAAACAACCCAATCCAAAAATGGGCAGAAGACCTAAATAGACATTTCTCCAAAGAAGATATACAAAGTGCCAACAAACACATGAAAGAATGCTCAACATCACTAATCATTAGAGAAATGCAAATCAAAACTACAATGAGATATCATCTCACACCAGTCAGAATGGCCATCATCAAAAAATCTAGAAACAATAAATGCTGGAGAGGGTGTGGAGAAAAGGGAACCCTCTTACACTGTTGGTGGGAATGTAAATTGATACAGCCACTGTGGGGAACAGTATGGAGGTTCCTTAAAAAGCTACAAATAGAACTACCATATGACCCAGCAATCCCACTACTGGGCATATACCCTGAGAAAACCATAATTCAAAAAGAGTCATGTACCAAAATGTTCATTGCAGCTCTATTTACAATAGCCCAGAGATGGAAACAACCTAAGTGTCCATCATCGGATGAATGGATAAAGAAGATGTGGCACATATATACAATGGAATATTACTTAGCCATAAAAAGAGACGAAATTGAGCTATTTGTAATGAGGTGGATAGACCTAGAGTCTGTCATACAGAGTGAAGTAAGTCAGAAAGAGAGAGACAAATACCGTATGCTAACACATATATATGGAATTTAAGAAAAAAAAATGTCATGAAAAACCTAGGGGTGAAACAGGAATAAAGACACAGACTTACTAGAGAATGGACTTGAGGCTATGGGGAGGGGGAAGGGTAAACGGTGACAAAGCAATAAAGAGGCATGGACATGTATACACTACCAAACGTAAGGTAGATAGCTAGTGGGAAGCAGCCGCATAGCACAGGGAGATCAGCTCGGTTCTGTGTGACCGCCTGGAGGGGTGGGATAGGGAGGGTGGGAGGGAGGGTGACGTAAGCGGGAAGAGATATGGGAACATATGTATATATATAACTGATTCATTTTGTTGTGAAGCTGAAACTAACATACCATTGTAAAGCAATTATGCTCCAATAAAGATGTTTAAAAAAAAATAAATAAGAAAAAAAAATAATTAGGCCTAAACTCCCCTGGGAAAAGTGTTCATTGGATGACAGTTACAACGCTCAATAGAATGAATTAGTCTTCTCAAGGCACTGAGAATCCCCTTTTCCTGCACACAGTGTGAATGGGATGTGAGCACAGAATAGAAAATGCATGACTTTCTTCTTTCCTTTCTTTCTTTTTTTTAAAACATCTTTATTGGAGTATAATTGCTTTACAATGATGTGTTAGTTTCTTCTGTATAACAAAGTGAATCAGCTATACATTTATGTATATCCCCATATTTCCTTTTTTATGTGTCTCCCTCCCACTCTCCCTATCCCACCCCTCTAGGTGGACACAAAGCACCGAGCTGATCTCCCTGTACTACTGGCTGCTTCCCACTAGCTATCTGTTTTACATTTGGTAGTGTATATATGTCCATGCCACTCTCTCACTTCATCCCATCTTACACTTACCCCTCCCCATGTCCTCAAGTCCATTCTCTACTTCTGCGTCTTTATTCCTGCCCTGTCCCTATGTTCTTCAGAACCATTTGTTTTTTTGATTCCATATATGTGTGTGTGCGTGTGTGTGTGTGTGTGTGTGTGTGTTAGCATACAGTATTTGTTTTTCTCTTTCTGACTTACTTCACTCTGTATGAAAGACTCTAGGTCCATCCACCTCAGTACAAATAACTCAGTTTTGTTTCCTTTTATGGCTGAGTAATATTCCATTGTATATACTTGCTATATCTTCTTTATCCATTCATCTGTCAATGGACACTTAGGTTGCTTCCATGTCTGGGCTATTGTAAATAGAGCTGCAATGAACATTGTGGTACATGACTCTTTTTGAATTATGGTTTTCTCAGGGTATATGCCCAGTAGTGGGATTGCTGGGTCATATGGTAGTTTTATTTTTAGTTTTTTGAGGAACCTCCATACTGTTCTCCATAGTGGCTGTATCAATTTACATTCTCAACAACAGTGCAAGAGGGTTCCCTTTTCTCCACACCCTCTCCAGCATTTATTGTTTGTAGATTTTTTTGATGGTGGCCATTCTGACCGGTGTGAGGTGATACCTCATTAGAGTTTTGATTTGCATTTCTCTAATAATTAGTGATGTTGAGCATCCTTTCATGTGTTTGTTAGCAATCTGTATATCTTCTGTGGAGAAATGTCTATTTAGGTCCTCTACCCATTTTTGGATTGGGTTGGGTTTTTTTGACATTGAGCTGCAAAAGCTGCTTGTATATTTTGGAGATTAATCCTTTGTCAGTTGTTTCGTCTGCAAATATTTTCTCCCATTCTGAGGGTTGTCTTGTTGTATGGTTATGGTTTCCTTTGCTGTGCATAAGCTTTGAAGTTTCATTAGGTCCCATTTGTTTACTTTTGTTTTTATTTCCATTTTTCTAGGAGGTGGGTCGAAAAGGATCTTGCTGTGATTTATGTCATGTAGTGTTCTGCCTATGTTTTCCTCTAAGAGTTTTATAGGTCTGGCCTTACATTTAGCTCTTTAATCCATTTTGAGTTTACTTTTGTGTATGGTGTTAGGGAGTGTTCTAATTTCATTCTTTTACATGTAGCTGTCCAGTTTTCCCAGCACCAGTTATTGAAGAGGCTGTCTTTTCTCCATTGTATATTCTTCCCTCCTTTATCAAATATAAGGTAGCCATATGTGCATGGGTTTATCTCTGGGCTTTCTATCCTGTTACATTGATCTATATTTCTGATTTTGTGCCAGTACCATACTGTCTTGATTACTGTAGCTTTGTAGTTGAGTCTGAAGCCTGGGAGGTTGATTCCTCTAGCTCCATTTTTCTTTTGTTCTAATTCTGTGAAAAATTCCATTGGTAGTGTGATAGGGATAGCATTGAATCTGTAGATTGCTTTGGGTAGTATAGTCATTTTCACAATTTTGTTTCTTCCAATCCAAGAGTATGTTATATCTCTCCATCTGTTTGTATCATCTTTAATTTCTTTCATCAGTGTCTTAAGAGTTTTCTGCATACAGGTCTTTTTTCTCCTTAGGTAGCTTTATTCTTAGGGATTTTATTCTTTTTCTTGCAGTGGTAAATGGGAGTGTTTTCTTAATGTTTTCTTTCCAATTTTTCACCATTAGTGTATAGGAATGCAACAGATTTCTGTGCATTAATTTTGTATCCTGCTATTTTACCAAATTCATTGATTAGCTCTAGTAGTATTCTGGTAGCATCTTTAGGATTCTCTATGTATAGTATCATGTCATCTGGAAACAGTGACAATTTTGCTTCCTCTTTTCCAGTTTGGATTCCTTTTATTTCTTTTTCTGCTCTAATTGCTGTGGTTAAAACTTCCAAAACTATGTGGAATAATAACAGTGAGAGTGCGCAACCTTGTCTCATTCCTGATCTTAGTGGCAATGGTTTCAGTTTTTCACCACTGCAAATGATGTTGGCTGTGGGTTTGTCATATGTGGCCTTTATTATGTTGAGGCAAGTTCCCTCTATGCCTATTTTCTGGAGGGTTTTATGATAAATGGGTGTTGAATATTGTAGAAAGCTTTTTCTCCATCTATTGAGATGGTCATATGGTTTTTCTCCTCCACTTTGTTAATATGGTATATCACATTGATTGATTTGCATATATTAAAGAATTCTTGCATTCCTGGGATAAAACCCACTTGAGCATGGTGTATGATCCTTTTAATGTGTAGTTGAATTCCGTTTGCTAGTATTTTGTTGAGGATTTTTGTATCTATGTTCATCAGTGATATTGGCCTGTAGTTTTCTTTTTTTGTGACATATTTGTCTGGTTTTGGTATCAGAGTGATGGTGGCCTCATAGAATGAGTTTGGGAGTGTTCCTCCCTCTGCTATATTTTGGAAGAATTTGAGAAGGATAGGTGTTACCTCTTCTCTAAATGTTTGATAGAATTCACCTGTGAGGCCATCTGGTCCTGGGCTTTTGTTTGTTGGAAGATTTTTAACCATAGTTTCAATATCAGCGCTTGTGATTGGTCTATTTATATTTTCTATTTTTTCCTTGTTCAGTCTCAGAAGGTTGTGCCTTTCCAAGAATTTGTCCATTTTTTCCAGGTTGTCCATTTTATTGGCATATAGCTGCTTGTAGTAATCCCTCATGATCCTTTGTATTTCTGCAATGTCAGTTGCTACTTCTCCTTTTTCATTTCTAATTCTATTGATTTGAGTCTTCTCTCTTTTTTTCTTGATGAGTCTGGCTAATGGTTTATCAATTTTGTTTATCTTCTCAAAGAACCATCTTTTACTTTTATTGATCTTTGCTATCATTTCCTTCATTTCTTTTTCACTTATTTCTGATCTGATCTGTAGGATTTCTTTCCTTCATCTAACTTTGGGGGGTTTTTTTTGTTCTTCTTTCCCTAATTGCTTTAAATGTAAGGTTAGGTTGTTTATTTGGGATGTTCCTTGTTTCTTGAGGTAGGATTGTATTGCTATAAACTTCCCTCTAAGAAGTTTTAGATGCTTTTGCTGCATCCCATAGGTTTTGGGTCATTGTGTTTTCATTGTCATTTGTTTCTAGGTATTTTTTTGATTTCCTCTTTGATTTCTTCAGTGATTTCTTGGTTATTTAGTAGTGTATTGTTTAGCCTCCATGTGTTTGTATTTTTACAGATTTTTCCTGTAATTGATATCTAGTCTCTTAGTGACGTGATCAGAAAAGATACTTGATACGATTTCAATTTTCTTAAATTTACCAAGACTTGATTTGTAACCCAAGATATGATTTATCCTGGAGAATGTTCCATGAGCACTTGAGAAGAATGTGTATTCTGTTGTTTTTGGATGGAATGTCCTATAAATATCAATTAAGTCCATCTTGCTTAATGTATAATTTAAGGCTTGTGTTTCCTTATTTATTTTCATTTTGGATGATCAGTCCATTGGTGAAAGTGGGGTGTTAAATTCCCCTACTATGATTGTGTTACTGTCAATTTCCCCTTTTATGGCTGTTAGTGTTTGCCTTATGTTTTGAGGTACTCCTATGTTGGGTGCATACATATTTATAATTTTTATGTCTTCTTCTTGTATTGATCCCTTGATCATTATGTAGTGTCCTTCTTTGTCTCTTGTAATAGTCTTTATTTTAAACTCTGTTTTGTCTGATATGAGACTTGCTACTCCAGCTTTCTTTTGATTTCCATTTGCATGGAATATGTTTTTCCATCCCCTCACCTTCAGTCTGTATGTGTCCCCAGGTCCGAAGTGGGTCTCTTGTAGACAGCATATATACAGGTCTTGTTTTTGTATCCATTCAGCCAGTCTATGTCTTTTAATTGGAGCATTTAAACCATTTACATTTAAGGTAATTATCAATATGTATGTTCCTATTCCCATTTTCTTAATTGTTTTTGGTTTGTTATTGTAGGTCTTTTCCTTCTCTTGTGTTTCCTGCCTAGAGAAGTTCCTTTAGCATTTGCTGTAAAGCTGGTTTGATGGTGCTGAAATCTTTTAGCTTTTGCTTGTCTGTAAAGGTCTTAATTTCTCTGTCAAATCTGAATGAGATTCTTGCTGGGTAGAGTAATCTTTGTTGTAGGTTTTTCCCTTTCATCACTTTAATATGTCCTGCTACTCCTTTCTGGCTTTCAGATTTTCTGATGAAAGATCAGCTGTTAACCTTATGGGGATGGGGATTCCCTTGTATGTTATTTGTTGCTTTTGCCTTGCTGCTTTTAATATGTTTTCTTTGAATTTAATTTTTGATACTTTGATTAATATGTGTCTTGGCATGTTTCTCCTTGAATTTATCCTGTATAGGACTCTCTGTGCTTCCTGGACATGATTGACTCTTTCCTTTCCCATTTAGGGAAATTTTCAACTACAATCTCTTCAAATATTTTCTCAGTCCTTTTTTGTTTCTCTTCTTCCTTTGGGACCCCTTAATTTGAATGTTGGCACATTTAATGTTGTCCCAGTGTTCTCTGAGATTGTCCTCAGTTCTTTTCATTCTTTTGTCTTTATTCTGCTCTCTGGTAGTTATTTCCACTATTTTATCTTCCAGGTCACTTATCGATTCTTCTGCCTCAGTTATTCTGCTATTGATTCCTTCTAGAGAATTTTTAATTTCATTTATTGTGTTGTTCATCATTGTTTGTTTGCTCTTAATTCTTCTAGGTCCTTCATTATTATTAAACATTTTTTGTATTTTCGCCATTCTATTTCCAAGATTTTGGATCATCTTTATTATCATTACTCTGAATTCTTTTCAGGTAGACTGCCTATTTCCTCTTCATTTGTTTGGTCTGGTGAGTTTTTACCTGCTCCTTCATCTACATTGTGTTTCCCTGTCTTCTCATTTTGCTTAATTTACTGTGTTTCGGGTCTCCATTTGACAGGCTGCAGATTTGTAGTTCCCATTGTTGTTGTTGTTTGTTCCCAGTGGATGAGGTTGGTCCAGTGTATTGTGTAGGCTTCCTGGTGGAGGGTACTGGTGCCTGTGTTCTGGTGGATGAGGCTGGATCTTGTCTTTCTGGTGGGCAGGACCATGTCTAGTCGTGTATTTTGGGGTGTCTGTGAACTTATTATGATTTTAAGTAGCCTCTCTACTAATGGGTGGTTTTGTGTTCCTGTCTTGCTAGTTGTTTGGCATGTGGTGTCCGGCACTGGAGCTTGCTGATAGTTGAGTGGAGCTGGGTCTTAGCGTTGAGATGGAGATCTCTGGGAGATGTTTCGCTGTTTGATATTATGTGGGGCTGGGAGGTCTCTGCTGGGCCAATGTCCTGAACTTGGCTCTCCTGCCTAAGAAATTCAGGCCTGACACCCAGCCAGAGCACAAAGACTATGTTAGCCACATGGCTCAGGAGAAAAGGGAGAAAAAGAAAGAGAGAAAGAAATAAAAAAATAAAATAAAGTTATTAAAAAAGAAAAAAATATTAAAAATAAAAAAGTAATAAAAAAAGAGAGAAAGGAAGAAAAGAACAATCAAACCAAAAAAAACAAATCCACCAATGATAACAAGCGCTGAAAACTATAGTAAAAAAAAAAAAAACCAAAATGACAGTCACAGCCCTAGGACAAATGGAGAAAGCAAAGCTATACAGACAATAATCACAAAAGAAGCCTACACATACACACTCACAAAAAGAGAAAAAGGAATAAAAATATATATATAAATTTATATATATAAAATTTAAAAAGAAGAGAGCAACCAAATCAATAAACAAATCTACCAGTGATAATTAGCTCTAAATCCTAAACTAAGATAAAACCAGAAACATATTAGATGCAAAAAGCCAACCCCAAGTCTACCGTTGCTCCCAAGTCCACCGCCTAAATTTGGGATGATTCATTGTCTATTCAGGTATTCCACAGAGGTAGGGCACATCAGGTTGATTGTGGAGATTCAGTCCACCGCTCCTGAGGCTGCTGGGAGAGATTTCCCTTTCTCTTCTTTGTTCGCACAGCTCTCGGGGTTCAGCTTTGGATCTGGCCCTGCTTCTGTGTGTAGGTCACCGGAGGGCGTCTGTTCTTCGCTCAGACAGAACGGGATTAAAGGAACAGCTGATTAGGGGGTTCTGGCTCTCTCAGGCCAGAGGGAGGGAGGGGTGCAGATGGGGGGCGAGCCTGTGCTGGCAAAGGCCAGCTTGATGTGGCACCAACCTGATGCACTGCCGTGCGTTCTCTCAGGGAAGTTGTCCGTGGATCCTGGGACCCTGGCAGTGGCGGGCGGCACAGGCTCCTGGGAGGGGAGGTGTGGACAGTGACCTGTGCTTGCACACAGGCTTCTTGGTGGCTGCAACAGTATCCTTAGTGTCTCATGCCCATCTCTGGGGTCCGCGCTGATAGCTGCATCTTGCGCTGGTCTCTGGAGCTTGTTTAGGTGGTGCTCTGAATCACCTCTCCTCGTGCACCCTGAAACAATGGTCTCTTGCCTCTTAGGCAGTTCCAGACCTTTTCCCGGAGTCCCTCCAGGCTAGCTGTGGTGCACTAGCCCCTTCAGGCTGTGTTCACACAGTCAACCCCTGTCCTGTCCCTGGGGTCTGACCTTTGAAGCCCAGGCCTCAGCTCCCAGCCCCCGGACTGGTGAGTGCTGGTAGGCACTGATCCTCTACGAGGGAATCTCTCCGCTTTGCCCTCCGGACCCCTGTGGCTGTGCTCTCCTCTGTGGCTCCAAAACTTCCCCCCTGCCCACCCCCAGTCTCTGCCAGTGAAGGGCCTTCCTAGTGAGTGGAAACTTTTCCTCCTTCACAGCTCCCTCCCAGAGGTACAGGTCCCATCCCTATTCTTTTGTCTCTGTTTTTTCTTTTTTCTTTTGCCTTACCCAGGTACTTGGGGAGTTTCTTGCATTTTGGGAGGTCTGAGGTCTTCCGTGAGCATTCAGTAGGTGTTCTGTAGGAGTAGTTCCACGTGTAGATGTATTTTGGGGGAGGAAGGTGAGTTCCATGTCTCACTCCTCTGCCATCTTGAAGGTGCCCCTTAGATTCTAAAGAATCTAGGATTCTTTAGATCTTTGAAGACAGGATTTTATAGGCACAGCAGAAAGCCAATTTTGCTCTGCATTTCTCAGTGCGTGGGCCGCTGGCACGTGGGGCAGTGGCTCCTCCAGCTGGGAAGCTGTTGCTTGCACTCAGGTGGCATCGGCGGTCCCTCCGGGGCTGCGCTGGGGCTTCCCCTTCTTTCCTATGTGTGATATTTTCAGGGCAACTCTTCTCAGATCTTCAGGAATATGGGTCAAAAGAACCTGGTTCAGGGCTTGTAGTAAGAAAGTTCTGCTGACTACATTCTTAGAAATATCTGCATTTTTAACTAAAATAAACAAAAGCCAGATTGTCCATGTAATGACATATCAGAAAAGTAGATTATGCACCATTAGCCGCATTAAACACAGTCCAGCATGAGGTTGTGCTTCTCTGTTATTGTCCCCCATTTTTATTCTAAATCAGTGCAAGCCTTGGAGTTATTGAAGAATCAGTATTCATTACCTTTTGGCTTTGTATGTATGATGGGTCGTCTTCACAAAAAAAGTCCTGGTGCGCAATTTTGCAGCAGACTATAATTTAAGGAGCAATAAAATGAAGTCCAACATTTTTATAAAAAATGAGCACTGTTGTGTTCAACAGGAAATAGCTCTGGCACATTGTAGACACTTCCGTTTACTTACATGTAATAGGCAGCCAATTTCGAGTAGAAGAAAAATGTCGTACAGAGAGAGAATTGCACAACAAAAATGCTTTTTGTCCACTTGCCAGAAAATAGTGCTAACATCCCTAGCCACTTAATCTTCCCCATACATCCTCTTTCTTTCAAAACAGCATTTTTTACATTTTTATTTCACATTCTTCTAAAGAAAAAGACTCACTTCAGTCTATTTTGAAAGGAAATTTACTTTGTGCTGGTGGTGCAAAGATGAGAATATGGGTGGTATAGGTTTAAATGCATCATTGAATTGGAGATCATTAAGGAAACACTGGTTAGAACATTGGGGAAACACAATTCATTCCTGTAAAATTCCCAAACATGGGATTGAAGAGAGAAAAAATCAATCCACTGGGTGTTCTTCTCAACCTTATGTTAAATAACATCTTTGATATCTTTTCACTGAGTTGATTATTTTTTGCTTGGTGGTTGTTTCTTTGTTTTGTTTTAATCATTGAATTGAATTGATGTTGATTTGGTTCATTCATTCCTTCACTCTTTTCTTTTTTAATCACCTGTGTTTTCTGGTTCTTCTGCCAGACACTGAGGAAACAATAGTGAGGGAGGATGAGCAACATATCATGCTGTCTTTGCCAAGGAATTTCTGAAATGCCCTGTCCTGCTGCACAAATTACAGAATAAATGGGACCTTAGCACTAGCTCCTCAACCTCCAAAAGATCTTTCTCTGTCATACTCCCGGGCCCAAGGGTCTTTACCCTGCAGGCAAAGTAAGCCTCACTTTTTTTGTTCACGTAATGATCGTAGACTCCTCAGCCACAGTGAAACTCCTGCTAGTGATATAATAGAAACTGTTCTTACTCTAGGCTTGTTTTGTTTTAATAAACTTAAAAAAAAATAGAACAGTTTTAAGTTTCTAGGAAAATAATGGAAGTAGTATAGAGATTTTGCCCATGCCCAACACCCATTTTTTCCTATTATTAATGCCTTACATTAGTAATGGTGCATTTGTCACAATTAATAGTAAGCCAATGTTGATATATTGTTATTTACTAAAGTCCAGAGTTTATACCTGTTTCCCTACTTTTACCTAATGCCCCTTTTTCTGTTTCAGGATTCCACACTACAGGTAGCTGTTATGTCTCCTTAGGCTCTTTAGACTGTGTAAAGTTCTCAGATGTCCCTGTTTCTGATGACTTCAACAGTTTTGAGGTGTACCAGCCAAGTATTTTGCAGAATGTCCCTGAATTGGGATTTGTCTGATATTTTTGTTATGCTTAGACTGAGATTATGATTTTGGGGGGAGGAAGACCACAGAGGTAAAGTGCCTGCCCTTCTCATCACATCACATCCAGGGTACATGTTATCCACATGACTCACCACTGAGGATGTTGGTCCTTATCACCTGGTGGAGATTGTGCATCTCTCATCTCCCTCATGGAAGGTGTGCCATAGTCATTGAGAAACTCTGACTGGAGAAGGCTGGTGATTTTTCTACAGAGGAAACACTTTCTTCACTTTTCATTGTTTGCTTTGGCTCAGACTGAAAGTACCCCTTGGAGACTCTTTTAACATTTAAGTTTGGAGAATTCAAATAACACATTGAGAATAAGCAGAAAACCAGCCTGGCCTATTTTTCAGAGCACTAACAGCACTGAAAGATGCCTACAGGTTTATTACTGAATGTTGGCATTTCCATGCATTCTCTTCTACAATTATTTTACTTTTAATATAAAGGGGAAATGATTTTTATATCAAAATAATATGTAATGAAAGATTTGTGATCATTATGTAAATAGAATAAGAGAAAATAATATCAGTATTTTTCCAAACTTTAATTTATTTGATAAATATAGGCATCAATTTGACCAAATATTTTTTTCTCTAAATAAAACCATGAAGTGGAAAACCTCATTACTAAATTAGATTGCAGTCACATTACAACCAGGGTATAATCATATTGTGATGTAATAGGTAGCAAAAGATATAACATATAAACTTTAGTTGCATATTTTATTGGACCATTGATTTAAGTATACTTTCATCTTACTAATGACATAGTGTTGTTTGGAAAGAACCTCATAATAATTGTACATTGTCCTTTCCCATATTTAATGGTAAAGGGATTGTTATAGTGAAATCTCATGAAGAAAACATCTCTCTTAAATATCAGCTGCTCTGAGATATGTGGTAATGTAAAGCCGCTATGACATTTAATTAAAATCTGGGCACATTCTACTAAGACTAAAACTGTCAGAAGTGAATTTAAAAAGCTAGTTACCTATTTATTAGATAGACATTTGATACTGAGGTGGAAAGTTGAAGCAATGTCTTATCACCCATTAAGGATGTTATTATCCCTATTTGCCAGAACAAAGACTTTCCTCCATTCGCTACAACAGAATGAGCCTTGGGCATCAGTATGTCCCACAGCCAGGTTGAGAAATCAGAACCAGGAGGGCTGACAGGACCCTCACACCAGCAGTAAAGGCGATGTCATAAGAGCTATCAACATGGTTTCAAGACATACCTATGTATCAGTATTTCATTTCATTAATGCCAAATAGTATTCCATTGCATGGATATATCATATTTTGTTTATCCTTTCACCAGTTGATGGAAATTTGGATGGTTTCCACTTTTTAGTTATTATGAATAATGATGCAGTAATTATTTGACATGTATCTTCACTCAGTAGATTCTTGAAGTAGACTTGCTGTGACATGTCAAATTTTTAGGAAACTGTTTCCAAAGTGGCTAAACCATTTCACATTCCACCAGAAACGTTTGAGGCTTCCAATCTTTTCAACAACACTTGATATTGTTTTACTTTTTTCTTGTAGCCATTCCAATAGGTGTGGAGGCAACTTACTGTGGTTTTAAATTTCCCTAATGACTGTTGATGTTGAGCACATTTTCATACCAAGTCTTTTGTCCAATTTTTATTTTTGTTGTTTGTCTTCTGTCACATGAGTTGTTAGCATTGTTTACATATTTTTCATATGAGGCTTTTATCTGATATATTATATGCCCATTAATTCTCCCAGGGCTGCTGTAACACAGTACCACAAAACAAGTGGCTTAAACAACAAATTTATTGTCTCCCAGTTCTGTAGACTGGAAGTCTAAAATCAAAGTGTCTACCAGGTTGGCTCCACCTGAGCGCTGCAAGGGAGAATCATTTCCCAACTTCTCTTCTTGGCTTGCAAATGACCATCTTCTCCCTGTTTCTCTTCACATTGTCTTCTCTCTGTGTGTCCATGTCCAGATTTCCCCTTTTTATATGAACATCAGTCATAATGGATTAGAGACGGCTCTAATGACCTCACTTTAACTAGATTAGCCCTCTAAGGATCCTATCTCCAAATAAGGTCACATTCTGAAGCACTGGAGTAATTAATACATTGCATATGAAATTGGGGTAACATAATTCAATCCATCACAATATTCAAGTGTTTTCTCCCAGTTTTCTATGGTCTGAATATTTGTTTCCCCTCAAAATTTATATGTTAAATCTAACCCCTAATGTGATGGTATTAGGAAGTTGGACATTTGGGTGGTGAGTATTTCACAAGGTGGAGCCCTCAAAGGAATTAGTTCCTTTATAAAAGAGACTCCAGAGAGCTCCTTCACCCCTTCCACCATGTGAAGTTACAGTGACAAGGGCAGTGGGTTCTCACCAGATACAGAACCTGCTGGGCTCTTGATCTTAGACTTCCCAGCCTGCAGGACTGTGAGAAATAAATATCTGTTGTTTAAGCCACCCAGTCTCTGGAATTTTGTTATAGCAGCCCAAATGGATTAAGATAAAGTATATGGCCTATTTTTCATTATTTTAATGGAATCTTTTAAACTGCAAAAGTTTTATTTTTAATTTTAATAAAGCCCAATTAATCATTTCTATGCTTCTTGCCTTTGATATCTGGTCTAAGAAGATTTCTGCCTAACTCAAGGTCATGAAAATTTTCTCCTATATTTTCTTCTAGAAGTTTATATTTTGAGTTCATATGTTTAGATCTATGATCCTTTTTGAGTTACTTATGTTAATGGAGTGAGATAAAAACTAAGTCTATCATTTGTAGATGTATTCTTGATGTATCTGTGGGGAAAGGTGAACTCCAGGTTCTCCTATTCCACCATCTTGACCCTGTACCTAAGTCAGACAGAGAAAGACAAATATCATATGATATCACTTATATGTGGAATCTAAGAAAATAAGGGTACAAATTAACTTATCTACAAAACAGAAATAGAATTACAAATGTAGAAAATAAACTTATGGTTACCAGGGGATAAGGAGTGGGGAGGGATAAATTGAAAGATTGGGATTGACATAAACACACTACTATATATAAAATAAATAACTAATAAAGACCTACTGTATAGCACAGGGAACTCTAATCAATACTCTGTAATGGCTTATGTGGGAAAATAATCTAAAAAAGAGTGGATATATTTATATGTACAATTGATTCCCTTTGCTGTACACCTGAAACTAATACAACATTGTAAATCAACTATACTCCAATAAAAATTACCAAAAAAATAAGTTTATTTCTTTTCTTAAAAGATATAGATATCCAATTTTCCCAGCACCATTTTCCAAAGAAACTATGCTTTATTTCTTTGGACTCTTTTGGCAACTTTGTCAAAAATCAATTGACTTTAAATGCAAGGGTTTATTTCTGGACGTTCAATTCTCTTCCATTGATCCATATGCTGATCTTCACAACAGTACGACACTGTCTTGGTTACTGTAGGTTTATAACATATTTGAAACTGTAGGACATGTTCTACAACTGTGGGAAGAACTACCAAAGAGCTTCCCAAAATGCTCTACAGAGTCAATATCTTTAAAAATCTTTAAAAATCCTACTATTTTTTAAAAAAATAAATTAAAAGTCTGTTCCTAAAATCTGTATGAACATGCAAAGGACTTAGATATCCAAAACAATTATTAAAAAAAAAACACAGTTGTAGAACTACCATTCTATTAATATTGTGTCCTCTGATTCATAATCATAGATGTTTTCTCCTTTTATTTTGTTCAGTTTGAAATTTCTCTTCCATGATGTTTTGTAATTTTTAATGTAGGAAGCTTGCTTTCTCTCTTTGCAAGATTTATCCCTAAATATTTTCTTCTTCATTATGTTACTGCAAAAGGACTTTCTTATTGAGATAGTCATGTGTTTTGTTTTATATCAGACTCCATTTATGTGATATATTATATTGACTGATTTCTAGATGTTAAACTAACCTTGCATTCCAAAGGTAAATTCCATTTGATCATGGTATATAACCTTTCTTATGCTGCTGATTTTTCTTTGTTAATATCTTGTTAGAGAATTTTGTGTGTATGATTATGAAATATATTGGTCTGTAATATTGTTTCTCATGATCTCTTTGTATGAGGGTAATGCTGGCATCAAAGAATGAATTCTGAAATGTTTTTTACATTTTCTATAATCTATAAAAGTTTGTGAAGGATTGGCATTATTTCTTCTTTAAATATTTGATATAATATGCCAGTGAAACCATTCAGGCCTCAGCTTTTTGGGAGGGGAGGGATTTTTAATTACTATTTTATTTTTTTCTGTGTTAATTATATATTCATAAAATTAAATTCTCCTTGAGTGACTTCTAGTAATTTGTAGAAATCTATCCATTTTATCTAAGTTGTCTCATTTGTTGATATAAAGTTTTTGACAATATCTCATTATTATTATTTTAATTCCTGATTTTAGTCATTTGTTTCTCCTACTTTTTCTTGACTAGTTAAAGGTCTTTCAACTTTGTTGATTATCCCAAAATATCGACTTTTGGTTTAATTGGTTTTCTTTATTATTTTACCTTTTGCATTTTATTGATTTTTGTCTTATCTTTATTATATACTCCCTTCTGCTTATTTTGGGTTCAGTTTGCTTTTTCTTTTGAACTTTCTTAAGATTGAATACTAAAAAGATATAAATTTTCATCTAAGCATTATTTTACCTGCTTCTCCTATATTTTGATATATTGTGGGGATTTTTTTGTTCATTTAAAAGTATTTTTTAAATTTCTTTTATTTTTTATTTAATCCATGGATTATTTAGAATTAATATTTAATTTTCACATATCTGCAACATTCCAATATTTCTTTCAATTATGGATCACTGAAATTAATTATGATCAGAGAACACACTTTGTAGAACTTCAATCTTTTTAACTTTATTACAACTTCTTTTGTGGCCCAGAATATGGTATACCATGGAGACTATTCACTGTATACTTCACAATAGTGTGCATCATACTATTATTGGGAAGGATAGCCTATAAATGTCAATTAATTCAATTTGATTGATTGTGTTGTCCAAGACTTCTAAATTTTGCTTTGTTTTGCTTTGTTTTTTGTATTTTTAAAAAATTTTATTTATCTATTTATTTTATACAGCAGGTTCTTATTAGTTATCAATTTTATACATATTAGTGTATATATATCAATCCCAATCTCCCAATTCATCCCACAACCATCACTCTCGCACCCCTGTTTTCCCCCCTTGGTGTCCAACTTTTGTTTTCTACATCTGTGTCTCTATTTCTGCCTTGCAAACCAGGTCATCTGTAACATTTTTCTAGATTCCACATATGTGTGTTATTATACAATATTTGTTTTTCTCTTTCTGACTTACTTCACTCTGTATGACAGTCTCTAGGTCCATCCACATCTCTACATATGAGAAAATTTCATTCCTTTTTATGGCTGATCAATATTCCATTATATATATGTACCACATTTTCTTTTTTTTTTTTTTTTTTTTGCGGTGTGCGGGCCTCTCACTGCTGTGGCCTCTCCCGTTGTGGAGCACAGGCTCCGGATGTGCAGGCTCAGTGGCCATGCCTCACAGGCCTAGCCACTCCGTGGCATGTGGGATCCTCCCAGACTGGGGCACAAACCCGCGTCCCCTGCATCGGCAGGTGGACTCTCAACCACTGCACCACCAGGGAAGCCCTAGGTACCACATTTCCTAATCCATTCCTCTGTTGATGAGCATTTAGGTTGCGTCCATGACCTGGTTATTTTAAATAGTGCTGTAATGAACATTGAGGTACATGATTCTTTTTGAATTATGGTTTTCTGAAGGTATATGCCCATTACTGGGATTGCTGGGTCATATGGTAGTTCTATTTTTAGTTTTTTAAGGAACCTCCATACTTTCTCCATAGTGACTTTATCAATTTACATTCCCACCAACAGTGCAAGAGGGTTCCCTTTTCTCCACACCCTCTCTAGCATTTGTTGTTTCTAGATTTTCTGATGATGCCCATTCTAACCAGGGTGACGTGACATTTCATTGTAGTTTTGATTTGCATTTCTCTAATAATTAGTGATGTTGAGCAGCTTTTCACATGCCTCTTGGCCATCTGTATGTCTTCTTTGGAGAAATGTCTATTTAGGTCTTCTGTCCATTTGTTGCTTGGGTTGTTTGTATTATTTGTTAAATAATAGTGGTGAGAGTGGACATCCTTGTCTTGTTCCTGATCTTAGAGGAAATGCTTTCAATTTTTCACCATTGAGAATGATGTTTGCTGTGGGTTTGTCATATAGGGCCTTTATTATGGTGAGGAAGTTCCCTCTATGCCCACTTTCTGGAGAGTTTTTATTGTAAATGGGAGTTGAATTTTGTCAAAAGATTTTTCTGCATCTATTGAGATGATCATATGGTGTTTGTTCTTCAATTTGTTAATATGGTGTATCACATTGATTGATTTGCATGTATTGAAGAATCCTTATATCCTTGGGATAAATCCCACTTGATCATGGTGCATGATCCTTTTAATGGGTTGTTAGATTCTGTTTGCTAGTAGTTTGTTGAGGATTTTTACATCTATGTTCCTCATTGATATTAGTCTGTAATTTTCTTTTTTTTGTAGTATGTTTGACTGATTTTTGTATCAGGGTGATGGTGGCCTTGTAGAATGAGTTTGGGAGTGTTCTTTCCTCTGCAATTTTTTGGAACAGTTTGAGAAGGATTCTAAATGTTTGATAGAATTCACCTGTCAAGCCATCTGGTCCTGGACTTTTGTTTGTTGGAAGATTTTTAATCACAGTTTCAATTTCATTAATTGTGATTGGTCTGTTCATATTTTCTGTTTCTTCCTGTTTCAGTCTTGGAATGTTATACCTTTCTAAGAATTTGTCCATTTCTTCCAGGTTGTCCATTTTATTGGCATATAGTTGCTTGTAGTAATCTCTTATGAGGCTTTTTATTTCTGTGGTGTCTGCTTTAACTTTTCCTTTTTCATTTCTAATTTTATTGATTTGAGTCCTCTCATCCTTTTCTTGATGAGTCTGGCTAAAGGTTTATCAAATTTGTTTGTCTTCTCAAAGAACCAGCTTTTAGTTTTATTGATCTTTGCTATTGTTTTCTTTGTTTCTATTTCATTTATTTCTGCTCTGATATTTATGATTTCTTTCTTTCTAGTAATTTTGGGTTTTGTTAGTTCTTCTTTCTCTAGTTCCTTTAGGTGTAAGGTTAGATTTTTTAATTGAGATTTTTCTTTTTTCTTGAGGTAACACTGTATTGCTATAAACTTCCCTCTTATAACTGCTTTTGCTGCATCCCATAGGTTTTGGATCATCGTGTTTTCATTGTCATTTGTCTCTAGGTATGTTTTGATGTCCTCTTTGATTTCTTCAGTGATCTCTTGGTTATTTAGTAGTGTATTGCTTAGCCTCCATGTATTGGGATTTTTACATTTTTTTCCCTCTAGTTTATTTCTAATCCCATAACTTTGTAGTCAGAAAAGGTGATTGATACGATTTCAGTTTTCTTAAATGTACCAAGGCTTGATTCATGTCCCAAGATGTGATCTATCCTAGAGAATGTTCCACATGCACTTGAGAAGACTCAAGTCATTGCCAGACTCTGAGGTTGGGAAGCCTGATGGGGACAAAGAACCTTGACTCCAGTGGGTGGACATCTGTGGTATAGTTGTTCCCAGTTTGTGAGTCACCCACCCAGTGTTTATGGGATTTGATTTTATTGTGATTTCTCCCCTCCTACTGTCTCATTGAAGCTTTTCCTGTTTCTTTGGATGTGGGGTATCTTTTTTGGTGAGTTCCAGTGTCTTCCTTTCGATGATTGTTCAGCAGTTAGTTAGTTAGTTAGTTATGATTCCAGTGCTCTCACAGAGGGAGTGAGCACAGGTCCTTCTACTCTGCCATCTTGAACCAATCAAGACTTCTAAATTTATCACAATATACTTCAGCAACATACACATGTAATTCTGGTAAAATATAGCAACTTTGTTTCAGTATATCTTCTTTTGCTTCCCCTCCCCTTTTTTTTAATTGTCATAGAAATTCTTGATATCTACATATGTCAAAAACCCAGCATTACAGTGTTTAATTATTCCCTTATGTAATCTTAATACTTGTAAAGAAAACAAAGGAAGAAATTAATAAAATGTATTATATATATTTTATAATATATCACATATTTATAATGTATTTTATAATAAAAGACTCTCTTATTTTTTTCTTTTCTTGTTTTTACTTTTAAGTCTGATTTACTAGGGGTTGCCCCTCCTTCTGCAAAGCTTAGTGTTCAACCAAAGATGCCAAAGGTTGTGCTCAAAAATCTTGAACCAGTAAGGTTTCCACTGTCTGCTAATGAATCTGTGAATGGGTTAGGGAGCACGTTATGAATACATAAATAAGTCATCACATTTATACATAAATAAATTGAGCCTCAGAGATTTTTGAAAGTTACCAAAGTCATATAGTTACCAATTGAAATAAGCTGCAATACATTCCAATTAAAACTTTGGAGTTGGCTATTATAAAGAGACACACACCAGTAAATTAACTCCTTCCCACTTAACTTGAGTTATTCCTTCCCCATGGTACAGGAAAAAATGAATGTCAAGTTTCAGAATGACAAGATAAAATATTGAAAATTGTTCAGTAAAAGTAATTTCTAAAATAAAATAAATATGGGCTTCCCTGGTGGCACAGTGGATGAGAGTCTGCCTGCTGATGCAGGGGACACGGGTTCATGCCCTGATCTGGGAAGATCCCACATGCCGCGGAGTGGCTAGGCCCGTGAACCATGGCCACTGAGCCTGCACATCTGGAGCCTGTGCTCCACAACGGGAGAGGCCACAACAGTGAGAGGCCCACGTACCACAAGAAAATAAATAAAAATAAATATGGATTATGACAATTGCAACAATGTGAAAAGAAATTAAGCCAGAGAGATATTTTTATATTAGGGTTGCAAGTTCATATGCGTGTGTGTGTGTGTGTGTGTGTGTGTGTGTGTGTGTATACATATGCAAAACACATTCATTGTTTGCTTATGTAATTTATATCTGCTTAATTCCAAGATAAAAGTATTTTAACATGCTAAAATTACAATAAATTATTTTAAAATACATAAAATACACTAAAACATCATATTAAATACTTCTCATTGCATAAGTATGAAATTTTTTTTATCCAAATAACTTTAGAGGATAAGTTAGAAAATTGAAATTAAAAAGTAGAATTATGAATTTTTGGCTTTCTTTCCATAAATGCACAACTGATAATAAAGGTAGACACCAAAATGTCAGCCATGCCAATTAGTCTAAAAGTAATTGTGTGTGTGTGGTGTGTATATAAGAGAGACAGAGAGGGAGAGAAAGAGAATTTTTCCAAAATTCATGATCAAAGAATTCAAGGTTTATAAATTAATTTTCCAATTTTAAATGTACCCAGAAGCTAACAAGCAGTGCAAGCTACTGAGTATGCAGTTCTAGTACTGTTCTAAATGCAGAGGATTTCAATCAGGTCTGGGATATATTTTCTATTAAACTTGTGCCTTAGGTAAAGCTCATTTCTTCAGTATTTCTTTCTTTACTTACAGATATTTAGTACATGTAAAAATTGGCTCTAATTTCCTTTTGACACACATATGTGTCCTAGAAGTAGATTATTTTACATTTGTCCTGTTCTTTAAAAAATATAATTACTTATGAAGATCACAAAGAAAAAAAAAGTCCATGAAATTAGTCATTTGGAAATATATCTAATAGAGAGAAACTATCTCCAAGAATAAAATATATGTCCTGCTGATCACAATGGTAAATGCACAAACTCAAATTTACTTGTATGCAGGTCTTAACAAAGCTTATTATTTCAGCAGTTTGAAAGGTCCACTAACTGGATTTTTTAAGTATTTCAAGAATAACTATCCTGAAAAAGAAGCAAATAAAAAAATCATCAGTAATTTGTTCATTCCTTTGTCTGTTTTTCACTTGTGCTAAATGATTTGTGTGAGTCAACATATATAAATGATATTTAAATAGTTAATTTTCTCTATAGTTACTTCCTGCTTTGCCCTATCTATGTCTGCACTATTCCCTAGAGTCCACAGACATGAGTAAAACCATTTACTTGCCCCCTCAAAAGGTGTTCTGCTGAACAATCTAAAATCTACATGTGTATGTCCTACTAAGGCACCTGGAGTGGAGAAGACCAATGCCAAGTGGGGTCAGGCAAAAGGCTAACTTCATAAACAGCAGCTGGTGAAATGTATTAGGAGGGTTATAAGACAGGTATATACTTATTTTCACATTTTAACAGCTTATCTTGCGTCTTTCTATGTTTTCTTTGCTATTAAATTCCAGAACAGAAAGAAGTGGCTTCTCCAAATGTCTCTGTTTTCTCGGGCTAACAATGGAAGAATATAAATATTTTGAGTTATACCATTTTCTCCCTTGGCTGGAAGATCTTGTTGAATGTATAAAATAAATGTATTGTTAAGTCACAGTGGCTGCATTTGTTTAAATCAAATTTCATTTGAAAAGAACTGCATCTGAAAGGAGAATATATAGATCAAGTTGTTGCCTCCTCATATTTAAAGGAGCTGAGTTATAGACCTCAAATAGAGTTTTGGATGGGAACATAGCTAGGTCCTGCCACCTAAGAGCACTTCTGGGTGCTGCAATGATATATAGGAGCCTGAGGATGACCAGAAAGTCCGCATAAATGTGTTTCAAGCAAACGGATTGCTTTTCTACCAGGTGTTGTTATTAATGCAGAATCTAAATATATACCTGTCAGGTGAGACAGATTGTGAACATTCACAGGAACTATGATCCAGTACAGAAGTGCTGCTCAGATTTTAATATACATGCAGAACACCTGGGGTTCTCATTAAAATGCAAATCCTCATTCAGTAAGTCTGGCATGTGGCCTGAGAGTTTACATTTCTAACAGGTTCTTAGCTGATGTTAATGCTGCTGTTCAGCTGGCAACACTTTGAGTAGCAAGAATCTAAAATATCAGAAAGGTTTTCCATAGTAATTCATCTATGAAATCTGGTATCCAGAGGGTTAAAAAAATGTACACTAAAGAATTTTGTTACCCCCAGTCAGTGAAATGGAGGCATATCTACAAGATTTGTTACAAAGTTAACTATGCCAAGTTAAGTTGTTTTTTCAATAATGCTGTTATTAAAAAAACACATTTCTTGGGAGGAAAAGAAAGATTTCTTACATATAAGGAAATACACCAGAATTTTAGGAAAGACATTCAAAATTTTCATTTAATCTAAAAAAAAACAGAAATGATAAAATATTTGCAATTTTATGCAATGTCTTAGCCATAGTCAATATATTAATAATATGGCACTCTTCTAATAAACAACTGAAAATATCCCACCAGTAAAGAAATATCTGGTATGGGGATTATGGTGCTATGGAAACACTGAAAAAAATCGACAAAATATATAAAAGAATTGTTTTTAGATATTGGACAACATGCAGTGCTAGACTGTAATTCCTGAGATAAGGGAAATTAATGATGTGAGACAAACAATTGTCCCAACTTTCTGCCTGCAGGAAATTTCTGGGCAGGGCTTCAGGAATGAGGAATCCCAGCAGAGACTCATCATCTCACTGATCCAGAATTAGGAGATCAGTGAGGCTGTGGAACTTGGAATCTGCATGGCCAATATCAAAGAGAACAGAACTACAGAGAAAAAAAAAGACTCCATAAATTTGCATAAGGTTCTTATGGTGCCTTGGCCTAAATACTGTCCTGTTCACACATAGAGTAAAACTTCACAAGACCAGGCAAAGGGCCACTGCTGAGTGGGTGTGGAGAGAAGATGTTAGACTTTGTCACAATCAAACCCAGAGGCTGTGTTGAATAGACAAAGTCAGTAGATATTCCAGAATGGCCTGGAGAAAAAGCTACTGAAGAACTTCTCTAGCAGACCTTAAAAACAAAACTGAAAGGACTAAGTCGATCTGAAAGGAACTTCTAAAGACACTTTAAATCTTTAAAGAAAGACAGTAAAATCCAATCATTCAACCATGTTACATTCAAAATCTCAGGAAGACAACAAAAATTCAAAATAAAATATCAGCTGAAAGTAACTCATAACTTGCAGAAATATCAGTCAATAGAATCAAACTCAAAAATGAAAGAGATGATGGAATTACCAGGCAATAACTTTAAGACAGATACTATAAATAAGTTTATTAATTTTTAGAAAATGAACATAATGAGAGATAAAATGGAGGATAAAAAGTGAATGGCACTTATAGAGTTGAAATGTGTAATATTTGAAATGAAAAAATAAAACAAATAAAATTAGTTGCAGAATAGACACTACAAGAGAACAAACTGGTAAACTTGAAAGCACAGCAATAAAAGTGAGCCAAACTGAAGAAAGAGAAAAAAATGGCTGAAAAACAAGCAAAAAGTGAACCAAACTTATGTGACTAGTAGAACACTATAAAAAGGTTCAACATCGTTTAGTTGTCACACAAGATGAAGAAAATAGTGAGAAAGTGACAGAAAAAATTTTGAAGAAATAATGAACTCCCAACAGTTTTTCGAAGTTCATGAAAACTCTCAACACACAGATACAAGAAACAAAACAAACTCCAAACAAAATAAACACAAAGAAAGCACCAGGAAGATATATCATACTCAGATGGATAAAAATTAGTGATAAAGAGACAATATTTAAGAATGCCAGAAAAAAAAAAGATGTATATAGATTGTATGTACAAAAGCATATAGTGTTTATATACAGGTGAAAAGCTATAAGAATAACCTTATAGCTTTCAGCAAAAGCAAGTCAAGGAATTTGAATATATTTCAAGAAATTCAAGAAATTTGAATATTCAAGAAATAATAATAATTCAAGAAATTTCAAGAAATTTCAAGAAATTTGAATATAATTTTGAAGTGCTATAAAAAGGATTGTCAATTAGAATTCTACATGGAGTGATAATATCTTTCAAAAATTAAAGATGCAATATTTTTTCATTAAATCAAATGTGAGAAAACTTGTCTTCAGCAGATCTTTATTTCAGGAAGTGTTAAAGAAAGGCTTTCCAGTAAAAAAGTAAATGATACCCAAAAGACACACAGATTCACATTTAAGAATGAGGAGCACAATAACTGGGAAACAAAGGTGTACATATAAATGTAAATATATTTTCATACAAAAATATAAAACCATTTTTCATATTTTAACTAAAAATAAATAATGCAAATTCTCACCTTAAGAAATCTGGGATGATGTTTAAGGTCAGAGCAAATAACTTTGAGAATAAGAGATGTCTCCAAAGATAATCATTAACATTTCATAATGAGAAATGGTTAATAAATTAAGAGCACATTGCAATTCTAAATATATGTAACAAATAACACAGATACAAAATATGTGAAGTAAAACTCATAGAAGTGAAAGAAAAAATAGAAAAAAATCACCATTACAGTAAAAGATTTCAATATTTCTCTATCAGTGATTTATACAACAAACAGATTTTTAAAAATTCTTAAAGGTACAAGAGACCTGTAAAACACTATTGACCAGCTTTACTTAATTAATATTTATAGAACACTGAAACCCAAAACAGAATAATATATATATTTTCCTATACATGGGAAAATTCACTAAAACAGACTTTGTACTAGGTCAGAAAACAATTCTTTCTAAATATATACAAGTTGAAATCACAAAGAAAAAATTCACTGACCATAAAAATATTACATTAAAAAGTAATAACAAATAAATCTGGAAAAATGTCCAAGTATTTGGAAATTAAATACACACTTCTAACTAACCCATGAGATGAAAATGAATATTTAATAAAATAGAAAATATTTTGAATTGATTAGGACTCTAATGGAGTTGCAGACTGGAGAAGGTAGAGAGGTAAACATGAGGACAATCACAGAGTTCTGATTCATGTGTTTGAGAATATTTGTTGTGACTTGGGCTGTAGACTGGAAAAGTGATTTGGAGTGAGTTCAGGGAGAATCTTGAAATTAACAGGGACAAATGTGTGTTTATTCTGGAGGTGATGAGAATTATTGGTTTTAGAAGGTAGACACATCATGGACCTTTGCAACTAAATTTCTGATATCAACAAGCACATTATTATATTATACCTTGGATGACTAATCTGTTCCCATCTTAATGTTTTCCATATTTCACCATTGATTGATATGTCCATTAGTGTCTTATAGAATACCCAAATTGTGCTGGTAAATATGACAGAGTAAAACCACAGATGAGTCTGCAGGGGTGTTTGTATCATAGGCATTAATTGATATTAGGCATGAAACAAAATAAGGATTCAAAAACCCCATCAAAGCTATAAACTAAGATAAAATCATTTGCTCCAGTGGATTCATGTTAAGAAACAGATATTTTTTATATTAAATAATCTTTGATTAAATATGTGCTATGCTACACTTTCCATGTAGTAATTGGACATTAATTCAGCACATTCTATATGCCAGACATTATTCCTGGCCCTGTTTTTTAAGACTTAAGTTTAGTTGCTTCATGGAAATAACTTCTAAACTTTTCAGGATTTATTACTATTGTTTTCTGAGATAAGAAGTACATTGTGTGCTATGTTTAGTATATGAATAATATTGAACTGTTTATTGACTTTCATTATGTCCAGAATGTCATAAGGGAAGAATTAACATTGGAAGGATTATGTTGAGTGTTTTCCAGATTATGAATGTCTAATATCAAAAAATTAAAATAAATAGAGCAGGCATCATCATTTCATTTCAGAGGTCTAGGGATGGAAAACTTAGTTCTTACCATAACTTTCTGCCAAAGATTATAAATATGATTCACCTTTCTCCTTAAATCAAAGTGGAAACTCTCCATCACTATCACTATTCTCTTTCTACCTCATTGAGATACAACTCAGTTTTAAATAGTAGAGATAAAAATATACAAAAAGAGTTTGTTGACATTGATTTTAACTCTGCATTTATGGGGTAAGTGAAATCATGGATAAATATATATTTAGAAACATCCCTGCTAGCATAACCCAAACACATATTAAAAAATCTCATTTGTACATTGTCAATGTAGGAACATAGCTTATTAAAAGATTTAAAACCTTACTGATCTTTCTTGGAAACAAACGTAGAGCAGATGTTATATTATTAAGCTCATTAATTCCAGAAACCATCTTATTTGCATGGACTTCTGCCTGGCAATTCTCTAGCTATTGCTCTAAGAAGCACATTCCCATAACAAGGTGACACTTGAGGATCCTCCCCATAATGTTAGCAGTGCTGGTGAGACCAGAAACTTAGCAGCCACCATCTCAGGGTTGGTACAGACTTTTTGTTTTTCATTCCATGTAATTTCCTCTCACAGTGTAATAGAAAAAACTCAGTATTTCCTGATATTCTCACCAAATTAACTCCTTTCTTTATCAAATGGTGATTACTCTGTGGCTAAATTACAGGGAATTCAATCATTAATTAGCAGAAAAAATAAAAACACTGCGAGGATAATTTGAGTTTGAAGTTCTTATTGGCTTCACTGTGATTTCCAAGGGGACCTGCTGACCTATGAAAGCATGGCATAAAAAGTGTTGCTCAGCCAGTCAGTCATGACCTCCCCATGCTAGAAACAGCAGAGAGAACCCCTTCCCCGCTCTGGTCTTCCTTCACCACACAGAGCTCATTGAAATGCTGTCTTCTCCAAATCATGGCTCAGATTTCCTGGATGGGGCCGTCATCCACCCAGCTCACCACAACACATAAGACAATTGTCTTTTGTAGATTCCACATGTGTCTTTTAGAATTATGGTTTTCTCTGGATATACGCTTAGGTGTGGGATTGCTGGATCATATAGTAGCTCTATTTTTAGTTTTTTAAGAAACTTCCATATGGAGAACAGTCTCCATAGTGGCTGCACCAATTTACATTCTCACCTATTTACAAAACAGAAATAGACTCACAGATGTAGAAAAATT
Organism: Globicephala melas; assembly: GCF_963455315.2. Lineage (NCBI taxonomy): Eukaryota > Metazoa > Chordata > Mammalia > Artiodactyla > Delphinidae > Globicephala > Globicephala melas. Next base: position 86,810,783 of record NC_083325.1, on the reverse strand, counting down.
GGCTGCACCAATTTACATTCTCACCTATTTACAAAACAGAAGTAGACTCACAGATGTAGAAAACAAACTTATGGTTACCAAGGGGAAAAAGAGGAAGGATAAATTGGGAGACTGACATTGACATAAACACACTACTATCTATAAAATAGATGACTAATAAGAACCTGCTGTATAGCACAGGGAACTCTACTTACCACTCTGTGAAGACCTATATGGAAATAGAATCTAAAAAGACTGGATATATGCATATGTATAACTGATTTACTTTGCTGTACAGTAGAAACTAACACAACATTGTAAATCAACTATATTCCAATAAAAATTGATTTTAAAAATTGCCTTTAGTTCCCTCCTCTTTCATCCTATTTTCCTCTCTGTGGTAATTGTCTACCTCAAACACAATGTTCATTTCTCACTTTGCCATTGAAATACATAACGTCGAATACCAATGGCCCATGTTAGAACTAGCCAATGTACACATCCTAAATCTTCAGGTTACTGAATTGGCTCCCAGAAACTTCTTGGATTGATCTCCTTCAGCATTAAGGTGCTTCCTCAAGTCATTGAAATCTATGTTTACTACTACACTAGGCTTTAGCATTTTGTTTATGTTACTAAATCATATTGGTTTTTAAGAATGTATTAAAGTCTTACGTCACACAGTACAAAATTCTCCTAAATTCAATTTCAGGAAGTAGAGCTTGGATGACAAGTGATTTGGTCTTTCATTTCTGAATCTAAGTCTAATTGGCTATCAAATAAATTGACTTGCTTTTAAGCAAGTCAGTAAATCAAATGGTCTTAAGTGTTCAGGTGTGTAAAAGTGATGACTCATAGTAGTGATGTCCCATTGCATTTGATTTAAGAAAGTGTTGAGGTATAAGTATTCTCTAGTAAAGTCATGCAGTACACACTTCTGCTCAATGATCAGTCATCAATTTTAGGAAGTATCTGTGATCTCTGAATTATGGAATATAGGAAAATCTTGTTCATGGATGCTAAAACATGGATGATTTTTGTAGTTGTTGTTCTCCACGCCAAACAATGGGATATAGTGGGACAAAATAGTATAATATTTATCAAAAGACTGGATTTCAGTCCTAGATCTGACAACAGTTTTTCATATAACCATATTAATCAGAGTTCAATGTGAAAATCAAAAATATCCTTGGTACTCTTAGCCAAAAGTGTTTTAAAACATAAATTATGTATTTACAGAATAGTTGAAGAGACTTGAGTAATTGAAATTAGAAAGCCAGTGCTTGAATGATTGTTGAATGAGATTATTATTCAAGAACCAGGGCAGAGGTTCCCATTGGTTCTTAGCAAATATGAAGGAGGTGACATTTTTACCATAAAGAATCCATCTCTACAAATGTCTATGGTTTCTTATATTTGTCTCTGGGTAATCTTTATTCTACTTCTGATGCAATTCTACTTCAACTTCGTGTGAACTTCAACTAAATTATGTTAGTCACCATGGCCATGGTTTGTTCTACATAGAAATTGAAAAGGAGAGGCAACCAAAGAAAATTATTTGTGTGTGTGTGTGTGTGTGTGTGTGTGTGTGAAATATAACAAAGGATAGTGTATGGGAGAGAGAGTGCTCACTCAACGCAGTGATTTTTGTGTTCCTGCATATTTAGGCTCTTTTGATTTAGGTGGAGCCATATAACTATTTTATGGACAATGGGTTGTAAACTGCAGTGGTGAGTTTCACTTCTAATCCAAGATACATGACAACTGGTGTGAGTTCTCCATATTCTTTCTTCTTTTCTTGTAGCAAGTCTGGAAGCCATGTGTGCCAGGTGCTTACAGCTGGAAGAAGCCTGACAGGCAGTTGTCTTGGTGAACGGCTGACATGCATTGAACTTGGCATCAGCCAAGTGATGTATTAAACTACTGAGATTTCCAGGAATGGTTTTGTTCCAACAAAACCTGGTCTGTCCTGACTAGGTCAATATTACAACTTTCCTATCTGCTACCAATCAGGAGGCATAGCTTTCTACCGTTACTACCTGTTTTAATGTGCCCTTTGCCCTCAGTCAATATTTAGGTTGAGCAGAATTTTTTATCTGGTAAGAGGGAGCAAAACTTCATTGCTGAGACGTCCAAGTCTTTACTGTATTGATACTGTTCCATGAATTTTTACCATTATAAAGTACTAAGAAGTGCAGACAATTACCCCAGCATTTTCCCTGGTTTCCAGATGTAGACTTCCTTCTCTACCTTATATAGCAGCAAATTATTTCCTTTTGATAACCAGGATCAATAATTCCAGAGAACTCAGTAATCTCCTTTTAATCTCAAAATAATGAGATGATAGTCCTAACTTTTAGTTTAATGAGATAGTTATTGTGTCTCCTGGTGAATGTATTTTTCCCATGAGCACTAAGATCTCTAAACAAGCAGAGCATGAAGTCACACAAGAAGAATTACTGTTTGCAAGTGGATTATTAGGTGTAATTGTGAGAGATGTTAGGTCCATTCCTGCACCTTAGTTCTGAATCCATATATCTGAGGAAGAATAAACATAACAGATTGGTCAACAGTTTAGAGAACATTACATACATTATGGGCATCACTCCAGACATTAAAATGCTGTTTCCAACCAGCATCATCACTGAGTCTTCACTAGTTCACTGTCCTCTAAGGACATTTATATAGGGGTGATGGAGAATGTGGTCAGCAGTGAATCTCGTGACTTCTACCTACTACCTCCCTACTTTCGCAGTGAGATAAATCACTTGATCAGGGCAGTAGCATGTGGGATAATTGGTGATGAATAAGGCATTCAGAAAGTCCACAGGTGGTAATACGGTTTGAAGTTCACCCCTGGAAGGAATTCCCCCCTTACCTTCCCTCAGGCTTGTGTAGTCTATAACCTTGTGCTGTTTCATAAGTGCTAGCCTATTGTACAGGACTACTCATAAACTAGGCTCATTTTCTTTCAATAATCCATTCATAAAAGTATTTCCATGATATCATAAGTATGGGTTGAGAGAGATCTCAGTGCAGCAGAAGTCGACACAGTAGGCCTAGAAATTGGTGAGAAATCATGATGACTCAAGTCTACTCATCTATTTTATCCCAAAAGAGAGTTGAGTGCTTCCTCTTATCCTCTGAGACTTCTGGGTAAATCATCCTCTTTGAAATTAGCAAGACTATTTGAATGGCAATAGTGACATTCTTCACTCATAACCTAAAGGTAAATACTAAAGTGTTTCTAAGGATAATGACTGTCCACCACTTACCCCATTTACCAACCTGCTTCTTACTGACTCTGTGAAAGAATGGTTGTCTGTATCTCCTTGGGGCCAACATTACTGGGTGGATGGGTGAATCCCACCTATTTCCTAAATGGTTTGTGTTATTATTCCACAATGAAATGAGAATATCTGGCATCTCAACCTCAAAAACAGTATGTCTCCCTAGAGTCTAGGTTTCAACCAACAACAAAGAACAAAGTGAGAACACACCCAGGTGCTTGAACTAGTGTATTAAAACTCTAATATTGGGGTTCCCTGGTGGTGCAGTGGTTGAGAGTCTGCCTGCCAATGCAGGGGACGCAGGTTCGTGCCCTGGTCCGGGAATATCCCACATGCCACAGAGCGACTGGGCCCGTGAGCCATGGCCACTGAGCCTGCGTGTCCAGAGCCTGTGCTCCACAATGGGAAAGGCCACAACAGTGAGAGGCCCACGTACTGAAGAAAAAAACAAAAACAAAAACAAAAACTCTAATCTCTACTGAAAGCATCCTGTTTATGCCAACATGATCTCAAATTATGTTCCTTCTTCACTGGTGCAGAATATTTACAGCCCATTTGCACACGTGTTACCCAAGTTTCTGTGTGTGTATAGATACAGGCATAGATATGTGTATGTTTATGTATGTATCTCCATTTTTATAGCCAAGGAAATATTGATGCATTGATCTAGATAGATAGATATAGATAGGTAAAGTTTTGGTGTGTTAGCTTTCTTCTTTACTGGGTGAGAAATCGTATTTTTGCCCTGGGGTCATGCTGAGATCTCACTGTACTTACAAGTCTGGAGACAGAAAAGGGGAGAAAAATGTATTTTTGCAAAAGGATAATTGGCATGCCTTTCATGATAACTACACCAAGTGAGGTCATCATAGGCTTTGAGCAATATCAGAAAGGTCTCATTAGACATAGGAAGAGGGCTGGCTTTGCTAACAAAGGGTCATCAGTGGAAGTGAGCATGAAGAACATGCATATTTATTTGAATCTATTAAACTGATATTATTGAGCTGAACTTGGGTTTGCTAGCCCAATGTGTAGTGAAGTCAACTTATTGACCCTGGGTTGTGATGAAGGAAAGTACAGCATTTATTGCAGACACCAAGCAAGGAGAATGGGCAGCTAGTGCTCAAAAGACCTGAATTCCCTGATGGTTTTCAGAGAAGGGTTTTTAAAGGCAACATTAGGGGAGTGAGTTGCCGGTTTCCTGATCTGCTCCTGGACATTCTTCGGATTGGTTGGTGGTGATGAAACAGGGTCATGTTTTGGGAATCTTAATAACCAACCTTCTGGTTCCAACTGGTCTGGGGTCTATGTGGTTGATGTCAGGAATTTCCATCTGGTGGGAGTCTGGTTTCTGTAAAAACATCTTAGGAATATGCGTCAGACATTATTATCTATGTCCTTCAGGGAGAAACTAGAGGTCCTGTGACTCTGCTACATGACTGATCTATTGTTTAAATTGTTACCAGTTTCCTGGCCCAATAGCTATTCTTTGTTTTTACATGCTCTCATTTCCCTCATCATTAACTCTTGAGCCAGCCTTTTGAGACTCAAGGGAGGCCTGAAGCAAAGCCTGTTACTTTAAGAGACAGGAGACACAGGGGTGGGGGAGCTCATATACCCAAGAGAGTCCAGAAGGGTCCGGCTCAGTTTCATTGAGTCTGTTCAAATTTCCAGTTTCCCACTTGTTTTCATTCAATGCACTTGACATAATGTGCTTGTGAAATCAATACTGGACAAATTGATCTCTAAGCTGCCTTAGATGCTCCATGATATGTACTGTAAAATAAAGCATAAAAAGTGGAAATCATAAGGGCTTTAAACAAAATTCCATCCCTAGACGTTCTTTGTTTAGGCAAGACTATTTCATGCATCCATTTAAAAGTATTTATTTGCCACTTATTACATGTAATGAACTCTATGTAATATGCTACTTTACCAATTTTTGTAGTTTGTAGACTCTCTTACTTAGACAACTGTTGAAATATATCTCAGAATGCAGAAAAAAAAACCATATTCAGGGCAGCAAAGGATTTTAGGAAAAATAATTCAATTTCAAGCAGATGAATAAAACATCAAAGTGTCACACTGGATGCAAATCACCAAACACAGTTGATAGAGTTTTCCAATTGATGATACATATCAAGAGGGCTCAGAGAAAGTGAAGTAGGGCAGAAAATTAATATTGTTGGATAATGTTGCTTTGTATTAATGCATGTTCCCTTATGTAAAACTCCATATTAAAAAATGCATTTTCCATGATTTTTTAAAGAATCTTTATACAAATGTTTGCCCTTTATTGAAATATGAATTATTTTAACATGCTTATGAAACTTAGATTAAGTTGACTTTAACATATTGGAAAGTATAATTTTACATCTTTTCACAATATTTAAAAATAAAATTTCTTCCCATCTCCTTCACCTCCCTCCCTCCCTCACCCCCCACTGGTAATAGATATTCACTTCCATGTTACAGGAATTATTCTTCCTATAATCTTGCTTATTTCAAATGTAATGTTAAGAAACTCAACACTAAATAATGAGCTGCATGTTTAAAACCTGAAAACAAACAAGAATGTAGATTTATATGCACATTATATTTGGATGGTCTAATTTCAGCAAAATCAAGGAATATTGTTTAGTTGGTGTACACAAGGTGTTCAAAAACAAAACAAATCCCTTTTAATGAGTGTTCCACATGCTATGTAATTCACACATAATTAATCTGTTAGAACCTAAAGTCGTTTAAAGAAATATTTTGAGGATTTAAAGGATATATTTAGCTAACAATCCTATTGTAATTTAAAACTTAGGATGTTGTATAATCAAAGTACTCTATGTTAGAACAGATTAGAGGCTAAACATTTTAAAAAGATAAAAGTCACCACCCCATTTTTTCTATTATGTTTTTATGTGATTAACAAACTAGAATTTCATTTCACTCCATGAAGATCATTTGATTTAGGAAATTTATCTTTAATGATGTTTAAAATAACATTTTTATTTTTCTTAAAGAGATATTTTAATCCAATAATATCTACTGATTTGATGATATGTTAAATACTCCACAATTGTATTTTGCTCTATTATGATAATAATAAAAATAGGGAAGAAAATCAAGAATGGCATTGCAGTGTTTGAAAGAATGGTCATATGCGCTAGAATAAGACAACATGCTTTTGGTGAGAAACATAATCCTATCTATAGTTGCCTAAAAATAAAAATATCAAACATAGGAAATATGCCATAAATACCACCTTGAACAAATATCAGTAAATTTAAGGTGAATATAGTAAACGTTTTCAATAAATATTATAAAGAAAGTTTGAGATTATAAGGTCTTTCAGTAAATAGATCAACTTCAGGAAGCTGTATGGGATTAATGGGCTATTTTACTTATAAAGCAAAAAATAGACAAAAATTGTTGAAAATAGAGCCAGAAGGGTTAATAAAATAACAATGTTTCCTAAAGTGTGTGCCAATTTTCTTCCATGAAGATTTTATGGTATAGCCATTGCATGTGAGACATTTGTGTATACTGACTCTGTACAATTGGAAAAGTAAAACGTGAATAGAAAATTCACATTATTTTTTTAAACAGTCAGCACACTTGGGAAAAAAAAATACTAAAAGTGATCTCAAAATGTCCCCTATTCTTAATGAACAGATACTAAGATCACAGACTTTCCTTCTTGACTCACATTATTTGCTCTAAAAAAAAACATGTGTGACATATAAGGTCTGCAGTGCCCACTTTAAAATATTGTTATTATCTTTTCACAAAAATACATTGAGTTTATTGAACACAATATATGTGAAATACTATTTTAAGCATTTCAAATGTATCATTTCATTTATTCCTCTCACTCTGAGTTAGGTATCATTATATCCATTTATCGACAAGGAGACACTGACTGCCTTGAATATATTTAAAAAGTTGTCCCAGGGAATTCCCTGGTGGTTCAGAGGTTAGGACTCTGCACTTCCACTGCCAAGGGCCTGGGTTTGATCCCTGGTCAGTGAACTAAGATCCCACAAGCCATGCAGTGAAACAAAAAAGAATTTAAAAATTAAAAAAAATTGTCCCAGTTCACAGAATGAGTAAGTCAGGGTGAAAGTCAAGTGTTAAATGTTTTGACTTCAGAATCCATGTTCTTTAGCATTATTGCTATCATCTTCCTTTCCTAAATGACTTCATTAACCTAACAATTTTACCTGAGAAAAAACTTTATAATGTACTTAAAAATTTTTGTTTTTAATTTTAATTTTGGTAAAATCCACATATATGTAATTTACCATCTTAACCATTTTTAAGCGCACAGTGCAGTAGTGTTAAGTTCATTCACATTGTGGTGCATCCAATCTCCAAAACTCTTTTCGTCTTGCAAAGTTAAACTCTGTTTCATCTACATTTCATCTTGCAAAACTGAAACTCCATTAAACAACAATCCCTGTGCCCCACTCCCCCAGCCCCTAGCAACTGCAATTCTATTTTCTGTCTCTATGAATTTGACTACTCTAAGTTCTGCCTATGAGTGGAATCATGCTGTATTTGTCTTTTTGTGACTGGTTTATTTCATTTAGTATGATAGATTCAAGATCCATCCATGTCATCACATGTGTCAGAATTTCCTTTTTACTGCTGAATAATATTCTGTTACACATATACATTGTATAGCACGTTTTGTTAACCCATTTGTCCACTGATGGACACTTAGGTTGCTTCCACATCTGGGCTGTTGTGAATGATGCAGTTATGAACATGGATGTACAATTATCTCTTTTATTTGAATCTCATTTTCAAGTCTTTCTATATACCCAGAAGTGAAATTGCTGTGTCATATGGTAGTTCTATTTTTAATTTTTTGGAAACCTTCATTCTGTTTTCCATAGAGGCTGCACCACTTTGCATTCCCATCAGCATGTATAAGTGTAGCAATTTCTCTACAACCTCACCAATAATTTTTTTTCTTTTTGTTGTTATTGCAGTCATTCTAATAGGTGAGAAGTGGTATCTCATTGTGCTTTTGATTTGCATTTCCCTAATGATTAGTGATACTGAGCAACTTTTCATATGTTTATTGGCATTTGTAAATCTTCTTTGGAGGAATGCCTATGCTTTTAACGTAGATGATGGTTACAAAAATGATTTGTTTTTAAATTTTGCTGAAATGGTACAAGCACATAACTCAAGGTATGAGACTCCAGAGAAATAGTTTGATATTCACAAACAAACAAACAGAATGCAAATATTTACCAAAGATGCAACAAACTTTATAAACTATAAATATATACATATATTACACCAAAATATAAATTTATTAATAGTTTTTTGAGAGCTTTCAGTTTTCACTCTATATATGCTTCTTTATTATGTTTTTACAGTAACCACACCCTAATTTTGTCATCAAAATTATCAAAAGTAAAAGGAAAAAATAAAGGAAAAGAAGAAATAAGTAAGAATAAAAATAAATACACATTTCAGGATTTTATACATGAGTTATTGAGTACAAATTTTCTATTGGTATTATAGTTTCTGCTTCCACAGATTTAAATTATCTAATTCAAATGGCCTTGGATCTAACAAATTGAAGGTGATTTTTCATAATGTCATCAAGTATTGCAGAAATACCTTTTGGTGAAGAAATATCATAGCAAAAGGCTTATGCTCTTATGATAAGGAACTAAGACAGCAGAAAAGATTTACAAACCTTGACAGAAATTGTCAGAGCATCTATGCAAACAGTAGCCTATTTTACCTCCTAGAAGGAGGAATAAAGAGAGAAGTAACTTAAATAGGCTGAAACTACCGTAGCAATGCTTGGAGCTTGATACGTAAATGGCAAGATTCTGTGGTTGGGCCATTTAGGGGAAATTGTAGTGTTTTGTGTGTCCCCATGTACATATACCTTCTGCAAGTATACCATATACCTTGAAGTGAGGAAACATCTTCAAATAGGATATTAACTTCCATAAAATCCATTTGATGGAGAGAACTTTAAAGATCCACATAAATCTCAGAGCCTGTGATTTAATGAAAGAGATACTAATAACTACCACTTGTATTGTTTTACAGTATGCTTACATACAGTGTATGTGTGTGTATACACACACACACACACACACACACACACACACACACGTAACATATTTTCCAAATATGACCAAACAAATCCACAGTCAACGCTACAAGCTCTTCTTACCTTGTGACATTAACACTCCTCCATCAAGAAGTAGGGTCAATATTTTCTACCTTTGAATCTAGGTAGAGCTTTGTTGTTACCTTGACCAATAAAATATGGCAGAAGTGATGGTACATGATGCCCAAGAGAAAGTCATAAAACTTATACAGATTCTTCCTGTCCCTTTCTCTCCTGGCTCTTGTACTATGAGAACTCTATGTCAAAATGTAGAAAGTTTAGTTATTCTATATACCCTCCATGCTAGAAAGATCACTTGAGGAATGGTACCGCATGAGATGGGAAGAAATACCAAGGATCTCTACCTGTTCCAACACTGTGAGTCTCCTGGGCCAAGTCACCAGCTACATTAATGAAGAAGTCTTCAGGTTGACCCCAGCCCCAGCTTCCTCTGGTTGCAGCATCATGAGGTATCACCCCTGCATCCAAGATTTACAGGGATTTGAACATTAACTGATATTTGTTGTCTTAGGTCACTAAGTGTTGGGATGATTTATTACACAAAAATAAATAACCAGAACACAGATTTTTAAGAATATTTTTGTATGTGCTTCCAATTTCCCTTTGTGTGTATTTTTTTAATTGAAGTATAGTTGATTTACAATGTTTCAGGCATATCTCAAAGTGAGTCAGTCATATATATATATATATATATATATATATATATATTCAGTCATATATCTATTCTTTTTCAGATTCTCTTCCATTATGGATTATTAGAATATATTGAATATAGTTCCATGTGCTATGTAGTAGGTCCTTGTTGTTTATCTATTTAGAACAGATATTCATACCAGATATGGAATACTGCCATAACAAAAATCTAAGGGTATGGCTATTTCTTCAGGACCAAATGGCAGGCAGAAGTGGGAAGTGTCTTGTAGACACTGTTAGGGCAAGATTGGTATCCCTTCAGGATGCTCTTGGTGATGGTTTAAAAGATAGTGAAAGAAGATTTACTGAAGACTGGAGGAGAGGGGATCATGCTATGCAGCAGTGGAAAATTTAGCAGCAGTACAACCTGCGTTTATATGGGAAACAAAAAATATACATAGTATATGTATTTACATATCAGTGCATATGTATATCTTTCCTAAATGTAACCTCATGTAATTCTAATGATAACTATGTACAATGAATTTTACTGAATCTTACTGATATCTAATAACAATTATGGGAAATAAATACAGTTGCATAAATGAGTTCATGCCACTGAGCAGGAGTAAGAAACTAGACACACAGTCAGTATAGTTGAGCAAGGCACTGAACACAGATATATCTGACTTTGATGCCCATGTCTTGAACATTGTAGTAGAAATTCTACATGAATTCAAAGTATATCTAGAAGCTAAAATATTGGAAAAATAAAATGTGAACTAAATACTAAGGATTAAAAGAATGCTTCATAAGTGGAGTACACATACAAGTTTCTTAAAGATCTGTTGGAGACATTGGTCATGACTGTGTTCATCAAACATGTAAATTCTACAGGATGTCCAAAGAGATTTCTCCCACAGCTTACCAGGCCCAGAATCCAAAGCAAGTGGTAGCATGCTAGTAACATCTGGAAAACAGCTCAATGCTCTGGGTTGCTACATGCCCTAAGGCAGAAAGGAAATGGTGAAAATGAAATTGCTCAGAACCATATGCATTAATAAAATGCATTAGTAACATCAGGTATTTCTGTAAGACGTGGCTGTGACTTCCAAAAGGACTCATTTCTAAAAAAATTTGTTAAATCTCATTTCTCTTTATGTTTTCTCAAAAATTTTTACCCCGAGACCTATTCACATAGAGAAATGAAATAACAGCCATATTTTTCCTTGTTTTATTCCTTTTATTTCTCCAAGTCTCTACAACCTTGCTATATTAGTAAACCCTCATTTCAGAAAATGTGGTCAAATGTCAGAGTACACTACTACTGTACTCTCCCAGTTAGACTACATTAAATCAGGAAATGGCAGTAAGTTTGGGGAATAAAGTGGGATGATTACAAGTAGTCACAAAAGAAATGATGTATATTCATCGTTTTTTCAGGAATAATGTCATGGAACTCTGCTTCCCACTGTTAGAGAAATGAAATAAAACTCAATCACTAACTTTTACCAAGTGAGAACAAGGTTTTTTGAGCTCTGAATCTCATTCTTTACTCTCACCTAAGCCAGTATGTTTTCTTTTTCTTACCTTTCAATTTCTCCTCTTCACAAATCAGAAATGTCAAAATACTGTTATAGTTTATTATCACTGAATCTGAGAAAAGCAACTGTTTAGCAAATGCTGAAAATAACTCTCAAATATCTCTTGGTTTGACAAAACCCTTGAAGCATTTTGCAAAACCTTTGCTTTCTCAGAAAAAAAAATCTGTATTTTAAGGAAAAATTAATGTTTCTGATTGATTTATATTTACGAGATTAAATAATATTTTGTAGGGCCACTTGATCTAGTGAGACCTTTATTTATTTTATATGAAGACTATTTTTTTTGTCTTTAAACACTGTTTACTGCCTTGAAGGAAAAGGGAACAACACTATGCATTTTAGCAGATACACCAACCCTGAAAAATATGAATTAGTTATAAGCTGGGAAGACTCTGCTATAAACCTTATAGACATAACTAGCAAGAGGAGGCGAGATGTACAGTGTAATAACTTAGAAAAATTAAAACAAAATAATACCATAGTTTCCACTATTTAAAAGTTTGTTAGCAGAAAGCTGTTTTCTCTACTCACAACCTTTATTTAGCCTTAGCTGCAACTGGAAATAATTTGAAAGGCTGCCTTTGAATTTTCTTATGTAGCATGGAGCATTCTAAGTGTCTACACCTCTCAGTGTGTACAGTTCTCACCACCAGCGTGAGAGAATATACTTATTATGCCAAACAGGGACGCTTATACAAATATTCTCTCATGCCTTGTCCCCAGCCAATCATTCATTGTTTGAAACTTGAACACAATTTTCCAGTACTATTTCCCAGGATGAGCAGAAAATGTTCTGTCTCAGGGAGACGTGTAAGTGGAGGTCTCCAAATCTCAACAGAGCACTTCCAGCCAGGCAGGCAAGAGATTGTGTTCTATGGCATCGCAGGCAATTCTAACCCACCTGGGAGCCCAGCAGACTTCAAATCCGTGAGTGGATTCTGATACCGACCCTGACTCCGACCAGCTGTGATTTCATTTTAATAAAATTAAATGAAATGCACACATTACCTGTTCTAAAATCCAAAGCTTACCATCCAAAATAACAGTGAAGAAAAATAAATAAAAAGAGTGTCAGGTGGAGCCTGTAAATCTAAAGGCAGGAAGTGGAGGCTGACAGTCACATCTGTGCAGGTGAGTGACTCTGGGATGGCATGACGTACGTGCCCAGAATGAGGGAACACACCAGTGTAATGCTCCTGGCCTGTCCAATACTTGCCTTTATGACTAGTTAGGAACTAATGTAACACGTTTAGTTACTAGTAAGTTTAGTTACTAGTAAGTTGTAACACGTTTAGTTCCTAGTAAGTTGTAACATGCTTAGTTACTAGTAAGTTTTTGCCAGACCCCAGCGTTTCTGACGCCAAAGACAGTGTTTTATCCACTACTTCATTCCAACTCTTGATTAGGAATGCCCTGAGGTTGAAATATTTTAAGCTCGGTGAACTTAAAACTAATGCTTGAACAAAGCTTTCTAGACTCTGTGAGGATGTTTTGCCTACATAAGCAGCGGGACTAAGGCTCATTTCAAAAACAATTGCTTAAACAATATCTTTTAAGGGAGCTCCTCTGTCACCAGGAGTTTAAAATTTCATGCAAATCCTCTCTATAGCTTAAACCAATGGTGCTGAATTAAGAAAGCATTGTTTTCCTATCAGTATTATTTTATTTAATTGCTATGACTCTTTCTGTACGAGCTCAGCTGACCAATCTGGATTTCACAACTTTCTCGTATAATATTTAACATGTAATACTAAATATATAATATTTAATTCTGAAAGGACTATATTTAGAACCTCAAAGGTAGAAGAATTGCAGAGACTTCTTATGCTTTAGGGAGAAAAGGGAAGGTGGACTAAGATTAGACAGGAACTTTCAATTCCCACCCAAAAAAAGGAAACAAAATACACACCATACGCGTTTTATGTTTTACTTTTTTTTTTTTTTCGGTACGTGGGCCTCTCACTGTTACGGCCTCTCCCGTTGCGGAGCACAGGCTCCGGACGCGCAGGCTCAGCGGCCATGGCTCACGGGCCCAGCCGCTCCACGGGATGTGGGATCTTCCCGGACCGGGTCACGAACCCGTGTCTGCTGCATCGGCAGGCGGACTCTCAACCACTGCACCACCAGGGAAGCCCTTTTACTTCATTTTATAACTTATTTTACTTATTTTATTTTATATTTACAAATTTATTATATTATAATTGCCAAAATAAAACATAAACACAAAACATTAAATAAAGAGAATATCAATATTTACATGACTTCCAGCAATATCTCTAATTCATCAACAATATTTCACTCTGTAGTTTGTTTATGAACAAATATGTTTATAAATTGAAGGACAGCATAGCATCCTTGATTAGATCATAGGCCCTGGGTCAGTCCATTTGGATTTGAATCCAAGATCCACCATTTACTGCCTATATAACCTTAGACAATAATCTGATTTCTCTAAGCTTTGTTTCACCATCTGTCAAATGTGGATTATTGTGAGGATTTAACATAAATAATCCACGTAAAGGACAGCTAATAACCAGATACAAGGTAAGTGATCTTATAGTGGATAATGTTACCATTAATTGTAGTATTACCGTAGAATGTGTTTTGTCTTGGAAATCTGGATGGCACACTGGATAGAGGAAACAAATGACGTGATGCAGGATGCATATTATCTTCAACCAAACAAATCTCTGAGACCATTCTGCATGTGAGAATGAGATGGTCCAGAAGCCTTTCCTCACTAGGAGTTGATGGAAAGCATATCAATTTCAATCCTACCATGATAACACTTTTGTAACTAGAAGAGATTCGCAATTTACATTGGGATATACCATATGAATGTAATATAAGTTCTATGAGAGACGTGAGTGTCAGTTGGGTTGACTAAATACTTTTATAGACACTCAACAAATATTTTGAATTAATTACTGACCCTACACTTGAATTGAAAACACGCTCAGTGCAAAGATGTTAGGTTTGATCAGGATTTATTTGGCTATGACACCAATCTAGTAACAATTATTAGTGTTTATATTCTGTCTTAGTTTGTGTAGATACAAACTAAATATAGTGATTAAAATGGCTGAAGGTTAAAAGATTGAAAGTTGTGTTTCCTCAAAATCCTAAACCAGATCACGATATGACCCTGCAGCTCCACTGCTAGACCAAGAGAAACGTAAACACATGTCCCCAAAAAACTGTACGCAATTGGTCATAGTATCTAGTAACAACCCACATACCTGTCAACTGATGAATTAATAAACAAAATATAGTGTGTATGTGTATATACATACATATATATATAGTGTGTATATATATGTGTGTGTATATATATATATACACACACTGAAATAATACCTGGCAATATAAAAGGATGAATAATTGACACATTCTACAACATGGATGACCTTGAAAACATGATACTAAGTGAAAGAAGCCAGTCATAAAGAAACACATATTACATTACTCTCTTTATATGAAATATACAGAATAGGGAAATTTCTAGAGACAAATAATGGTTACCTACGGTTTTGATGGAGGGAACAGGAAGTGACCACTATAAGTTTTAAGCTTGATAAAATTGTTCTAAAATTAGATTACTGTGATTAGATTTAGGTTTAAAATTTACTAAAGTATATAAAATATACTTTATAAAAATTAACTTTATAGATTTCCTAATCCATTGAACTGAATACTTTAAATGGGTGCATTTTATAGTAATAAATTGTATCTTGATTAAATTATTTTTGAAAAGGAAAGGTAAAAGCATGTAAAAGTGTACCTTCAAACTTTGTGAAGCAGAGATGGACAGAGTAAAAGAAATTGGAAAATCCATCATGCCAGAGGTTCTTATAAATCTCTCAGTAATTGAGCGAATGGAATAATGCACAAAACAGGAAGATATAGCAGATTTGAAACAATTTGAGTCACTGTCTCATTATAACAAGTGTACACATTAACAAACCAAATTGTTGGAGAGGATGCTTTCTTCAGAGAACACAAGAAACATTTACAGAAATGGACTGATTATTAAGGCATAAAGCAACTTTAAAAAGTCACTATCATTCAAAATATACTTCAAACAAATAACTACTTTAAAAATAAATAATATAAAGATTTGTTAGTGTACATAAGGCTCCATGGAGGGCTCTTTAGACTCAAATTTCTGTCCCCTCCACCATAGATTCTGATTCAGTCAGTATAAGTTAGTCCCAGTGCATTTCCAGAAAGTCCCCACGTGATGCTATGTTGCTGGTCAAGGGAACATGTTTTAAGAATCAAAGCTTTAAACTATACACCCAGAAACTTAACAGCACACTTATAAATAACATGTATTATATGTGAAATAATAATTAAAATGATAAAATACTTAAAATTAAATAATAATAAAGGTGATACCTACCAAAATCAGCTGGGTGGAGGTAGCAGATAAAGAGGGTCTTATGAGGATATTTAAAGGACCCGTGCTTATGCTGGGGGATAAGAGAGGCTGCAAACTAATAGGACAAGTGTTCAGTACAGGAAGTAAGTAAAATAGCAACAGAGTAAACTCAGAGATGTAGGAGACAGGATGCAGTAAGTATGAAAGCAGAGATTCATAAAATAGAAAACAAAGATGCAATTCAGAGGATTCACAATACTGCATTCGTTGTTTTGAAAGTGTAATAAAATTGATAATCCTCTAGCAATGCCAGTCAAAAAAAGAGAAAATGTGCAAATAACTAATATTACAAATGAAAATGAGGAATTATCATTATATGTAATAAAGACTAAAAAGATAATGTATCCTAAACTGCATGCATTTATTTTCTTAAAAAATCATCAAGTATTTGCTCAGGTTCCTAATTCAGACAGGAAATAAAATGAAATCTTTATTTGAACAGAAAAAATCATATTTAGTTCTATATGTTGATTTATCGTGGCATGCACTTCTAAGCAGAGAATTTTTTCTGAATTGTTGAAATGCATTCTATATCCTACATATGAATTTCTTTGCTTTTCAGTATTATATGAGAAGAGTTAAAGTATTATTATAGAAGATTGGATGTATACAGACGTAAAGAGAATGTCTCATCATTTCTAAAATGAGGTATAATAGTAGTCAGCCCTTATCCAAATTGTTACTTTAAAAGCCTATCTAAAAGTTTCTCCCAAGGAGCTCAAACATTTTCATGATCATAATTTATCTCTGAGCATCATATATTAAAACAAGATTCTTGGCACCCAGTGCAACTAGGCTTAATTTTAAAATACCTCATTAATTTGCAGTAATGAGATATAATGAATATTTATGGAATGATAAATATACAGATAATAATACAGATAATAGTTTTATCTGTAACTATTAATTTTCCATGATGTGTCACTGATAAACCAATCTCTAAGCTGAAACCAAGAAATGACAAAATGAAAAACATATAAAGTGATGCTTTATAACTACCTCTTGAGATTGCAACACAGTGTAAAAGATAATATGTTTTCTGCAAATGAAAGTTTACTGTATAGTTCACTGATACCCACAGGGAACTAAGTAATTTTCTCTGCACTCACAGTTTATTACTTTTAAATATCATTGCTCCCTCCTTCCTCTCCCACTTCATCCAAAGGTGGAAAAACAATGTCTTTCTTCAGCAGAACCCATTGTCTTCACTTTTAGACATTGGATTAAAGATCATTTGGATTGCAGATCAAAGAAAAAGGCATGTCTGAAAATCTTCAGCATGTTCTATTGAAGGGTCTGAGAAGGGTTTTCAGTCTAGTTTACCATCAGTTACTCAATGGTCTGAGAGCATTCTGCTGTGGTCATTGCACCATCTCAGTAGCTGTAGCACCCATGCATGATCACTGGGCAGCTTTCACTGTGCACTTTCTTCATGGTACCTTCATTTGCCTCAAAACACTCCCACCAGTTTACTACAGAAAAGCAAATTTAAACATGCTGGACATCTGAACATTTTCCTGGTTGATAAGCCACGAAGATAATTCCTTCTTACATGCCCAGGTCTTAAACCTATTAGCGGTTTAAAACTGACTAACATTTCAGCCCTATTCAACTTAATTGTACCCTCAAGTGCAGTTTTATGTTCTAACCAGTCATTGGGGTCAGGGTCAGAACACTCAAAAATTTGTAGTAAGATGCTGTAAAATTGTGATCTTCAAGACATACATTTTTTGTTATAATGGGAACATTTTCACGTAAGTCAAAAAGATCTGAACTACCAGTTGTAAAGTGGAGATACTTTTTCATTGATTTTTAACTTTGCAAAGTAAGGAATCTATATGTTCATTTATTTTTATTTCTGATCAGGAAAATTTAAAACAATCGGGAGGGACTTAGTGTCAATTTTGAAATATTGTAGTAGAGTTAAAGCTTCATAAAGTTATTTTTTGCAGTATGACTAAGTAATTAAACTTCCCTTATATTTTATAATAAAGAGATTAAGATATTGATTTAATTTAGACACTGACATAAATTGTCAAAGCTGGAATTTTAAAGTTAGTTTAATACCAAGTAAAAAGAATTTTGGCAGAGACCACAAAAAACAATGAAGGAGATGGAATGAAGGAGAAGGTATCAATCCAGAAGAAGGCAAGATACAAAACAGGAAGAAAATTAGAACAAAAAGAAAATTAATTAAATTAAATAGGATTAACTTATTCAGTAATTATAATCTATGCACATGAACTAAATCTTCCTGTTTAAAAAAAAATTTGGTAGGCATAGCTAAACATATGAAGAAGAAGAAGAGGAAGAAGAAGAAGAAGAAGAAGAAGAAGAAGAAGAAGAAGAAGTAGAAGAAGAAGAAGAAGAAGAAGAAGAAGAAGGAGGAGGAGGAGGAGGAGGAGGAGGAGGAGGAGGAGGAGGGGGAGGAGGAGGAGGAGGAGGAGGAGGAGGAGGAGGAGGTGGAGGGGGAGGAGGAGGAGGAGGAGGAGGAGGAGGAGGAGGTGGAGGGGGAAAGAGGAAGAAGAAGGGATGAATTAAAGGTATACAGGGCAAATGCAAATAATAACAAAACAAACAAACTGAAATATCTATTTAGTAACTAGCACTTTGGACGTTGCAGTAGATAAACCACGTGTAGATAAACAGGAAAATTTCCTCAGGATAAATGCTTCAGTAACACAGGAAGATATAAAAATAATAACCTTGTAAGCACTCATAAAATATATCTTTTTATCACAAGATAGAAAATATAAGAAAAGAGAGCATTTATAACTGCAAAAAAGGTTAAAAAATAAGAATAAAATTAAATATGCAAAACTATCGTGATGGAAATATAAAAGTATCTGAAAAAAACACAAGAATACGTTAGAATAAATGGCAAACTATAACATATAAGAATGTAGGTTGAAATTATAAGGAAGTGAGATTTCCAGTGTCAAAGAGAAAAGCAGATGTAGACATAACATCAGAGAAGTTAAGAAAATATCCTGCAATGTTGAATTGGAGTTTAAATATGACTATAAGCTCAGATTCTTTCATAAAAAGTAACTTTCTAGCTCTCTCTACCAGAAGACCCTCAAAGAAATAAACCTTAGAAGCAGTGGGAAGCAATGGAATCTAAACTATTGTTTCTAAATAACATTTTCCAACAAAGGAAGTAAGAAACACTTGGAGAAATTCTGGGACAAGAAAGGGCAAAGTTAGCCTGAAATGACTTGTGCGAGAAAACAACAAGGTCCCCAAGACCAAGGAGGGTACATGTAGAAGACAGAGAAGTTAGGTTGAAATTGCTCTTATTGGCCAAATAGTTACAGCATGAAAAATGAATGCTCACTGTAGTTTATTGTACCATATTGAATCAATAAAAACCCATGTCTCCATAGTGATGTGAGCTTGGTGTGGGGTGGAGGGAGCACATCATTTGGCATCATTATTGGTGACAAATAAAAGTTTTTCCTGCTTTTTTAGGCAGACCCACAGTAGTTCTTTCTCAGTGTATGAGAATTCTCTCTTTTTACAAAGAACAATTCAATAAATGTGGAAGGAAATAGAAAACACCACGTTTCCACCCCAAAGAAAGTAATTGACTCAGTCAAGCATCATCAATCATTAATGGATACTAAAGTCATACATTGAAATTATGTTGGGGAGGATATTTCCAAAGTGCCAAAGGTCAGTTCCAGTAATCACGGGTTAATTGGAAAGGAAGGACAAAAAAAAAAAAAAAGCAAGAACCAATGGAGCAATGCAACCTTGACCAGTATCAAACTTACCTTAGTAAACAGTGAGACATCCGAAAACATGTGCTTTGAAATGTGGTACAATTTCACATGCACATCATTGTCTACTTAGAGCATTAGTCTCCTAGGGCTGCCTTGACAAACTGCCATAAACAGCTTTGCTTAAATGCCTGGAATCAAGGTGCCAGCAAGGGCAGGCTCCTTCTGACACCTAAGACCACCCTTTCTTCTCTCTTCTGGGGGCTACTGGCAGTTCTTAGCATCCCCTGGTTTGAAGCTGCCTCCCTGCAGTCTCTGATTTAGCATCACATGACTTCTCCTGTGTGTCTTTGTCTTCACATGGCCATCCTTTCATAAGGGCACCAGCCATGTGGAATGTGGGCTCACCCTACTTCCGTATGACCTGATCTTAACGAATTGCATATGCGAGGACCCTTTTTCCAAGTAATGGTACATTCTGAAGTACTGGGGCTTAGAACTTTAACATACCTTTTGTGAGGGGACACTCTTCAACCCATACCACTTATGAAGTATTCTTGCCCAACCTACTAACTTGATACTAACCAAATAACCTAACTTCCAGTTTATAGGAAATAGAGGGGTTAGAAGAATATCCACAAAAACACTCAAACTCAGGGTTAGATATTCTGTAAGACAGTGGGTCTAGGCTCTTCAAACTACAATAAAATGCAAAAATAATTATAATTATAAATAAAAATGGGAGGTGTTCTAAGTTTAGTCTCTAAAGAGAAATAACAACCAAATGCAACGAATGAAATTTAGACTCTTGTTTATAAATATAAAAGCAGGCATAACATATATTTTTGTGTAATTGGAAACATTTGAATATAGCCTGGATATTGTACATTGTAAAATAATTATTCTTAGTATTCTATGGTTTAAGAATAATAATGGGATAACTGTAGGTAGCTATTTTATTTTTAGGCATTGGCTGTCATGACATATATAATTTGATTTCAAATGTTTCAGCAAGAAAAATAAAAGATATATATATATATATATATAGATCAATAGGCAGAACAAACATGGCCAAATATTTTGAGTCTAAGTCATAGGCCTCTTTGTTTGCTTGTTCATTGAACTCTTTCCTCAACTTTTCTCTCTGTTTTTAAATTTCAAAATAAAAAGTTGGAGAAAAAAATAATCATGATTTTAATGCGTGTGAAATGGATTTACGCTACATGTAAGGTAACTATGACTGTAACCCTAACAAAAATGTGAGGGAAACACTTCTCTAGCATTAGGGTTCCTGAGTGTCATTCGTGAAGAAGAGACAGTCCACACGCCCCTGGAGCATGCCCCCCCTGCCCCATCCTGCATGGCCCGTTGCCCTTGTGACTCCCAAGAATATTTAACCTCAGGTTCAGAAATTACAGTCATAAATGTAAGAAGACAGTTTTGGAGTTTGTTTGCTTGTTTAAGGATTATGAAATAATTTAAGACAAAAATCCTTATATATGTGTTTTTATTTTAAAAGTTAAGGAAAGTAGGCCTATTGTAGTTTAACCTCCTGCTGTTTGAAAGATCTCTGACTCCTTTAATTCATTATCTTCTTTAATTATAACAACTTAGAGTGAGGTTGATATGCTTTTTCATGCAAGAGAAACTTGAAACAGAGAATTTAAGTGATATGCCAATGTTCACCACCTAGGAAATGATAGACATGTTCACGATTTTTGAAATCCTGAACCCTCTGGTTCCAAAGCCTCTGACATTTCTAGGGTCTGTGCTAGGCAGCAACTGTCCTGCCATCTTTCTCTCCACTGTCACCACCTGCTACTTCCCTCTGTCTTTCTTCCCTTCATGTATTTCTGAGCATCTTTTTGTATTTACATTTTTCTGTGTTAAAATAATGAAACAAAAATCAGTCCTACTATCTTGTTAGCATGATTCGTGTAATTATATAGATTGATTATTTTAATTCCCCATCTTTCTTTGTAAATTTTATGTACAGATTTGATTTTTTTTATAGTTTTAACTAGATTTTCATGATACTTTGTGCATTTGTTTTTGACTGAATTTTGGTGATGTTAGTGTCATTGCCTAGAACCCTGATTTTTTAATATAACCAGGGTTTCACTATATGTCCTTTTCAACTGAAGTATGACATTTCATTAATACATTTCAGTATAGTCATTCATTTCTAACTGTACATAAGATGAGGACAGATCCCATACATGGACATGTCTTAAATAAATGGGTTGCTGTGTTTTAGAATTATAAAGATTTCTCATTATTGGAAAGTGTAATGGGGACCTTCTGCAGACTGTTTAAAACCAAAACCACCAAGACACAGTTTTTATAGTGTCTGTATATTTGTGATGTAATGGTCTTGTAAAGGTTTTTACTGAAAAATACCATTAGCCAGTCTTTCTTACTGACAATAAATTATTAATTAAAAAAATATTTCCCCTCAATCTTTCTCTCTTAACCCAAGATGGGGTCATCTGAATACACTACTATTTCTTGATACCTCAGCAGACATACCTGTCACTTCACCTAAGCATTGCAAGACACACAGACATAGCTACATATATATGAAATGTTATTTGCATCACCAATAAGTAA
Organism: Globicephala melas; assembly: GCF_963455315.2. Lineage (NCBI taxonomy): Eukaryota > Metazoa > Chordata > Mammalia > Artiodactyla > Delphinidae > Globicephala > Globicephala melas. The sequence goes on along the minus strand of NC_083325.1, from coordinate 86,788,344 downwards.
ATGTATAATTATTTGCATAGAACCTGTTTTAAGGGAATGAATAACGCTAAAAACATGGGCATAGAGTTGCATTCAATGACTTTTACAGCTCAATTATTTGGCCTATGCAAACATCCTCCAAGCCAGGACTTTGAATTCACACAAATGTGGTCAAAGGCATGTGTAATTAGTCTTGCATAGGAAGGCAAAGTTGTTAAGAAGGAAGGAGAGGTAGATCTCTAAACACTCTCAAGATTGATAAAATCATGTATTGTTAGTGACAACCCTAGACTGAAAGAGGACATGTGACAGATTTCACAACTTCTAGCTCTGAGAAGAAGAAGCCCTGGCCCTGTGTGTGCAGATTTGCTTCACTTACCCACCATCCACATGACATTCACATTTGTTACGCTAACAGACATTTTGAATATCTTCTCTGTAGATGTCATATCAATAAGTGCTGTGGGGCATAAGGGAAGGATCCCACTCTCAGAGAATGTTAGTCATTTTTTAATTAATACAAACTTATTGAGCTTCTATGGTATTTTGCTAAGAGTGATAGCAAAAATCAGATGTGAATCACAGCATAAATTTTGGCATGTTTCTAATCTCTTCAAGCCTTAGTTTGCCCATTAATCAAGCAGGAATAGAAGCAACACTGATGTCATGCAGTTGTCATGAAGACTATATGTCAGAGTTGTATGCAAAGCCTGTCGAAAATCACCTGGATGATCAGAAGGCTTCACTCGATATCTCAGAAGGTAGTGAAGAAGAATGTGATGATGCCAATGATGAGCAGGAGGAGGCTGGAATGGTAACAACCTATAGACTCTCTGCCATGTTCAGTGTTCCTTTTAGTGAGGTTTGCATAGTCCAGTGACGATGACGATTGTTCCATGAGATACAAGGAAGAAGAGGCTACTGTGGAACCAATTTCAAAACAGTGGCTAAAGCAGATATGGTCAGGAAAGTTTTCCTGGAGGAAGTGACACTGGAGCTAAATTTTCAAGGCTGGGTATAAATTAAGTTAGGTAAATTTATGTCAAGAGAAGATGTTTGGGCTAAAGTTGTGTGTCCTCCCAAAACCATATGCTGAAGCCTTAACCCTCAATGTTATGGTATTTAGAGGTGGAGCCTTTGGGAGGGCTTTGATGGGACCCTCATGATGGGATTAGTGCCCTTATAAGTAGAGGCGCAAAAGAGCTTGTTTCCTCTCTCTCCCCCTGCCATGTGAGGGCACAGACAGAAGGTGGCTATCTTTAAACCAGGAAAACAGCATCCCCGGACACTGGATCTGTGGTATCCTGGTCTTGGACTTCACGCTTCCAGAATTCTGAGAAATGAATTTCTGCTGTTTCAGCCACTCAGTGTGTGACACCTCAATTTATCACACTTCTCTGTATAATTTTTTGCAGATGTTTTACAAATTGAAGGATTGTGGTAACACTGAGCTAAATCTATTTCTGCCATTTTTCCAAAAAACGTTTGCTCACTTCATGTCTTTGTGTCATATTTTGGTAATTTTCCCAATATTTCACACCTTTTCATTACTATTGTTTTATTTGTTATGGTGATCTGTGATTAGCTATCTTTGATGTTACTGTTGTAATTGTTTTGGGACACCCCAAACCTTGCCCGTATAAGATGGTGAATTAATTGATAAATCTGTGTGTTCTGACTGCTCCATCACTAGCCATTCCCCTGTCTCTCTCTCCTCAAGCCTCCTTGCTCTCTGAGACACAAAAGCATTGAATTTAGGCCAGTTAATAACACAAAGTGTTCAAGTGAAAGAAAAAGTCCAACATCTCACACTTTAAATCAAAAGCTAGAAATGGTTAAGCATAGTGAGGAAGGCATGTCAAAAGCCGACGGGTCAAAAGCTGGCCTCTTATACCAAATAGCTGATTTGTGAGTGCAAAGGAAAAGTCCTTGAAGGGCATGAAAAGTGCCATTTCAGTGAACATCGGAAGGGTAAGAAAGCAAAACAAACTTATTGCTGAGATGGAGAAAGTTTGAGTGGTCTGGATGGAAGATCAAACCGCCACAGCATTCACTTAAGCGAATGTCTAATCCAGAGCAAGGCCTAACTCTCTTCAATTCTGTGAAGGCTGAGAGAGGTGAGGAAGCTGCAGAAGAAACTGTTTGAAGCTAGCAGAGGTTGGTTCACAAGGTTTAAGGAAAGAAGTCATCTTTATAATATAAACGTGCAAGGTGAAGCAGTAAGTGCTGATATAGAAGCTGCAGCATGTTATCCAGAAAATCCTGCTAAAATAATCAATTAAGGTGGCTACACTAAATGGCGTATTTTCCATGTAGACAAAACAGCCTTCTATTGGAAGAAGATGCCATCTAGAACTTTCATAATTAGAGAGGAGGAGTGAATGCCTGGCTTCAAAGCTTCAAAGGACAGGCTGATTCTCTTTTTAGGGGTTAATGCAGCTGCTGAATGAATTTAAGTTGAAGCCAATGTTCTTTTACCATTATGAAAATGTTAGGGTCCATAAGAATTATGCTCAATCTACTCTGCTTGTGCTCTCTAAATGGAACAACAAAGCCTGGACGATGGGACACCTGTTTACAAGATGGATTACTGAGTATTTTAAGCCCACTGTTGAAACCTACTGCTCAGAAAAAAAGAAGTTCCTTTCAGAATATTACTGCTCTTTGACAACACACCTGGTCACCCAAGAGCTCTGATGGAGAAGTATAATGATAGTAATGCTGTTTTCATGCCTGCTAATACAACATGCATTCTGCAGCTCATGGATCAAGGAGTAATTTCAACTTTCAAATCTTTTGATTTAAGGAATACATTTCATAAGGCTATAGCTGACACAGACAGTGATTCCTCTGATGGATCTGGGCAAAGTAAACTGAAAACCTTCTGCAAAGTATTCACCATTCTAGATGCCATTAAGGACATTCATGATTTATGGGAAGAGGTCAACATACCAACATTCACAGGAATTTGGAAGAAGTTGATTCCAACCCTCATGGATGAATATGAGGTGTTCAAGACTTCAGTGGAGGAAGTAACTGCAGGAGTGGTGGAAGTAGTAAGAGAACTAGAATTAGCAGTGGAGCCTGAAGATGTGACTGAATTGCTGCAATCTTAGGATAAAACTTGAAAGGATGAGTTGTTCTTATGGATGAGAAAGTATGTCTTTGGGATGAATCTACTCCTGGCGAAAACACTAAGAATATTGTTGAAATGACAACAAAGACTTGAGGATGTTATAAAAACTTGGCTGACAAAGCATCAGCAAGGTTTGAGAGGATTGACTCCAATTTTGAAAGAAATTCTGCTGTGGGTAAAATTCTATCAAACAGCAGTACACTAATGAGAAATCATTCATGAAAGGAAATCAATTAGTGGGGCACACTTCATTGCTGTCTTATTTGAAGAAATTGCCACAATGACATCAATCTTCAACAACCACCACCCTGATCCTTCAGCAGCCATGGACATGGAGGCAAGACCCTCTACTAGCAAAAAGATTATGATTCTCTGAAGGTTCAAATGATAGTTAGCATTTTTTAGCAAGAAAGTATTTTTAAATTAAGGTATGTACCTTTTTTTTGATATGCTACTGACACTTAACAAACTATGGTATAGTATAAACATAACTTTCATATTCACTGACTCAATAAAGTGAGTCAACATTGTATGATTCACTTTATTGCAGTATTTCCTTTATGGTAGTGGTCTAGAACAAAACTTGCAATATCTCTGAGGTGTGCTTAGATTCTGTTGTAGCATCCTGAGCAAACTGAGATAGAAGGTATGCCAGGACAATGGCTCAACTCACTCATGCGTATGACTTGAGGTGAAAAATTTTAAAAAAACACTTTTTGAAAGTGACCTACGAAGCAGCTAAGTGAAAATAAAGTTATACACTTACATAATAGAAACTATGGTTTAGATCTAGAGGATCACCCTCTGCTAAGCTAAACAGCTCAAGCTAGGTTGAAATATGAGATAGTCATGGAAGGACACATGTCAAAATGAAAATTACACAATGTTTTTATTCCTTTAACTTTTATTTATTCCCATAATCTCAGGCAATTTGTGTGAGATGTACTGTTGCCACTGCACTGTAATGTCATTGAGTTTGATGCATCTTTTTACTGTCTCCTATTTGTTTATTATCATGGAAATGTTAGAGATATAGTAGAAGGATACAATGAATATCACCACAAAACACACAACAAAACTGACCATATAGGCAAAAGTAGTCTCATTGTTCTTAGCTCTGACTGTGAGGGCACAGCCTGTTTTGCAGGCAAGGTTACCACGTGGGTGTTGGTTATAGGGAGTGACGAGTTAAGGAATTATAGACCGACAAAGGAACTTCTCATAAAAGCAGCACACTTTGCTTTGGCAGAAAACAGCTAAAGTGAAAGACAAAGGGAATTGTTACAGTTGAGCGATCTGGTCCTATAACAGAAACGTTGGCTTTTCAATTCATTTAGTAATCAAAGAGGTCAGTCACCTCTTTGTTTCCAAGATATGAATGTCTCCTTTGTCTGACAAACTCCTACAAAATCATACTAAAATAAGAAGCCTTTCCAGGCTGGAGAAAGGCTAAAAATGTGAAGTGAGCTGGACATTTTGATAAGTTATAATTTTATGGCAGATGGGGAAGCACATCCCCTCCAGATAACTCTCAGCCATGTGCTGTTCTAGGAATCCTATCAAGAGCTCATGTGAAAATAGCTGCATTTCCCAAAGTAAAAATTAAAGCAACTTCTTTGCAAAAAGAGCAAATGTTGAAATAAGGGGTTTACCCCTAAAGTGCCACACCACAAACAACCTTGGTAGATATTGTATAACAAGATTCTCAGGGATAGTAAACATTTGATTCAGTTGCATTTCCACAGTCATGGTGTCTGCATTCCGATGTCCAGTTTGAAGCCGCAATATTTAACATTGCACATCCGTTTTGCTTGCCTAAAAAAAGAAAATTACAGAAAACTACATGCGTGAGTGAATTTATTCAGTAAGCAGGTGTGTTGAGATTGATCCTATTTCACTTGTGAACCACCTTCTGTGTTTGAGGGATTTGGCTCACATTCCATACATGGTGATTTTATATGCACAGGAATGCTCTTAAGCTCTGTAAGGCTCACCGTGAGCAGATGAAGATGATTTCTATGTTCCTTTGTGATAGTAAGAGGATGGGTCAGCGTACTTCAGAGCTCAGTGAATCCTGCAAATTTAAGAGACAGTAGAAGCCTCCACATATGTAGACTAAACCACATGTGATGGGTAATTTTATGTGTCAGTTTGGGCCACTGCACCCAGATAGTTGTGGCCAAATACTTTTCTAGATGTTCCTGTGAAGGTTTTTTTTTAGACAAAATTAACATTTAAATATGTAGACTTTAAATAAAGCAAATTGCCCTTCCTAAGGTTAGTGGGACTCATCTATTCAGTTGAAGCTCTTAACAGAAGTAAGATTGACCTCCTCCGAAGAGAAGAGAAAATGGAATCCTCTCAGCAGACAGCCTTTGGAATCCTCAAACTACGACATCAACTTTTCCCTGGATCTTTTTTTTTTTTTTCACATCTTTATTGGAGTATAATTGCTTTACAATGGTGTGTTAGTTTCTGCTTTATAACAAAGTGAATCAGCTATACATATACATATATCCCCATATCTCCTCCCTCTTGCATCTCCCTCCCACCCTCCCTATCCCACCCCTCTAGGTGGTCACAAAGCACGGAGCTGATCTCCCTGTGCTATGTGGCTGCTTCCCACTAGATGTCTATTTTAGCCCCCAGGATCACGTGAGCCAATCCCTTAAAGTAAATCTCTCTCTCCCTCCTTCTCACTCTCTCTCCCTCTCCCTCTCCCTCTGTCTCTCTCTGTCTCTCTCTATATATAAGCATAGATAGAAAGACAGATAGATTAGTAGATAGGTAGATATCCTACTGTATCCTATTGGTTCTGTTTCTCTGGAGAAGCCTGACCAATACATCACACACCCTATTTGGTTAAATGAATGGAAATAGAAGCATTTTTGACAAGCATATTTAGACCAAACCCTCTCCTGTTGGATGCCAGTGGCCAGAGCTACTTTCATATTTGTCTTTGACGCACAGGAGAAAATTTCATTGAGCCCGGTCCTGTTAGGGGCCTCCTTCTTTGCAGTGTTCACAGTTCCACTTGCACAGACAACCTCCTCGTCCATGTCCCCTTCTCCACTGTTCTTGGAGAGGCTTGAGCTGTAGAGAAAATAAACAAAGCAAGGTGGACAGCTGCAGCTGGAGGTGCTCAGGCATCATTCTGGGAGCCACTTGAAGTAGGTGCTGCATGTTGTAAACAAACTGCCCTGGCCTGAAGTTACCAAGAATTTCTTTTTAAAGCCAATATTTCTGAATTTACCTCAGAGCCTGGTGGATCAGCCCTGAGGATAATACAAAGAACATTGTTTTCAAAACCCCCAACCTAGCTTCCTATAGTCACATCTACATCTACTGAAAATGTTCCACCCTTGAGTTAAGAGTTCCTGGGCCATAGTTAATTCCACAAATTCCAGCAAAATTCTATAAGCCTGCATTTCTCCAACCTCTTAGCCTGGGAGACTGTCTTACTTATTTCAAGTGAATAAAAAGGGAAATCTGTATTTAAAAGTGCATTTTTTAAAAAAGTTAGAAAGCTCAGTCTTTACATTCCTTACTAACCTTTATTGAAGGGTATGTTGGTGATATGATTAGAATGATGGCTCTAGAGAAGGCTGGACAACGAGAGCTAAGAAGAACAGAAGGTTAAGTATTTGAGCTAGACAACACCATCTCTGCCACTTCAGAAGGTTGACTGAGTTTGCTCATATGGGCCCATCTAGTCAGTAGCATTATTTGGGGGAGAAAGCATGTGCTTGGGGTCCAATAGCCATGGGTTCAATTCCTTTACTGCCACTCACAGCCATATGATTAATTAAGACACGGTATTGAAATTGAGCCAGACACTGTGGGGTTCCTGGGTATAGAAGCCTTTCTGTCCCCCTTTTCTTATTTGTAGGGAACAGATTCCAGCCTTCATGACCTTCCCTGAGTTCCAAAGGGCAGATTCAAACAGTTGCTAATGAGGGAAGGCAGGGGATGGGAGAGGATGCAGAGACAAGGGAGGAGACCACCTGAGAACAGATTAAAGGAGTGCAGGCCCTGCACACACCCTGATCCTTATCAGCAACTCTGCCCTTGAACCACTGCTATAAAACTCCTCACCAAATCCTCCCGGGTTGGGACACACAGTTTTTGAGGCATGAGTCCTCTCTTTCCCCCTTTGCCTGGCAAAGCAATAAAGCTATTCTTTTTTACTTCACCCAAAACTCTGTCTCTGAGATTTGATTCGGCACCAGTGCACAGAGATTGAGTTTTTGGCATCAGTATCTAGAGACTTGAGACATAGATTTTTCTTTTATAAAATGGGGATAATAATTCTTACATTAGAGGGTAGTGTGCTTATGAATTGAATTAGAAAATGTGTGCCTGTGACACTGAACGGTCAAGAAATATTAGAATCTTTCCACTATATTTCCTGGGGGTGTAGGTCTTTAATAATAGACAACTCGATCAATAGTCTAATTTCCTGTTTATCAGGGAAACTTTATTCACACAATGACCTGGAGAAGGATGTAAGGTAGATTTATCACCATAGAGAAGTAGAAGTAGATATTCTACCTGATGAAAGTAAGCTGATTAGTTACAGAGGTAACAGGTCCCCATGATTCTTCCTATATAAGTCTCTATCTTTTACACCATAGGCACTAAAAGCTCTTAGTACATGCAAAGCACAAGGCAGGTACTCCATAAGATTGATTATTAATAACTCATCCTTGCACAGAACTCTCCCATTTAAAATGTGGGGTTCGGGTCCATGACCCTCAGAACAACCCCTGAAACAGGCGTGATTGCTGTGGTGTCTGTTAGTTTCCTACCCAGTAGCCATGACTCCCCTGATCTCATTACTTTCTTTTAGTTTCTGAAGCTGTGTGTTTCCTGGTAGGCTAAGGTAACCAGATCCCCAGGGGTAAATCTTGATTAGTTTAAACCTGTAATGACAAAACCATTCCCTTCCTGTGGTCACTTAAGAATTGAGTACATGATGCAATTCTGGTGTCTTAGTATAGTCTATTCAAGTGGCTACAGCAAAATACCAAAGACTAGGTAACATAAACAACAGAAAGTTATTTATCACAATTCTGGTTGTTGGAAGTCCAAGATCAGGTGACAGCATGGTTGGGTTAGGGCCATCTTCTGGGTCTCAGACTTGGTGAGTCCTTACATGGCTGAAGGTATGAGGGCGCTGTATGGGGTCTCTTTTATAAGAGCACTAATCCCATAAAGAAGGGTTCAACCCTCATGACCTAATCACCTCCCCAAAGCCCCATCCTTTGGCGCTTTCACATTGGGGGTTAGGTTTCAACATATAAATGGGGGGATGCACAAATATTCAGACCAAAGTGTCTGGTCAATAGCAAATTAGATAAAATTGTTGGCAACGAAAGAGGAGATGCTGATTCCTAGAATGTTTTGCTGCCCCTGCAGAAAACACACAAGGGACATCCTCTCTTCTTGTCTTCAGGTATTGCTGGGTGAGAATTAGTTTCCAGGAGGTGCTGCAGCCATCTTGTAGCAGTGAGAGAAAAACTTGAGGATAAAAGGCAAAACATGGAGGATGACAGAGAAAAAAAAGACAGAACTCTGAAAATGCTACTGAGCCACTGAATTCACCAACCCTAGAATCAAGCTATACTGGGGACCCTAGCTGTGTAAGGTCACATTTCCTATAACAAAATTCCCATCTTTTTAAGTTACTTCTAGTTTCTGGTTTGGTCAAGAAAACTGTCTATCACATACACCATTCAGCATTCATTCTGAAAACATGAATTAAACAACAGATGTGTGTCAGATGTGGAGCTAGATGCCAGGAAGTATGAAAATAGCATGTAATACATATCCTGAAAGAATGCCTTGGGTTTTTACGTGTGTTTTACTGTGTGACTGCTGTGTGCCAGGAGCAGTGCCCTAAACTTCTGACCGGCCTCCGTACCTGTAACCATTACCACCCACAATTAGCCCCTCACACTGTTGGTTGAATCATCTTTTCAACAATTTAGGTTCCATCACGTCCACCTGATGTAAAAATTTGCTCCCCAAATTTATCCAGCATCAGAATCACATGGAGGACTTGTTAAAAGACACATTAGTGACCCCACCTCCCAAATTCCTGATTCAGCAGGTCTGAGGGGGAGCCTGAGAATTTTCATTTCTAATAAGTTCCCAGGTCATCCTGATGCTGCTGGTCTAGGGACATTTCAATGACTACTAATCAATAGGATCAAGTCCATATCATTTAGCAAAACATACTTGTCTCTGACCCATGGGTCAAGCTTCTGTGTGTTTTCATATATTTATCACTCTGGCTAGAATAGGTTTTTCCACCTTACACAAAAACTGATTTTTTCCCTAGCCTCTTATAAAGTCCCAGATAAAGCGTGTTTTATTTAGTGTAGATTTCTCATTCTCTTTCATCATATATGCATATTTGTGGTTAATTAATAGACCCTTCTGTATGTTCTCTTCTTAATTTTGTTACAGTTTCCATATGGCATTGCTATGATATTTTGTTGTTTGGCTTTATCACTTGTGAGTAAGCTGGATAAGAAACCCAGCTTATTCATTGCATTAAAATCAGGCATTTATTTAGGATACGAATCATGCAATCTATCTTTGAACCTCCAAATCTAGACGCAATATATGACACATAGTCTGGCTTAATGTTTGTGAGATGTATGGTGAATTGTGTGACAGACAAGAGTGCCTTCATTTTAAATGCTGTTTGAAGATATAAGTGAAATGTTGAAATATAGTTTAGAGATATATTTTTAATAATAGTAGATCACAAAATTGTTGACTCTAGGGTAAATCTAATAACTGATCAAGAAACAAAAGGAATTAGTCTCTCCAAGCAGTATCAAAAACATTGAATTTAACATAAAAGTCTTTCTTTTACTTAACTCACAATATCTTTTTTAGCAGAGATTTTCATTGTAAAGGTCACCCCAAAGAATTTCAAATAAGCTGTTTTACTTTATTCTCCCAGAACTGTTCAATAAGAATGTGGAATTTGTTAAAACAAGATAACATTTTTATTCACAGTTCTTTTTTTTTTTCCCAAGGAATTAACAGTCTCCAAAAGTCAATGAGTTCCATGAATTTTATTAACAGAAGTTGTGCTAGATTGACAAATAAATGCACATGTTTGTCTATTTCGTTATAATTCAATCTAATCAAATTTGTTATAATTTAATTACAGTTGACCCTTGGACAACAAGGGATTGAATTGGGTAAATTCACTTCCTCAAGGATGTTTTTCAATAAGTACATAATACAGTACTACGTGATCCAGGATTGGATGAATTCCCGGATGCAGAACGACGGATACGAAGGGCCAACTGTGAAGAAAGACAAGCTCACACTGGGAGAATATATTTGTAAACCACCTATCTGACAAAGTTCTTGTATTCATAATACATTAAAATATTTTTAAAGTTGACAATAAGAAAAGAAATAAACCAACAGTAAAATGGGGGAACCAGTACTAACTTCATCAAAGAGGATATGTTTAAAATCAAACATGGGAAGGATGTTTAACATTATTAACCATTAGGGAAATAGGCATTAAAATATAATCAAATGCTACTATCCACCTATTAAAATGGCTAAAATTAAAAAAAAAAAAAAGAAAGAAAGAAAAGAAAAAAAAAAACCTGACAAATACCAACTACTGGTGGAGATTTCAAGCAACTTTTAACTCCCATAACTGCTGATGGGAATTTAAAGGTATTCTGGACTAATTTTTCAATTTTGTAAAATGTTAAATTTTCACCATATGACAAAGCAATTCCTCTCCCAGGAGAAATGAATACTTATGTTCATTCAGAAATACCTATACATAAATTATGAAGAAAGCCATATGATTTCATATATAGGATATTCTGTAAATAGCAAAATTATAGAAATGGATAACATGCCATTGGTTGCCAAAGCTTATGACTGGGGAAAGCTTAACTACAAAGGGTCAGCATGAGGAGGTTTTTGGAGTATTTGAACTATTTTACATTCTGTTTGTGGTTATGGTTCCAGGATTCTGTGTAGGTTGTAATACTCATAGAATTGCACTAAAACAAACAAATCATATATGAAATTATTCATGAATATATACACATATATGCATTTTGTATAGTTAGTAAATAATACTTCAGTAAAATTGTTCAATAAACCTCTTTGAGGCTATAGGAGAGCAACTAGAAATACAAATGCCAGGACCAGGGCTCCTGCAAAAGAGGAACCAAAGAATGTTACATCAGACAAAGCTAAAATGGTAAAAACCAAGGAAAAAGAGACAATCTTAAATGCAGCCCTAGGGGGGAAAACAAATGCAAATCTTTGAATTAACAAAAATAAGATGGACAGATGAATTTTTACAGGAAGGATGAAAGACCAAAGAAAATATAAGGTTTAAAGTGATGGAAAAAAAATGTAACTATCAATCGAAAATTCTCTACCCAGCAAAAATCACTCTTAAAAATTCAGATAAGGGAGTTCCCTGGTAGTCTAGTGGTTAGGACTCCAGGCTTTCACAGCTGTGGTCCATGTTCAATCCCTGGTTGGGGAAGTGAGATCTCGCAAGCCACACAGCATGGCCAAAAAAACCAAAACAAAACAAAAAATCAAGATGAAACAGAAACATTTTGGATAAACACAAACTGAAAATATATATATATATATATCACAACCAGAATCTTAAAACAATAAATACTAGAGAGAAGTCTTCAGACAGGAGGACAGTGTCTTGAAGAGAATACTTAAGAAGTAAAGAGAAATAGAATGGGAAAGTAATTAGGTAACTAGTGATATCTTTAGGAGTTTAAAATATGTGGAACTAAAATACATGGCAAGATTAACATGAAGACGTAATGGGATTAGGGAATTCTAATGTCCTAGTAAATATTATTAGAATGGGGCTTCCCTGGTGGCGCAGTGGTTGAGAGTCTGCCTGCCGATTTAGGGGACGCGGGTTCGTGCCCCGGTCCGGGAAGATCCCACATGCCGCGGAGCGGCTGGGCCCGTGAGCCATGGCAGCTGAGCCTGTGCGTCTGGAGCCTGAGCCTCCGGAGCCTGTGCTCCGCAGTGGGAGAGGCCACAGCAATGAGAGGCCCGTGTACCACACACACACACACACACACACACACACACACTATATATATATATATATATATATATATTAGAATGAAGGAGAAAAACTAATTTGCATTACATTGTAGTAAGGTAATGATGTGTACTTCCATCAGTTAAGTAACACTTAGATGAACAGGAATGATCGAACTGGGGTCTGTTCCTGCTAGTGAAATCACTGGAACATACAATGTTTGAAATCATGTTCTCAGTAGCATGTATTATTTTTTTATATATACTAATATAGTCAAGTATAGAAAGTGTTTGCTTTGCATGAGATAAATATAACTTCTGAAGTCATGGAGAACAATTTTAAGAGTTGATGGGTGGGAAGGGAGGTGGCCAAGATAACAGAGAAGGGAGACCCTGAACTCACCCCCTCCCATGGACACACCAAAATTACAGCTACTCACAGAGAAATTATCTGTGAGAACGACCTGAAAACTAGCAGAAAAGAATTTCCACAACTGAAAACATAAAGAAGGAACCACAATGAGAAGGGTAGGAGGGGCAGAGATGTGGTATAGTCAGTCAGGACTAACATGCAGGGTCAGTGACCTACAATCAGGAAGAATGTCACCGTCATAGAGGTCCTCCCCAAGGACTGAGGGATCTGAGCATCAGGTCAGGTTCCCTAGCCTGGGGGTCCTGTACCTAGAATACAAACCCTCAAACCTCGCTTTGAAAACCAGTGGGGCTTATGTTCAGGAAAGCTGAAAAGGTATAGGAAACAGAGACTCCTAGTGTAAAGGGTGTGCAAAAAATCTTACATGCTCTGAGTCCCAGCACAGAAGCAATAGTCTGGAAGGAACTTGGGTCAGACCCACTTGCTGATCTTGGAGAACCTCCTGGAGAGACAGGAGGCAACTGGGACTCCCCTAAGGATGGAGACACCAGAGACAGCCATGTCTGGGAGCTTGTCCTTCTGCAATCGCATGGGTGTGGGCAAGTGCCATCTTAGAGCCTTCCCTCTTTTTTCTTGTAAAATTCTGGCTGCAATTTAATCATACAAACTAGTGAAGTACGTTCATATGTCTAATTAAAGTAACTTATTCATTTAATGCCAGTTCACCTTTTCGTTCTCATTGCTACAACTGTCTATGATCCTGATAGCTCTATCAGTATGCTTAGTAAACGTTACCCCTGCGTGTTTGTGCCACTCAGCTGTCACTGTCACACACTGCTTTTTCCTGAGTCATCCTCCTGTGTCCGTGTGCAGCATCGTCACGAGTCGATGACACCTGTTTGAAGCACAAGCCATGCTTCTTACATTTTCAAATACCCTGTTATGCCTGGCTCAGTGTTTTATGAATAAAATATTCTGTATTAATATTTGCTGAAAGATTCTAAAATGATAACTTATCGGGTTTTAAAAGCCATGATATCATTTGGAATTTTATTAGAAAAATTAAGTGTGTTCATTTCAGGAATGGAGTTGGATAAAACGTGCTCTCTTGGGTTCTGTACAGTTCCACACATTTTCACTTTTAATGTCCGAAGGTTAAAACTTTTGACAAGTTTCTGAGGCTATGCTTTTCTATTCTCTGGTTTCCTCATTTAACATTTGCTCAGATTAATGCTCAAATGGCTTTTGAAATATTCTACTTATACATATGCCATGACCTTCCACAATTCCTGCCTTACCCTTTGTGTGGGAGAAGGGAAGATGTGTGTAGTAAGGATCTAGCCTAAAGCACATTTTAACCCATGGTAGGAAGAGGGAATTGGCAATTAACATACATTCTAATTCTTTCACTAAATCCTCTAAATTTAGCAAAGGAAGAATTAAAGCAAATTTCAGTGACATATGGAAGAGTGAGATAATTCATGAACCCACAGTTTGTCAACACAGAGCAAACTCTTGAGTCTCCAAGATTTGTTTCTTTCCTTCTCCTACCTGGTCTGCCTTTTCCCCGATGTATTCTTGGCAAACTCCTTCGAATCCATTCAGACCTACCTGAAATAGCACTGCTTCTCCAGATTCTACATAGATTCTCTACAGCTTGCACCCAGCAGAATTAATTGCTCTCTCACTTGTGCTTTTTGCCCCATTGTGTATACTTCTAATATAGCATCCAACACATTGCAATATTTTCATGTACTAGCTCACTGTTATTTCCACAATCCAGTGAACTATCCCTAAAGACAGGAACCCTGGCTCAGTGTAGTGTCCTTGGCACCCACACCATCCCTAGATCATCATGTGTGTCAGCAAATGCTTGTTGGATAGACATTTTACTCCTTTGAGGAAATTCTTATACGCTCACTTCTACTTCCTTCTCAGGCATTCTCTGACGCTGTAAGGTGTTCTTAGGAAGAGGAAAGTTTGGCTTTTAAGTACTTTAACACAGTTTATGATATACTACTCCTTGGATATCCACAGTAATAGCTACGCTTGCTGATCCAGATGATTTAAGGGAGTAGAGAATAAGAGAGTACAGATCAAACCAAATTCACATCTGTTATTCATCCACAAGACACTTTACCCAAACCTGATCAGCTCCCAAACTATTTTTGCCTACATTCAAAAAAGCCACGTACATATATTTGAAAGTTTTTCCAGATAATCACTGGTGCATAGGATTCTGTCATTATTTTAAAATGTGGTACCGGTGGATGTAAATTTCATAAGTAAATTTATAATTTTCTTTTTAACGTGTCACTGACGACAAGGTTTTTCACCTTGTCACCTTTGTAAAATGACAAAAGCAGAGAGTGTTGCTTCTATGATTAAGCATTTAAAAATCAAGAGATCCTTAAGTGAGAGTCAATGATCCTTTTTTACAACATTAAAAAGGAAGTGAGGTGTATTAGAAACAATAATTGTAGGATTGGAAATCAGGAATGTGGATCCTTGACCTAATTCTTCTCTAACTCTGAGATCTTGGTCAACTCTTTTGACCTCTGTGGATTTCAGCTTTTCCATCTACATTACTGGCTTTCTGCTGTACACATATGGTACATATTTGGTGAGCATTCTTTCTTCACCAGGCAGGTTGGACCTGTGCCACAGTGGATACTGATATGAATCCACCAGAGACCTTGCTCTCCAGACGCAACATGGCAGATGAGGCCTGCATGTAAGTTACTACATAGCTACTATGAAAGTTAGTAAGTGCTACAGACCAGTGCAGCTGACATGCTGGAGGGGTTCAGGGAAGGGAAGGCTTTCTCCTTCTAGGGACAGAGGAAGAGGACAAGTTCTATAGGTGAGCTCTTTGAGAAATTAGAATGTTACACTAGATAATCTCAAAAGTTCATTCCAACTCAGAGATCCAATTCTGTGGACTCCTGGAAAATCTCAAATTAAGATTGCCCAATGGGCAAGTCTAAGCTGAGATAGTTGGTCTTTGAATAATGACATCCATTTCTTCAATTTTCAACCCCTCCCACTTTTGGAAAGCACTTTTTCTGTCAACAACAGGGACCATCATCACAAAAGCATTGTCACTTGTTTACAATTCTTGAACATAGGGATAAATAAGTACTGTCTTTGTTTTCTCAGGTGATAAAATGGAACAAGTCCAGTTGAAGAAACATACTGTATTTGTGGACACAACTGTGTCACTGAGTTCATGCAGATAGAATAGGCAATTTATTTGCAAAAGAATATGGGGAATGCCTTTATGTAATTTTATCTTTCAGGGAATCTTTACACTTAGGTCATTTTAGGAGAGTTCATTAACATACTTCCTCTGTTTCTTCTCATAAAACTGTAAGCTCTAATTTCACACATGTCTAATGAAAATATCTACAGCATTAGCATAGAGGAAAAAATCACTACAGGGAATCTGGTTTTAGATGTAAACTTGTAGATCATACTTAGTGGATTGTGGGCACTTAATGTAAGTTAAAAAGTGGGGATATTGGAAAAGGTAGGCCACAAGTTTCGCTGTGAACTAACAAGTTTGCAGGAATGTCAGAGGATCTTGCAGGTACAGTTGCTGTCCACTGCCTAGAAATAGTGCACAACAAGTAGCTATAAGATCTGGTTAAGTTACATACAGAAAATGAAAAAGGTATTAAAGACTAACTGATGATTAATAATACAACATAACAATGCCTTTGGTGTTCAGTAATGATTCTTTAAACTATTTGTTAACTGTTATACCTAATGAAGACTTTTGTAAGAACCCATAAATGAACACTAATTTGTTTGCTTGAAGGGGTTAAGTCAGCTTAAGCTAGAAATTGAAAAGCACTATTTCACCCTGAGTGCTGTTCATTCTAGCAACAATTTTTTTTTAATGTGGTCCCCCATTAAAAAAAAAAGTGATTTTTCACTCTACTGGTGCCTCACCATCACCACCAACATCCTATTCTTCAAGGCCAGCCTCTTGAAGGAAATTTGATGTCTGGTGTTATGACCACTTCACATCCTGTCAACTCCTGATTCTGTTCCAGGCTGCTTTGCCCTGCACTTGAGTGTAACTGTGAAGAGGTTACCAAATGCCCTTCTGCTCCTAACTCAATGACCTTTTGTAAGCCCTCCAACTCTTTAACCTCTGTGCACTTCTGTCCTCATTGACTCAGTTCCTCCTCAGGAAGTGCTCTCTTTCTTCCCTTTGTTTGACATAATGTCTCCTGGTTTCCTTCCTGAAGAGACTCACTCTCTTAACTCCTTCCTCCTTTCACAAATGTCTGTCGTGTACTTCGTTCTCTTCTATTTGTCTTAATTCCATTCTTATCCCTAACTCAGCAACCACATTATTTTTTCCCTGAACTACTGTAGAAACTTCCATGTAGATAAAAATGAAGAAGCCTAGAAAAACATCAAACTTGAGCAAAAAATTAAGGCATTAAGTGTGCCTTCCAAGTGTGATGAGGAAACCTAGCTGGTTTTCACCCTCTCTTCCAAACACATAATGGGTAACAGAGGAAATCTGATAATATCCATAGCTAAGTCCAGCAGCTCACATTCAGGGCAAGGCTGAGGCAGATCTGCAACCTATAAAGCAGGGAAAGGTGCTTTTGGGGCCTCCGACTCATTCTGTTTAAGACTGAAACGAGAACCATAGTCTCTAGAGTTTTTCTCTAATTCTAAAATAGTATCATATTTTAAAAAAAAAAAAAGTAGAGGGGGAAAATGTTGAAAGAAGCCAGAAGGAAATAATACCATTTTAAACGAAAAAATAACTGTTTTTGGTAAAAATAGTAACAATGTATTGGGTGGTTTTATAAGAGAAATAATTATGTAAGAGAAATAGAAACATATGGCAGGGGGCTTCCCTGGTGGTGCAGTGGTTGAGAGTCCGCCTGCCGATGCAGGGGACACAGGTTCTTGCCCCGGTCCGGGAAGATCCCACATGTCATGGAGTGGCTTGGCCCGTGAGCCATGACCGCTGAGCCTGTGTGTCCAGAGCCTGTGCTCTGCAACGGGAGAGGCCACAACAGTGAGAGGCCCACATAATGCAAAAAAAAAAAAAAAAAGAAACATATGACAGCAATATTACAAGGTATGGGAAGGAGTAATTAGGAATACTCTGTTATAAAATATAAAAACATGAAGCAGTATATGTTTTCTGAAGATGGATTCAAATTGTTAAAAAGTTAAATTTTAAACTCTAGAACAACCACTAAAATGTTTTTAAAAGAAGTACAATTGTTATGCTAAGGAATGAAGATAAAATTGAATCATATAAAATGCTCAGTTAAAACCAGAGAAGGCAGAAAATGAGAGGTGTGGAAGAAAAAAACAAAGAACAAATGGAAAACATGTGCAAACATGGTAGCTATTAACTCAGATATACTAATAATCACTTTAACTATGAATTGTCTAAGTACACTAATTAAAAGACAGATTTTTCAGAGTGGACAAAACAACAGGAACCAACTATGTGTTGTCCCTAAGAAATCTACTGTAAATGTAAAGACTCAAACAGGTTAAACTAAAGGGAAGGAAAAAATATATACATGCTAACTGACCCAAAGGAAGTTGAAATAGTTATATTAACCTTAGGCAAAACAGGCTTCAGAATAGGAAAATTTATCATGGATAATCAGTGGCATTATGTAATGATAAAGAGGACACATTTCCAAGAGACATAATACTAAAAATGTAAGCACCCGACAACAGAGACAAAAAATGTAAAACAAAAAAAGTGGTAGAACATCAAGGACAAATAGAGAAAGCCATTATTGTAGTTGTACACTTCAACATTTCTCTATATTAGTAATTGATCTATGAATCATGCGGAAACTAAAGATATGTTTGGCCTGAACAACAAAACTGATCAACTCAATCTAATTGATATTTATGGAATACAACCTCCATTAATGCAGAATGCACAATCTTTTCAAGTTTACACAAAACATTCACCAAGATAAGACAAAGTTTGTTCCATACAACATACCTTACATTTTTAAAAAGAGAAATCGTACAAAATATGTTCTAAGATCCACATGAAATTAAATTAGAAATCAATGACAGAAAGATAGCTGAAATAGCCCCAAATATTTGTAGATTAAACAATATATCTCCAAATAATACATGAGTGAAAGAAGTTTCAAAATAAATTTTAAAATAAAAAAATATAAAAATTTTTGATGTGCAGCAAAACAGTGCATTGAGGGAAATTTATAGCATCTTGGAAAAAAAAAAAGAAAAAAAAACAGATCCATAAAGTTTCACTAGTCAATTATAGTAGAAGGTATTTAAAGAAGTATTGATACTAATTCTCCATAATCTTTTCCTGAAACTAGAAATAGATGTAACAATTTTTAGCTCATTATCATTACCTTAATAACAAACCAAGCTATATACGTTACAGGAAAGGAAAACTACTGACCAAATATCTCAAGAACATAACTAATTGCATCTAAAAATATATACAGATAATTCTACATCACAACAAATTTGGACTTATTCCAGATATTCAAGGTTTACTCAGTATTTGAAAATCAATCAATGTAATCTATTACATCAACGGGCTAAAGAAGAAACATCATAGGATCATATCAACTGATCCAAAGAAAAGCCTTTGCCAAAACACAACATCCATTCATGATCTCATCAAACTAAAAATAAAGGGTAATATCTTAAACTTAACAAGGAACATCTATAAAAAATCTGTAGTCAACATCATGTTTACTGGTGAGAAACTGGACTATCTCTTCCCAATTTGGGGAATAAGGCAAGAATGTTCTTTCTTACCACATAGATGCAACATCTCACCAGAAGTCCTATCTAGTGCAGTAAGGCAAGAAAGAGAAAGTAAGGAAGTACAAAGAAACCCAAGAAAACCCAAAATGGTGGGATATACAAATGGACATAGTAGCCCCAATGGTCAAAGCTAGAATGACTCGAGCAACCATGTAAATAGTTTGTATTATAATCCAGAGTATAAAATAAATATCCATGAATTAATACTAACATAAATAAATCATTAAATAAGTAAAAAAAAATGGGAAAGAAGGGACAAATCTCCTGTGTGGAAGAACCACAGCTAATTTATATAGCTACTTCACCATCAAGGAGTTGGAACCCCTATTCCTTACATGTGGACTGTGCATAGTGACTTCATTCCAAAGAGTGCAGTATGGAAAGGGGGGAAAACAGAGTAACTTTACAGTGGAGGAAGCTGATAAACCTCACTCAGCCATGTCATCAATATTAATTAACAGTGATAACCGTGTTGATAGAGTGTACCTTTGATATTCCATGATAAAAAAGGTACTTTATCTATGTGGTCTTCCTCCCCAAACCCCATTATTCGAGTCTAACCATGAGAAAAAACATCAAACAAATTCCAAGAAGGACATTCTACAGAATATCAGACAAGTGTTCCCCAAAGCTATCAAGATCATCCAAAACAAGGGAGGTCTGAGAAACTGAACAACCAAGGAGAGCCTAAGTAGATATGACAACTAAATGTAATGTGGTGTCCTGGATGAGCTCCTGGGACAGAAGAAGTACAATGATGAAAGCACAAGAAGTCTGGTAAAATATGGACTTCAGTTAATAATAATGTATCAATATTGGGTCATTCGTTGCATCAAATGTAACATACAGATGCAGGATGTTAACACCAGGGGGTATTAACTGGTGCTGGGTTTGTGGGGCCCCTATATGCTTTTTGCAAATTTTCTATAAATCTAATGTTGTGGCCCTTCAGAGCACTGGGGAAAAAGTGGTCATTAATAAATTATGTTGTATCAATTTTATTTCCTTACATTTAACAATGACAGCAAAAATCATCTTGGCCTTTACTTCACACTATACACAAAAATATATTCCAGTGGGATGGAAAATCTAAACATAAAAATTAAAACAGTACAGTTTTCTTTTCTTTTTTTGCGGTACGCAGGCCTCTCACTGTTGTGGCATATCCCATTGCGGAGCATAGGCTCCGGACGCGTAGGCTCAGCAGCCACGGCTCACAGGCCTAGCTGCGCCACGGCATGTGGGATCTTCCTGGACTGGGGCACAAACCTGTGTTCCCTGAATTGGCAGGTGGACTCTCAACTACTGCGCCACTAGGGAAGCCCCTCACAGTATAGTTTTTTTAAAGGATATTATAAAAGACTATCTTCTTGACTATAAGATGGGCAAAGATTTTCTTACACAGAATGCAAAAGCACTAATCATTAAAAAGTTTTGATTTTGACTACATTAAGAAATTTTGCTTATCAAACTTCACCGTAAAAAGCATGAAAGAACACATCACAGAGTGGGAGAAGATATTTGCACTCCACATAATGGACAAATGACTTACGTCTAGAATACGTAAACAGCTCCTACAATCAATAAGAAAAATTCAGACAATCCAATAGAAAAATGGGCAAAAGGCTAGAACAGTCATTTCATAAAATAGAACATCAAAATGGACAATAAGGAGATAAAAAAGTATTCAACCTCTTTAGTCAACAGGGAAATGCACATTGAAACCACCATGAGATACAACAAACACACAACAAAATGGCTAATATTAGTGACAATAATTGTCAGAGACTGACAATACCAACTGTTAGCAAAGAATGTGGGCCAACTAGCAGTTTCACACCTTGTTGGGAGTGTAAATTGGTGCAAAGTCTTTGGAACTCTGAAAATATTTAGTACAACTGAACATACACATGTGAAAGGATCCAGCATTTTTACCTCTGTGTTACCTACCCAACAGAATTGGCATTTTGTGTGTGTGTACAGAGCATTGCTCAAAAGAGCCCCAGTTGGAAACAACTTAAATGTCCAGAGCAATAGAAGAAATGAATTGTCCTATATCTGTAAGCTTTAGGGATGACATACAGCTACATATGACATGATTTAATCTCACAAACTATATTGAAAAATAAACGCCAGACACACAAAAATATACATACTGTAAATTTCATTTACATAAACTTTAAAAACAGGCAAAACTAATTTACAGTGTTAGAAGTCAGAATGGTGGCTGCCTTTGGGGAGGACTGATCAGCAGTGATGGGAGGGGGCTCATGGGGATTCTGGGGTGCTGGTAACACTCTAGTTCCTTATCTGGTGATGATAGAGATCATATCGGAGTTGATTCTGAAGTTTTATTGAGCAAGACACTTCTGATGTGTGCAGTTTTCTTCATGTATTAAACTCCATTTAAAATTTCATTTAAAATAACATTAAGAAAAAACCTTCCAGTGTTTCTCATCATACAGGAAACTAATATTCACACTCAAGACAACAGCTTCACAAGCCCTGATTCCTCTGCTCACCATTTGCCTGCCTTATGTTTGCCAATTCATTTCTGAACATCCTAACTAAGAAGCCTCCTTTCCCCTTCCATCCCCATCCCTTGACTCTCAAAACGCTCATCCTGATTCACTTGTCAGTACAGTACTTAGCACAGGATGAAAATACATTGCATCCTCATTTATTCATGGTCCCTCTTCCTCTGCCTGATGCAGGTTACAGGAGAACAGTGGCTACACCCATCCTTTCCTTGCAATTCATTGAAAGAACTAAATGGATGAAAATGATAGGAACACAGAGGAGAGAAAATCCATTCCAGCCAGAGGTGATGGAGACAAACTCCCACGTGCAGAGACAAGTGAGCCAGGCCTTCAGGGATAAGTGAGATTTCATCGGTTGGGAAGTCAAAGAAGGAGCATACCAGGTGAGAGTTCCACGTGGACAGGATGGTGCCTGTGTGGGACTGGTGTCTGCATAGCCACGTGCTAAGGAGGGGTGAGCATGGGGGTCTGAGCCGGCACATCCTTGCTCAGAGAGGAAACTTTAACAGACGTCCTCAAAGGACACAGTAATGACAATCATTACACATCTTATAGGGAATTTGTCAAAATGGGATTCCAAAATTCTGACTTTAAAATGCTCAGGAAGGAAAATCTAAAGTCTCTACAGGAAACCCAAGAACACTTGAACGAGACTGTGAAAATCCTCCTCATTTCACCCATTTATGATAAAGTGGGGAAGAGGGCTCACGGCCACCACAGGCTCCTCTCCAGCCCTAGGGACCCAGGGAGCTTATTTCATTTTCTGTACCTGTAAGCACGCTGCCACTTCTATAGCGTCTTGATGTTTATGAGAAGATAGCTGTAGGCATTTATAAATAAGCTTGACTCTAAAAAGCTACGTAGTTTAGAAAGTAGTCTATTTTTTTCTTATGTTAGAAAGGAATGCTGGTGCTATTTAATGGTTGGGTGCCCTAGCAAAGCAAAGTCATAAAAATATTACCAATTATCCTCACTTCAGGGGGCATGAGGAAGTCTGAAGACTTTTAAAGTCCATGACTCCAGTATGCCAAGTGTGAGTAACACATCAAAAGCTATTTTTAAATGAAGGACAAAAGGTAAACCAATGTATCTGGAGTCTTATAATCCTAGGTAAATGGCAATTATGACTATAAGCAATCAGAAATTTGAAACAAGCCTTTTTACTTTCAGCACATAAACATTCTATATGAATTACTTATTTTGATAATATAATCCTAATTTCTCTTTTATGAATAAAAAGTAATTCATAATTCTGATAAAGTAACACCATATAATCATGATTTCTTCCGAAGGCTGTTAAGAAAAAATATAGATACGGTTTTACTGATTTTATTCCACAGCTCTGTGTGTATTACCTTAAATATTGCAAGAAGCTGGCCATTTAAGCATCACTCTATATGTTTTTCTCTTTATCATTTCTTTGCCAGACTGTATTACAGCATACTATTTAGTTACTGTCACAAAACTTCCTGAACAAACAAACAAACAAACAAAAACACTCTTACCACGCAAGCTACAGAAGGACAGGTCATGGAAGGTGTTACTTTTGGTGGCTTCTCAGGCTGCAGTTTGATCATCAGAATTCATAAATAGAAGTCAGAAGTTAGGTAGTCATGAAAAATTAAGTCGAGACCTCTGCTAACTTCTGTCTGCTGTATTCTTAGTCAGATAATTGTAAAATAAAATGATAGTTTTTCCCTCAAGTTGAGTAAAGGTTATAAACTTAACCAAGGAATAAGGAACTGGTCTTCTAAGGTTTTATACAAAGGAAGCAATGATCCGTAAGCATCATTTATTTACTTAATCTGATACATCTGCACTCGGCAGATATCACTGGGTATGAAATATAAATGTATATATGCACACATACACATGTGCACGACTGCATGTCCCTTAGAACAATGAAGCGTCCACTCATAAGCCCAAGTGTCGTAATTAATCTCCTTTAGGGCATGCCTAGGAATGGTTATGTGAGCAGGAAAGTAGGCTGAGGGCTCCCATGGCCTCTTGCAGTGGGACGGAGGCTGAATCCAGAGCACAGAGGAGAGCTGAGCTGTTAAAGGGAAGCCCTGTGCCGGCTCCACCCAAGACAGAGGGTGTGTCTGCCCAGAGCATCGTCCACAGATTGGACAAATGCTAGTCACAGA
The DNA here is from genome assembly GCF_963455315.2 of Globicephala melas. NCBI lineage: Eukaryota > Metazoa > Chordata > Mammalia > Artiodactyla > Delphinidae > Globicephala > Globicephala melas. The sequence continues at coordinate 86,764,269 of NC_083325.1, read as the reverse complement.
GTCTTACACAGGAAATGCCCCAGGAGGACCTGTGGAGCTGACTTGTGGGAAAAGATTGTGTGGAAGAAATTCAAGGAGAGAAGACCATGGAGCCGGAAGAGAGGCAGAAAAAAAAAATAGAAAAAAAATTCTAAAATTAGAAAATGTTCCCACTTTTTATTTGAAGAAAACATGGCTTACCATGTGTCAGGGCAGTGCTAAGTGCTGCATATAGAGAAATGGTAGAAATATAAAACAAGGACCTATGGCATTTAGGACACAGCAAGTGTAAGACTTTGTTCGGGGAGACGTCTACCAGGTCACTTGCTAAAGCTGTGTAAAACAAGAAACCGGTTTCTTCGTTTATAGTACAACATAGCTCACAGACATGGTCACTGTTTTAGCAGTAACTTTGCTCACCAGCTACTGGATTTCCTAGGATACATCTCATTTTTTAAAAAAAATGTATTTTTGTAAAAATTAGCTCATCAATTTCAGTCACCAAAGGAATTTGCCACTTCTACTGACAAAGGGAAGCATGCCTTTAAGCTAAGTGATTTATGTGCACGCTCTAAACTGATTTTTGAAACAATCCTTTTCTAGACTCGGAGCCAGTTACCTTGCCTCCCAGAGTATTAGTTAGTGGGACAGCTAGATGAACTGAGAAGTCCCAAATATGCAGCACTGTGCCACCTTACAGAATGACGACCAATAATATTTTCCTTAAGTCCATGGGAAAGGACTTAAGGAAAAAATCTGAATATAAGATTATAGAAAATAATAAAACATAAGCTAAATTATACAACAATTTATAAATTGTAAAAATCCTAGAAGAAACTACTCAAAATACTAACAGTAACTTGTTAGCTTTAATATGTTGAGAGCATAGGTTTTGTTTTATTTTCCAAAGTTTATGCACAAGAGGATATGATTTGTATTATAAAACTTTACACATGCAATGTGCATGCATAGACACACATAAATACATTCACACGCAAAGACTGCTTGTCACTGTTGTTTGGGTTTTAACCTTTTATTAGACATTATTTCACATTTACTGAAGTTTCAAGGATAGGACAAGGAACTCTAAAACACCCTTCTTGTATAGGTACATACAAAGAGACATATACACACATATGCCTACTCACATAAATACATCACACATGTGTGTATGTCTCTGCATGTATATTACTTTTCTGAATCATTTGAGAATAATTTTAACCCATTGTGATCCCAGTACTGCAGTATGTATTTTCTAATAAGGATATCCTCATTCATAACCATAAAACAGTTACTATAAAACCCAGGCATTGAATATTGAAACAATAAATATTTTCTAATCTTCAGTCCATTTTTAAATTTTCTTGATTATCCCAGGGATGTCCTTTTTAAAATATTTTTTATAGTGTATTTTTTATATTATACTTTTTCCTGGTCTAGTATCCAGTGATTGTTCCTCTTTGTATCTTCTTTAATCTGGAGCAGCAACTCACAAAGGCAGCTCTTAAGTAAACACAGCAGCACATGTGGGTTTGTATAAGTTTGTCCTCTTCCAAGTAATTACCCTAAGAAATTATAACCTTATACCAATTATGTTGCCTTTCATTTAAAAGTTTCTAGGATTTTTCTCAGAAAATCTCTGTTGCAGTCATCTTATTAACTACACCAGAGGTCCCCAACCCCCAGGCCATAGGCCTGTTAGGAACCGGACTGCACAGCAGGAGGTGAGCGGCAGGTGAGTGAGCTAAGCTTTACCTGCCACTCCCCATCCCTCCCCATCTCTCCCAAACACTCCCCATCGCTCCCCATCTCTCCCCATCGCTCCCCATTGCTTCCTATCTCTCCCCATCTCTCCCCATCTCTCCCCATCACTCCCCATTGCTTCCCATCGCTCCCCATCTCTCCCCATCTCTCCCAATTGCTCCCCATCACTGCCCATCATTCCCCATCTCTCCCCATCGCTCCCCATCTATCCCCATGCCTCCCCATCGCTCCCCATCTATCCCCATGCCTCCCCATCTCTCCCCATCTCTCCCCATCTCTACCCATCGCTCCCCATTGCTCCCCATCTCTACCCATCATGCTCCCTGTCAGTCCCTTTACCACCTGAAACACTCCCCCACCTCATCCGTGGAAAAATTGTCTTCCATGAAAACTGTCCCTGGTGCCAAAAAGGGTGGGAACTGCTGAACTACACGACACGACTAGGTATCATTGCCTTCAAAACTCAAGTCCATTTCCTTCAGCTGTAATCACTCATCTTTTTGGCAGTCTTTGCTCAATGTCTTTTGCTGTTTCCAGAAATCATACCCATGCTTAACAACAAAAATAATTTGAAGATGTGATCTCCTTCAGACACAGAAATCATTCATTCTGATTTGAATCCCTGAAGAGGCAAATATTATCCTGCAAAATCAGAAGAGACAGAAAATGCTAGGAAACAATTCCCAAGGTGAAGCCTTTCAAATCTGTACTGTAATCTATGCAACTATATTTTCACCAGAATCTATGAATTTCTATAGAACAGACTGTGAGAGGATTAGCACCCAAACTATGAGACTTTAAGATGGTAAAAAAGAAAACTCCAAGAAAACAATTCTTGTAATTCTAAATAATATTCAGGCTGATAACTTTAATTTTGCTAATACTTCCCCCAAATTTATAAATTACTCTTCCTCTTCTTTTTTAATTTTTAGAGACTATTTTCCTGTCTTTGTTCTTCTTTTGCTTTATCTTCTTATTCGTTGTTAATTAATTTTCTCTTTCATGAAATGTAGGATGCTTTGTGAATTAAAATATTTGGGAATAAAATTTCATATAAATAAATGATTAAGTTAATCACAATGAAAGAGAGAACTTTTCTGGCAGCTTGTTCAATGAATGAATTTGACATTAATTTAATTTCCACATCTGTAATGTTTATTCTTGGCCTGTTGTAGGCATTCTTCTGGGGAAATCTTCTGGAATACTCTATCTAGAAGCTGTCGTATCATAGCTTGGCTTTGTTAAATATCTAGGCACATCTACAGCCCGTTGTACAAATAAATTATATGATTTTGGAGCAACTTCCTTCTGTAATTTTACCAGGAAATACTTACTCTTATATTCTTCATACTCTCTGTAGGTTAGAAATCTACTAATTTTCCAGACACAGGAAAAATAATTTAAACCATATGTTCAACAAATGTTTTCCGGACTCATAATCCTTGACTTGAGACTGAGATTTATTGTTACTGAAAACTGTCCAGGGGCTATGACAGGTGATGCCAAAATGTTTGAAAAATATGACGGGTGCATGGAAGCTGAGCGAGTCCAAGAAGGTAGAGAAACACAAATGTTGGGCAAGCAGAGCTGTAGATAATCCCCCTCAGTCAGGTTAATGGTTCTGGAAGTCACTGCAAAACAACAACAGGCTTTGGCTTGTCTCGACTAAATTCACTTCTATTCCTGGCTCTGGCCATTCATGATCTGTTATTTTTTTCAGTGATTAGTTACTCCATCCTTTCTAGATTCAATCAATCTAGCATTTCTGTTGTTCCTTCTTTTTTGTACTTATCCATTATTCTCATCAGAGTCTGGCCAATAGAGAGCAGTGCTTACGCTGTCCTGGAAGGAAGAACGTGGACCCTCTGCTCCCCTGCCCCCCCTTCTCTATTGCTGTGGATATATCTGGTACATGTCAGGTGCTTCTTTGAGATCTGTGATTATACATTTCAAGCAAGAACAATTGAAATGGCTGTGAGAGTTTTCTCCAGCAATGTTTAGCTTCTTGGTATAAGAGGATAATTAGGAGGCTTTGCATTGGCAGGAAAATATATAATCAAAGGAATGTGTAAGGAAGTTTAAGATGTTTTTAAGGGAGTGGTTTATGTTCAAACCACGAGGTCTAAGAGGGGCCAGAAAGAATGTACAAAGGTAAGGGTAATAAGAAAGCGAGGGATGAATGCATTGGGGATTGAGGAATAATCGGAAGGTTACCCCAGCTGGAAGAATGAATTGAAAAATGACGGGTTTAAAAATGCAGATTTCTCAAAATGAACATTTCAGAAATGGCCCAGCTGCTGGTAACTGCAAGTCTGCTGTCTGACCTGAGACTGAGCTGCTGAGGTGGAACTGGGAAGGACCAGGGAGCAGAGAATATGGAGACAGAGAAGCCTAGCATTGGGAGATCACGTGTCACATTGAAGCACTGCGTGAATATGTTTTAGTTTATGCCCTGCATGGCTATACAGTTGTCCATGGAACAAAGACACCAGCCTGCTCCCCAACTATTGCAAATGGTGGGTCTTCTGTCCAGAGGAGGAGCTAGCTTCCTCAACCATCTGAGCACAGAGGTACAATTTTCTAATTTACACAAAGGTGATTTATAAGTTGTTTGTTTATTTAATCTTGTTTAAGTTTTATAAGTGTGACCTCACACAAGTGTTCAGGAGGACATTACATATGAAACTGGGAGTTCGTCTAAATTAAAGCATGACCTTCCACTCTTCTAGAGCTGTTGAACACCTTGCCTTAGACAATAAAACACATATTTGCAATATTGGATATAGCCCATCATATTTAAATACACCTTACTATTTTTATAGACTTTTAGAGCAGTTTTAGGTTCACAGCGAAAGGGACCAGAAAATACAAACTGTTCCCATATATGCACACACCCTCACCCACTATCAACATCCTACAAGAGTGTAACGTTTGTCATAAATGATGAGCTGATATTGATAAGTCATTACTAACTAAAGTTCATGGCTTACATTAGGGCTCAGTCTGGGTGTTGGGTTTGGGCGAATGTGCAATGACACACATCCACCACAACATCATAGAGATGTTTCACTGCCTTGAAGATCCTCTGTGTTCTGCCAATTCACTCCCCCCTCAGCTAGTTGTATCTTGATATAAAATAAGGCAAACAGCAAACGTTTATAGAAAGAATCAAGAAAATTTCCTACATTTCAAGAGCACAGTCCTCTCACCATATCACATTGTTCCTTTTGTGGGACAGGACACGTGTTCCCAGCTCCCCTTCCAAGAGGGACCATCTGGCTCTCAGCTCCTTCAGGGTTTTCCTCAGCTGCCCAGAGCTGCCTTGTCCAAGGCACAGGTTCACAGGGCCACCCACATCCAGGCTCTGGTTGCAGAGGGGTATAGATGGCCAAATCACTTAGGCACAACTGTGACAAGTGATGTCTGCTACAGAACTCCCAGTAGGCATGGCAAAGCCTTATGTTGCTTGTATGGATTTTCAACTTCTCTCTCTGTCTGATCCTGCTTCCCCTACTCCCTGCCAGAGGTTCACCTACAATAAATATCCTAAATGCCACACTCAGTCTCCACAGCTGCTGGAGAGAATCCAGCTGGTGGAACATATTGGGCTGGGAAGATTATCTCCCACTTCTCATATTTTATAAATGAAGAAGCTAGGTGTCAGAAAACTTCAGTTAAAGATCAAGATTATGTGGTCAGCAAGTGGTAGAAGCATTAGTGGAAGCAGGAATCTGTGCGTCTTAAAATATCTTTAAAGGAAGCCTCTCCTGGAGACCTCAGAGCTGAACAGCAAAGCCAACATGATGATATATCTTCCACCTCTCGTGTCTTCCTTAGGAATTAATAGATATTGAGGACTTTGCAGTGTCTGGAAGAAAAAAGAAAAGCAACCATGAAAGAGGTTGAAGACTTTGCATACTGTGACCCTGAGCCCCCAAAACCAAAAAGCTGATCTGAGCTTACCACTGTGGTGTAACCCATAGTGTGTGCATTCTTGACTTTCTGAAACATTCTATGAGAAAAAAACAAAAAAGCAAAAACAAAAACATAGATCGGAATTGCTGCTATTTCTAAGACTGGTAACTCATCCAAAGAGAGGTTGTTTTCTAGGTTAAAAATATTGTGCCACCAAGGCCTTGGAACACAGTGGTGTAGAGCTGGTGCTCTTGCTGCACTAGAGCGTACATTCAGTTACAAAGTTAAATCAGCCACCTAAGGAACCCATTCTGGTGTCCTTACCAGAGATGACCATGTAGTGCACAGAAGCTGAGCAGACCATGCTGAGTTCTAGGGACACTTTATGACCCAGGTGATTCCTGCTTTCTCCTGCTCTGGTGATAATGGCTAAAAGTCTACTCCTGAGGACTAGGATATATCAATTCCACAAAGCATCATGAAATCCAGATTGTCTCACTTGAAATGTGTAATGCAAATCTACAAAGAGTCGTTGTCATATAATAATGGTAAGTATATAAAATCAAGTCTCATACACACACAGGACTTTATAGTTTGCAAAGTAGTTGCAATGATAATATGCTAAGCCTGGCTGAGAGCAAGACCTCGTAAAAACAGCCTACACGGGACAGGCCAAATAGATAGGTATACGGACAAGGTAGATGATTTATTTGGCACAAAGAAGGTATGTTACCTGAAAATCCAAATTCCAGCATTACCAGACTTTGAAAGCTTATTTTCAATATTCTGGTAAATCCTATTGAAGTGCAAATACCTTGGAATGACTGAACACCTTAGGTCATTATATTAGCACATATAGATAGCCTATCACTGCTGAATATGATGGAGTCACACACACACACCTACACACACAACACACACACACACACTTGCTAAATCACAAAGAACTTGTCCTAGATTAGGAAAAAATCCAACATTAATTTAACAGTGCTGTCAAAAATCTAGATCAGGAATACTTGATATCAAGAACTTGGCAGCTAGATCAGGAACGTGACCAGATAAAACTTGGTACTCAAGATGCAAAAGCACGCAAGAGGGTTAGGACAGTAGAACAAGGAAGGTGACCCAAGACGTAGATATAAACACCATTAAGGAATGGCATATAGGAATGTTTTTGTTTTCTCAGACATTGCAACAATGTTGGCAAATCTATAAATAACGTTTAAGAAAAATTATAAAAAGTATTTTCATGGGGTCGTTTCACCTACTGAATACCCAGGTGACCCTAACAACATGATAGCAACATGATTACAAGTATGATTTTAGTCATCTTTTATTTAGTTCCCCTCTTGAAATAGTAACACAGCAAAGGTGAAAATAATTCTAGCCCATGATTCAACTGACAAGAGCTGAATGTTTTTTTTGTAGTAAAAGATATTTCTTATTTCTAAGTCTAACAAAATGTAAAAGAAAAAGAGCCTAACATTTTTACATGTGTAAACACTTCAGTTGTGGTGTTCTCTCAATGTCTAAAATGGTGATAAGCATCATAATGATGGCAATGATGATAATAAAAGATGAGACATGCCCTCTGGTGATGCTTTTTCAGGTTCCAGCTTGTAACGGGCCCTCCCCTTGCGGGGGATGTGTTATCTGAGGGATCTGTAGTGACATGCTTCACAATAGATGAACATCTAGGCTCCTCTCATGACAACAGCCTTCTAAACTCTTTTTCATAACATATGCTTTTACATTTATCACATTATTCTTATGGGCATACTCTGTTGGAATGATGGAAAGGTGAAAGACACTTGATCCAAGGTTTCAAAGCATGCTTTTCTTTGGAGGTTGGCAATTTTCAAAACATTGTGTCTGCAGGAATTAAGGTTTCATATGTACAGAAGAAAATTCTATGGAATCCAGAGCTAGACAGGGGCAGTTCAGAGCCCTGGAGGGAAGTGCTCTGTGTCTACAAGAATTGACGGCTTTATTTTAACTTTTGATTCAGAACCAGAGAAACAGTGGATGTTGATTCATACACTGACCCCTGGGCCCGTGCTTACAGTGATGGCCATGGTGGGTGCAGTTGAGACTCTGTAGTCGAGAGCCCCCTGTAGTCACCTGTTGTCCCCAGGCACTATGATTTCAAAGAGCACGACCGACAGTGCTTGTGGCCTGGCTCTTACCTTTTAGAGGTGGGTGAGATGATTGAAGTGAAGCTGCATTCAGGAAGCTCTACAGAAGCAGAAGCAGGTTAAGGAAGGTTAGAGGAATTTTTTCCTCCTCAGAAGGAGTGATTTGCTCATCCACGCAGAAGCAAAGTAGAGTTTCAGCCACACCTACTCACATGTATAAGACATGGTGCACAGGTGATAAATGTACCCTGGTGCCATGGTGATAGAAAGGGAGAACTTTTTTTCTGGGGCTCCCAAGTTATTGATGGCCATATTTAGAGAAAACTCCCTCCTAACTCTTCCTGGCTCTCTTCATAGGAGGAAAAAAAATCACTGGAATAAGGAAATTTTGAAAGTGAGAAAGTGAAATTAAAAATAAATTAAAAAGAAAAATAAATCTTGGCAGTGGTATAGAAGAGGATGAAAAATGTTATGCCTTAACATTTATTTTTTATTAAAAGTAAAAGAGGTGCTCTGTATTAAGATGAAAAAGAAAAACTTTAGCAGTGATACAAATATTAAGAAGTGATAGAAGTATTGGTAAATTCAGTATAAGATTGCTCATTTTGTGGGCTTCTTCCTTCCACTAAGCTTGAGTAAGCCCACTGGTCAGTAAGACTTGACTAATCCTTCCAGGGGGTGATTTCTCTTCAGTTAACGTGTGAGGTCAGTTCTACACTGTTTCCTTAGGAAATGTAAGGTTGACTAGCCTCTGATAAATCCAGATTTCAGGAATAGTATGGTCAAATTTCTCCGGATTAGGAGACTCCTGTAAAACTTTAGACTAGCTGGACTCTCTTCTTAGTGTCAGTTGTTTAAAAACTTCATTTTCAGTGGGCATTGCTTTATCATTGTTTCATTTTAGGCTGACAGGGGAAGTTAAGGAAAGATCCAGGGTGAAATAGCACCCAATGCTTTTGTATTTTCATGCTCTACTAATACTTACGGAATAAGAAAATTTTAAGCATATAATATGCCTCGGAGATAACTCAGCTCCACAGAGCTTCTCATACAGTTTTAGAAACTGAGGCTCAAAAAATTAAGGGGCATGTGTCCCCAAGAACATGTAGGGAGGAGCAGAATCTCATCTGGAATCTCTGGCAACAGATGGTTACTGTGATGGGGACCTCCCAACATAAAGACCTTGTATGTGATCCTTGCACTGTCACATAATCCACTCACAGTGAAAAGAAGGTATGAAGCATTCTCTAAACAAATTAGCTAACAGTATTCGTGTTTAATATAAATTTGATACCCATTTTAATTCTAATAAGTTCATGTATTAATGAGTGAATGAATGAATGAAAACTTCCTTAATGAAAATACCAGTTTAAGGTCCTAAATATATTTAAAAATAAGTTTAAGAAAACTTAACTCTAGCAACCACAGGAAGCATATTTTTATTAGAAGGGGTTAGGAATTTAATCATATAATTTCTTGCCAAAGTCTACGTATTACCTAATGAAATAACACTAACATAAGAGTAGTTGATTTGAATAAAAGAAAATGGTGAGAAGAACAGGTGTATTTCCAATATTGTACCAGATCTGGCAATACTGAAATATCCAAAATAATGAAAATATCCAAAAATATATGAAAAAGTGATATATCCCCAAAGGACAAATACGTGAAAGTGTAAAACAAGAAATGAAAATAATAATACATGAAGCGAAAACTTTCAACATTATGGGTCATTTAAAATATTATTTTAGAAATGTATCACATAAGTTGATTTGTGATCATTATTATTAATTAGGCAATAGGCTAATGAGTACATAAAATATGGTACATTTATTCTCACCTTCCTACCCAACCCAATATACTCATTTTTTTTTTCCTAAAGCCAGAACTTGTTTGGAATACATAATATATTTACTTACTCAGTAACGCAAAACCTTCAAGTTTTCACTTTTAGACACTATTTCCACTTAAAAAAAGATAAAGACCTAAAGTCTTGTAAATGGGTTAATAATAATGTATTTCTAGGTCTCCATGTTAGGTCATGGAGCAAATCTGGGGGGGAAGTTTATTCAACAGGTGTAATGCACATCATTTCCACAGGGAGTGTTCTGGTCTTCTCTTTCCTAAGGCACTTTCCTGGCTCAAACATGATATGCTAACATTTGCATTAACAGAGATGACAAAATATTTCAAATATGTGGATTCTTTTTATCACTTATCTCCATATGAACAAATTGACATATTCTGGACATGACATGGTGCCCATTATTCTCAAAGCTAATTTTTACTATTAAAAATTATTTAGGCCTTCCTTGGTGGCACAGTGGTTGAGAATCTGCCTGCCAATGCAGGGGACACGGGTTCGAGCCCTGGTCTGGGAGGATCCCACATGCCATGGAGCAACTGGGCCCGTGAGCCATAACTACTGAGCCTGAAATCTGGAGCCTGTGCTCCTCAACAAGGGAGGCCACGACAGTGAGAGGCCGCACCAAAAACTATATATATATATTTAAAAAGTTAATTTTTACTATTAAAAATTAACTAGCCCACATTGATTTTTAGAACAAATCAGCTGTCTCTCGTGAATGGGATGTGTCTTTCCCCTCATTATGGTTACTTTTAAGGTTTGCTCATTACTTTTGGTTCTCAGCAGTTTGAGCCTTATGTGCCAGGATGGGGTTGTCCGTGCATTTGTTCTGCTTTAGCTGTGCTGAGCTTCCTGGATCTCTGAATCAAGACCTTTCATCAGAGAATACATAAAATTGTCATGATTTAGAGATGGCATAGCTGTATATTCAGAAAATTAAAATGCCTTGGAGGACCTTCAAGATGGCGGAGGAGTAAGACGTGGAAATCACCATCCTCCCAAACAAATACATCAGAAACACATCTACACGTGGAACAACTCCTACAGAACACCTACTGAATGCTGGCAGAAGACCTCAGACTTCCCAGAAGGCAAGAAACTCCCCCACGTACTTGGGTAGGGCAAAAGAAAAAGAAAAAATAGAGACAAAAAATAGGGACGGGACCTGCACCTCTGGGAGGGAGCTGGGAAGAGGAAAAGTTTCCACAGACTAGGGAGGCCCTTCACTGGTGGAGACGGGGGATGGGCAGGGGAAACTTAAGGGCCACAGAGGAGAGCACAGCAACAGGGGTGCAGAGGGCAAAGTGGAGAGATTTCCACACAGAGGATCGGTGCTGACCAGCATTCACCAGCCCAAAAGGATTGTCCGCTCATCCGCTGGGGCAGGTGGGGGCTGGGAGCTGAGACTCAGGCTTCAGAGGTCAGATCCCAGGGAGAGGACTGGGGTTGGCTGTGTGAACACAGCCTGAAGGGGGCCAGTGGTGCACCACAGCTAGCTGGGAGGGAGTCCGGGGAAAAGTCTGGACCTGCCTAAGAGGCAAGAGACCATTGTTTCGGGGTGCACGAGGAGAGGGGATTCAGAGCACCGCCTAAATTAGCTCCAGAGATGGGTACGAGCCGTGGCTATCAGCGTAGACACCAGAGACGGGCATGAGACGTTAAGTCTGCTGCTGCCACCAAGAAGCCTGAGTACAAGCATAGGTCACTATCTACACCTCCCCTCCAAGGAGCCTGTGCAACCCTTCACTGCCAGGGTCCCATGATCCAGGGACAAATTCTCCGGGAGAACACACGGCACAGCAAAGGCTGTTGCAATGTCATGTTGGCCTCTGCCGCTGCAGGCTCGCCCTGCACTCTGTACCCCTCCCTCCCCTGGGCCTGAGTGAGCCAGAGGCCCCTAAACAGCCACTCTTTAACCCCCTCCTGTCTGGGCGGGAACAGACGCCCTCAGGCAGCCTACATGCACAGGCGGGGCCAGATCCAAAGCTGAACCCCAGGAGTTGTGCGAACAAAGAAGAGAAAAGGAAATTTCACAGGGCAGCCGCAGGAGTAGCAGATTAAATTTCCACAATCAACTTGATGTGCCCTGCATCTGTGGAATACCTGAATAGGCAATAAATTATCCCACAATTGAAGCAGTGGACTTTAGGAGCAACTGTAGACTTAAGGGCTGCTTTCTGCATCTGATTTGTTCCTGGTTCTACGTTTACCTTACTTTAGTATTTAGAGTTAATTATCATTAGTAGATTTGCTTCTTGATTTGGTTGCTTCTTCCTTTTTATATATACATATATGTATATATGTATATATATATATTTTTTTTCTTTTCTTCCTTTCTCTCTTTTTGAGAATGTGTATGTGCATGCTTCCTTGTGTGATTTTTGTCTGTATAGGTTTGCTATTACCATTTGTCCTAGGGTTCTGTCTGCCCTTTTTTTTTTTAGTATACTTTTTTGCTCTTGTTATCTTTGGTGAATTTGTTTATTGGTTGCATTGCTCTCTTCTTTCTTATTTTTTATTACTTTTTTATATTATGAATTTAATAATTTATATTTTATTTTGAAATAACTTCATTTTATTTTGTTATTATTTTTTCTTTCTTTCTTTTTTTCCTCCCTTTTCTTCTGAGCCATGTGGCTGACAGTGTCTTGTTGCAACAGCCAGGTGTCAGGACTCAGACTCTGAGGTGGGAGAGTTGACTTCAGGACATTGGACCACCAGAGACATCCTGGCCCCATGAAATATCAAGCAGTGAGAGCTCTCCCAGAGATCTCCATCTCAATGCTAAGACCCAGCTCCACTCAAAGACCAGCAAGCTACAGTGCTGGACAACCTATGCCAAACAACTAGCAAGACAGGAACACAACCCCACCCATTAGCAGAGAGGCTGCCTAAAATCATAATAAGTTCACAGACACCCCAAAACACACCACTGGATACGGTCCTGCCCACCAAAAAGACAAGATCCAGCCCCATCCACTAGAACACAGGCACCAGTCCCCACTACCAGCAAGCACACAACCCACTGAACCAACCTTACTGACTGGGGGCAGACACTGAAAACAATGGGAAATACAAACCTGCAGCTTGCAAAAAGGAGACCCCAAACACAATAAGTTAAGCAAAATGAGAAGACAGAGAAATATACAGCAGATGAAAGAGCAAGGTAAAAACCCACCAGACCAAACAAATGAAGAGGAAATAGGCAGTCTACCTGGAAAAGAATTCAGGGTAATGATAGTAAATATGATCCAAACTTTTGGAAATAGAATGGAGAAATTACAAGAAACGTTTAACAAGGACCTAGAATAACTAAAGAGCAAACAAACAATGATGAACAACACAATAAATGAAAGTAAAAATTCTGTAGAAACAATCAATAGCAGAATAACTGAGGCAGAAGAATGGATAAGTGACCTGGAAGATAAAATAGTGGAAATAATAACCACAGAGCAGAATAAAGAAAAAAGAATGAAAAGAATTAAGGACCATCTCAGATACCTCTGGGAAAACATTAAACACATCAGCTTTCGAATTATAGGGGTCCCAGAAGAAGAAGAGAAAAAGAAATGGACTAAGAAAATATTTGAAGAAATTATAGTTGAAAACTTCCCTAATATGGGAAAGGAAATAGTCAGTCAAGTTCAGGAAGCGCAGAGAGTACCATACAGGATAAATCTAAGTAGAAACACGCCAAGACACATATTAATCAAACTATCAAAAATTGGGCTTCCCTGGCGGCACAGTGGTTGAGAGTCCACCTGCCGAAGCAGGGGACACGGGACACGATGCAGGGGACATGGGTTCGTGCCCCAGTCCAGGAAGATCCTGCTTGCAGCAGAGCGGCTGGGCCTGTGAGCCATGGCCGCTGAGCCTGTGCGTCCAGAGCCTGTGCTCCACAACAGGAGAAACCACAACAGTGAGAAGCCTGCGTACCACAAAAACAAAAACAAAACAAAAAAATTAAATACAAAGAAAAAATATTAAAAACAGCAAGGGAAAATCAACAAATAACATAGAAGGTAATCCCCATAAGGTTAACAGCTGATCTTTCATCAGAAAGTCTGCAAGCCAGAAGGGTGTAGCAGGACATATTTAAAGTTATGAAAGGGAAAAACCTACACTCAAGATTACTCTACCCAGCCAGTATCTCATTCAGATATGATGGAGAAATTAAAAACTTTACAGACAAGCAAAAGCTAAGAGAATTCAGCACCACCAAACCAGCTTTACAACAAATGCTAAAGGAACTTCTCTAGGCAGGAAACACAAGAGAAGGAAAAGACCTACAATAATAACAAACCCAAAACAATTAAGAAATTGGTAATAGGAACATACATATCGATAACTACCTTAAATGTAAATGGATCAAATGCTCCAACCAAAAGGCATAGACTGGCTGAATGGATACAAAAACAAAACCCATATATTTGTTGTCTACAAGAGACCCACTTCAGACACATACAGACTGAAAGTGAGGGGTTGGAAAAAGATATTCCATGCAAATGGAAATCAAAAGAAAGCTGGAGTAGCAATTATCTTATCAGACCAAATAGACTTTAAAATAAAGACTATTACAACAGACAAAGTTGGACACTACATAATGATCAAGGGATCAGTCCAAGAAGAAGATACAACAATTATAAATATTTATGCACCCAACATAGGAGCACCTCAGTACATAAGGCAAATGCTAAAAGCCATAAACAGGGAAATTGACAGTAACACAATCATAGTAGGGGACTTTAACACCCCACTTTCACCAATGGACAGTCCATTCAAAATGAAAATATATAAGGAAACACAAGCTTTAAATGATACTTTAAACAAGATGGACTTAATTGATATTTATAGGACATTCCATCCAAAAACAACAGAATACACAATCTTCTCAAGTGCTCATGGAACATTCTCAAGGAAAGATCATATCTTGGGTGACAAATCAAGCCTTGTAAAGTTATGAAAATTGAAATCATACCAAGTATCTTTTCTGGCTCAACACTATGAGATTAGATATTAATTACAAGAAAAATATCTGTAAAAAATACAGATTGAGGTTAAACAATACACTAGTAAATAACCAAGAGATCACTGAGGAAATCAAAGAGGAAATAAAAAAAGTACCTAGAAATGACAATGAAAACACAATGACCCAAAACCTATGGGATGCAGCAAAAGCAGTTCTAAGAGGGAAATTTTTGGCAATATAATCCTACCTGAAGAAACAGCTCAAATAAACAACCTAACCATACATCTAAAGCAATTAGAGAAAGAAGAACAAAAATAACCCCAAAGTTAGCAGAAGGAAAGACATCATAAATATCAGATAAGAAATAAATGAAAAAGAAATGAAGGAAATGATATCAAAGATCAATAAAACTAAAATCTGGTTCTTTGAAAAGATAAACAAAATTGATAAACCGTTAGCTAGACTCATTAAAGAAAAGGGAGAAGACTCAAATCAATAGAATTAGAAATGAAAAAGGAGAAACAACTGACACTGCGGAACTACAAAGGATCATAAGAGATTACTACAAACAAATATATGCCCGTAAAATGGACAAACTGGAAGAAATGGACAAATTCTTAGAAAAGCACAACCTTCTGAGACTGAACCAGGAAGAAATAGAAAATATAAACAAACCAATCACAAGCACTGAAATTGAAACTGTGATTAAAAATCTTCCAACAAACAAAAGCCCAGGACCAGATGGCCTCACAGGTGAATTCTATCAAACATTTAGAGAAGAGATAACACTTATCCTTCTCAAACTCCTCCAAAATATAGCAGAGTGAGGAACACTCCCAAACTCATTCTACGAGGCCACCATCACCCTCACACCAAAACCAGACAAAGATGTCACAAAGAAAGAAAACTGCAGGCCAATATCACTGATGAACATAGGTACAAAAATCCTCAACAAAATACTAGCAAACGGAATCCAACAGCACATTAAAAGGATCATACACCATGATCAAGTGGGGTTCATCCCAGGAATGCTAGGATTCTTTATTATACACAAATCAATCAATGTGATACACCATATTAACAAATTAAAGGAGAAAAAACATATCATAATCTCAATAGATTCAGAAAAACTTTTGACAAAATTCAACACCCATTTATGATAAAAACCCTCCAGAAAGTAGGCATAGAGGAAACCTACCTCAACATAATAAAGCCATATATGACAAACCCAAAGCCAACATCAGTTTCAATGGTGAAAAACTGAAACTATTTCCACTAAGATCAGGAACAAGACAAGGTTGCCCACTCTCAGTACTATTATTAAACATTGTTTTGGAAGTTTTAGCCACAGTAATCAGAGCAGAAAAAGAAATAAAAGGAATCCAAACCAGAAAACAAGAAAAAAAAAACTTTCACTGTTTGCAGATTATGTGATACTATACATAGAGAATTCTAAAGAAGCTACCAGAAAACTACTAGAGCTAATCAATGAATTTGGTAAAGTAGCAGGATACAAAATTAATGCACAGAAATCTCTTGCATTCCTATACACTAATGATGAAAACTGTAAGAGAAATTAAGGAAACACTCCCATTTACCACTGCAACAAAAAGAATAAAATAGCTAGGAATAAACCTACCTAAGGAGACAAAAAACCTACATGCAGAAAACTATATGACACTGATGAAAGAAATTAAAGATGATACAAACAGATGGAGAGATATACCATGCTCTTGGATTGGAAGAATCAACATTGTGAAAATGACTATACTACCCAAAGCAATCTACAGATTCAGTACAATCCGTATCAAACTACCAATGGCATTTTTCACAGAATTAGAACAAAAAATTTCACAATTTGTGTGGAAACACAAAAGACCCCGAATAGTCAAAGCAATCTTGAGAAAGAAAAACGGAGCTGGGGGAATCAGGCTCCCTGGCTTCAGACTATACTACAAAAGCTACAGTAATCAAGACAGTATGGTACTGGCACAAAACAGAAATATAGATCAATGGAACAGGATAGAAGGCCCAGAGATAATCCCGTGTACTTATGGTCACCTTATCTTTGATAAAGAAGGCAAGAATATACAATGGAGAAAAGACAGCCTCTTCAATAAGTGGTGCTGGGAAAACTCGATAGCTCCATGTAAAAGAATGAAATTACAACACTCCCTAACACCATACACAAAAATAAACTCAAAATGGATTAAAGGCCTAAATGTAAGGCTAGATACTATAAAACGCTTAGAGGAAAACATAGGCAGAACACTCTGTGACATAAATCACAGCGAGATCCTTTTTGATCTACCTCCTAGAGAAATGGAAATAAATAAAAACAAAAATAAATAAATGGGACCTAATGAAACTTAAAGCCTTGTGCACAGCAAAGGAAACCATAAACAAGACAAAAAGACAAACCTTAGAATGGGAGAAAATGTTTGCAAACAAAGCAACTGACAAAGCATTAATCTCCAAAATATACAAGCAGCTCCTGCAGCTCAACATCCAAAAAACAAAAAACCCAATCCAACAATGGGCAGAAGACCTAAACAGACATTTCTCCACAGAAGATATACAGATTGCCAACAAACACATGAAAGAATTCTCAACATCATTAATCATTAGAGAAATGCAAGTCAAAACTACAATGCAATATCGTCTCACACAGGTCAGAATGGCCATCATCAAAAAATCTACAAACAATAAATGCTGGAATGGGTGTGGAGAAAAGGGAACCCTCTTGCACTCTTGGTGGGAATTTAAATTGATACTGCGGCTATGGAGAACAGTATAAAGGTTCCTTAAAAAACTGAAAATAGAACTACTGTATAACCCAGGAATCCCACTATGGGCATATACCCTGAGAAAACCACAATTCAAAAAGAGTCATGTACTACAATGTTCATTGCAGCACTGTTTACAATAGCCAGGACATGGAAGCAACCTAAATGTCCATCGACAGATGAATGGATAAAGAAGATGTGGCACATATGTACAATGGAATATTACTCAGCCATAAAAAGAAACAAAATTGAGATATTTGTAGTGAAGTGAATGGACCTAGAGTCTGTCATACAAAGTGAAGTAAGTCAGAAAGAGAAAAACAAATACTGTATGCTAACACATGTATATGGAATCTAAAAAAAAAAAAAAGGGTTCTGAAGAATCTAGGGACAGGACAGGAATAAAGACGCACAAGTAGAGAATGGACTTGAGGACACGGGGCAGGGGAAGGGTAAGCTAGGATGAAGTGAGAGCATGGCATTGACGTATATACACTGCCAAATGTAAAATAGATAGGTAGTTAGAAGCAGCTGCATAGCACAGGGAGATCAGGTCTGGGCTTTGTGACCACCTAGAGGGGTCGGGTAGGGAGATGCAAGAGAGAGGGTATATGGGGGTGTATGTATACATATTAGCTGATTCACTTTGTTGTATAGCAGAAACTAACACAATATTGTAAAGCAAATATACTCCAATAACGATGTTAAAAAACAATAAAATAAAGTAAAATGTCTCAAAAATTTGATAGAATTAATAAATGAGTATGGATGCAGGATGCAATGCCGAATACTAAAAGTAATGTTATTTTTGTACCAGTGAGCAAAGACTAAAAATAAAATTTTTTAAACCGATATTTAAAAAAATAACATCAAATGTCTGCTCTGTATTTGAAATACCTATTTTTTTAAATATTTATCCTTTTATTGTTATGAAAATGAATTTATCAAAAGTTCCAGTTTAGTTTTTTGATATGTCTAATTTTCATTTATGGTAAAATTTTTATTTCTATCTTTCAGAATGTATTATAGAAATCATGACATTTCACCTAGTTTTAAGGGAATTTCCAAAAAAAAAAAAAATGTGCTTGAGATACAATGGCATTCCCTAGATAAAAATCTGTTTAGGTCAGATTTTTTTCCATGTATGATATGTGTAACTCTGGTGTCTTATATGTAGTTAGTACATTATTTTAATTTAATTTAAAAGTCGTATATACACAGGTAATCTAATTAATTTTAGTAGTTATAGAATTATATATAGTGGAAAAACATATTTATCACCTCAAACTTATGATTTTTATGATGATATAAAATTTTATTTTCAGAGTGAAAATTTTAAAGTAAAACAATTAGGTCTAATTATAGAAAATATTAATTAGATAAGAGTATTCCTTTCTGTATGATATGGTGCCACTAGCCTCATGTTATTAATGAGCTGTTGAAATGTGTCTAGTGTTATATGTTGAAATAATATTTTTGATATACTGGATGATATAAAGTTTCTAATTAAAATAAACTATCCATTTTTTTAATTTTTACATGTTGTAATCTTTATTTCCTTTTTAATCATTTTTTTTCTTTTTGCCGCTTTTTTTAATTAAAATTTTCTTTGTTTAATATTTTTTAATGTGGCTACTGAGATTACATATGTCACTTACATTACATTTCCAATGGACTGTGCTGCTCTTTGTGATTTCAACAAAGCACATGTTGTGAAGACGATACACCAAAACCTAGTGGTGGAGAGACATGGGTCTAAGATACGGTCACAGAAAATCTATCATCACACGATGGCCACAGGACATGACTAGAAGGCTGGGGCTCATCAAGTCACTCATTCATCCAGCATCTCAGGGGATGCTTCATGTCCAGCCTGGGAATAAATTCCTCCTGCCAAGCGTAATGACTGATTCTGGACTCTTCAGAGGCCTGGCTACTTAATTCTGCTCCTCGCCCTGCATCTGCCTGGAGTGCTCACTGTGACAAGGTTGCCCTTCGGCCCCCAGCTCCCCATTTGCACTGGATTTCCTGCCACCACATAGAAACCCACCAGAACAGGGGATGCCGTCTGAACCCTGGCTCAAAGAACCACCCAGAAAACACCATCAATATGCCTCCGAGGTTTTCTCTTATGGGCTCCCTCTGGCCTTCGAGGAGGCTGCTTCTTTTCTTTGCCTCCGGCTATTTTCGGGTTTGGCCTGTATTCGCTACTTAGCCACACGGGGATTTAGCAATCCTGTGGTTTGTGGCTTCCTTTCTTGCTTTGCTCACTCACATTCTTGGTTCTCTCACATGCAGAAATGAGTGAGAATACGTGACAGCTCGAGTGTCTTCAACTCCAAAAGGAACAGTAAGTCTGACAGTGAGCGGTGCCTCGGTGGAACGTTAACACATTTGAAGAAATCAAGTAAACATCTGCAAAAAAGGTCAAATTGTAGGAAGGTTTTCTTCATTGTATGGGTGGCCATGCTTTTACTGTGTTTCTTTTTTTAAAAAATCTATCATATCTAGAAAAAAATGTCAATAGAAACGTTCATTGAAATACTGACTTACTAATTTTTTTCTCTGAATTGTGGTGGTAATATAGCTTGATTGATTTAAAAGAAATTGAAACGTTGGAAAGAAAAGGACCGTTATGAATGTCATCTGTTTATTTTGAGACAAAATTCAACATGGCAATTTGCATTCATATTAGTTGAGTTCATCACTTCTTTCATAGACGTACATCATGTTCCCTCTTCAGACCCTCAGATGGCATTTTCAATACCTGACACCAAATTCAGAATCTCCAAAAAATTTTTGAGGGGTTATCTTGTCCAAGAAGTGATTCATTTTTTTCTCTGCATCACAGAGAGAGGAGAGAGAGGGCTTGAGATGTATAAATTATTGAAGGGAGCCCATTAAAGAGTAGTCAAATAGCAGCTTCTCAGGAAATATAAAAATACATCACTCAAAGGTAAGCTTCAATGAAACAAATTAATATTTTAATGAACGAATTACAAACTAGGCATAAAAGAAAAGGGAAAGACCACTCAGCCCTTCCCTTATTTATAGTAAAGCACAATCTATGCTCAGAATAAGCAATTCTCCCCCCATTCACATCTTTTTTATATATATACATTTATTTTTTATTTTGGTTGCATTGGGTCTTCGTTGCTGTGTGTGGGTTTTCTCTAATTGTGGTGAGCGGGGGCTACTCTTCATTGTGGTGCGCGGGCTTCTCACTGTGGTGGCTTCTCTTGTTGTGATGCACAGGCTCTAGGCACGCGGGCTTCAGTAGTTGTGGCTTGTGGGCTCGGTAGTTGTGGCTCGCGGGCTCTAGAGTGCAGGCTCAGTAGTTGTGGCGCACAGGCTTTGTTGCTCTGCGGCATGTGGAATCTTCCCGGACCAGGGCTCAAACCTGTGTCCCCTACATTGGCAGGTGGATTCTTAACCACTGCGCCACCATGGTTCACATTCACATCTTAATCACTACCAGATACACTTTTTAAAAATGAAATATTTAAAGTCCCAACATATCCTGTCTGAATTTAGAGGAGAATTGAGAAATATTGATGTTACTTTTTAATTCTGTGCAACATGTACATCTTAAATATCTTGTTTTACAACAAAAAATGTGATTTTTGCTTCAAGCTTATCCTATTCTTGTGACACAAACTTAAATGAATATTTCATGTAACGTTGCTGTGACCATTACAGATAAATAAGTAAATAAAAAGCATTAGTTACTTTTTTTTACCTTCAGCTTTTCCAGATGTTCTGAGTTGTCTCATAGAAGGCTCTTTTATTATGAATAACAGGAATCCTTACATTTAGCCACTCTTATACCTGGAAACATTTTCCTCACCTTTTCTCAGAGCAAGCGAATTAAAATAAAGGACTGTTGCTATTCCTTTTTAGCTTAGAAGTATTTGATGTTTTCCCCAAATAAGATACACTAACATTTTCCTCAATAATTCCAGATTCTTAACTCTTGTAGTTTCCCATTTGTCTTAATTTTAGATTCTCATAGTGTGCTCAGAGTGCATACTTTTCATCACACATGCATCCATGAATCCTTCAGCACTGTTTCTGCGGTGAGGACTCTTTTTATTCATTAGAGCAGGCCAGCATGATTTAATGAGGTTTCATGGTTTCTGCATAGTTTCAGTAGCTTCATCTGCTGATCCTTCCATAAAGGGAAAGCCAGCTTCAGAGTTTACATACAGCTGCGGTAGGCCACTCCACTTTCCATTTTATATCTCCTTCCTTAGAAGAAGAATTTGTTTATTGTTTTATTCTGTAAGTTCTAACCAGCCTGATGAGAATACTGGCCACTGAAACACGCACACAGTGAATACCGTGTTACAGAACAAGCAACATCACCCTGAGAGCAGAAAGGACGTCTTATCGTGGCTTTCAGGGGCAACTGATAGCAGGCCCCCCACATCCCCACACTTGTGATTTATCAACCCCTACTCTCCTTCACCCCGTCTTCCCAATTCATGGCCAGGAGATGCGTACCTTTCTTGGCATGCATTTCTCCCTAAACCAGGGAACTTGCCTGGGGCCAACCCATCTATCTGATCCAAGCATAATGAGGCATGAAGCTGCCCCTCGCAGGAGCTCCGATGTGTCAGGGGCTGATGGGCATTTCATTTGTTAACTCCCAGGGGCCCTTGTGCCTCTCTGGGTTCATATAGTATTTATTTTAGGTGCTCATATTTCTCATCTGTGATCTTCACACCATATGTACACAGAGAAATAGCATCCCTGTGAGAGTCCCTCGTGAAACAGAGAAGGAAGGAAACATTTCATCTCAGTTCAAAAGAAAAAAGAAGAGCAATCTCTTACTCTGAAAGGTTGACTTGAATATTGTAAGGATGTTGGGAACAGAAATGGCTTTTAATCCGAAAGGTGGTTCTCCATAGTATGACTCACTCCCCCAACATAAATGAGAGACATGTTTCCTTAGAATAGAAATCATTTTAATGTATTTTCAATTAATGTTAAGTCAAAAACAAGCCTGGCTTCTATCTAAAGTAATAGTAGAATGGTAGAGACGCTCCCTCAAATGCAAGCTTGGAAACTGGGTTATAAAAAAATGTATGTTTGATCTAGGCAGAGCTCCCTCATTTTCTCAGTAATTAGATGCTGAGACAACTAATCCTTTGTCCAGTGAGTAGAAAGCAATTCCACCAGTTGTAGACCGCATCAAGATAATCCGCAGGATCCAAGGCTTCAAGACTTACCTTGTGAATTGAATTCACTTTGCCATCTTAATTTGTTGATTTACGATGAGCTAACCCTCTGAAAAAGTATCTGAGGAAACTTATTTTCCAAATTGCTACAATTTCTATTACAGGTGATTCGTTACTAGAATTTAAAAACTTAAAGGAAAGAAAAGAAAATATCCTCCCTTTCTTAAGTATTTATTAAGTGAGAGGGTATTAAGAAAAACTATATATGTATCGGGTTCCTACTATGTGCCAGACTCTACACAATGTTTTCTCAGATAAATCACCTACTTTAATCTTGACAACATACCCAGAGAGCTGAGATTTAGATCTCAGTCTGCCTCTAAATATGAGATCTTTGGAAGAATTACTTCTTAACTTTCTGCAAACACATTTATTAAGTGCCTCTGCTAGACACTCCTCTGTAATGTGAAAAGAACGTGGAATAAGATGAATAGTTTCTTACTTCTTGGACATAAAACTCAAGAACTTAAGACCAAGTTTATTAAAAATGTTAAATCTTTATCCATTTATAGCCAGATCTTAGAAAAATACCAGAAATACTCATTAACAATAAAAAACAGAATAATATGATTTGTGTTTATAATGGAGTGGTTGGGAGCAGAGAGAAGTTCTAACAGACATAAAAATATATTATAACAATACTCTTAAAGTAATCATTTGGTACTAGTATGTGAAAGGGGAAAGATAGTAATAACCTAAAATAGAAAGTTTAGACAGAATCCCACATAGAAATTAAGATTTAGTAGGTTTTTCAAGGTAAAGGTGAACATATATATTATTTGATAAGTGGTATTGAAAAAACACAGTAGATTCCTACAGGAAAAATGATGAACATTTCATTGTAAATAATGAAACATGACAGAGATAAAGTTAAAAAAATTCCCTGCTAAATCCTGCAATCCCATTCCCTTAAGGAATTTGGCATTGTATCCCAGTGTGCCCTATTTAATAGCTGTCTTGATATGGCTTAAGTATATATACTCACGTGTACATGAATATGTGGATTTGACTTTTATTTATTCTTACAATACTGTACAATACTATATGCATTATTCTACAATTTGCTTTCCCAGTTTATATGGCTATGCCTTGAGGTCAATAGGCACAGAGATAATCCATCTGAAATACCTGCATACAATTACACAGTATGAATTTTATATACATGAACACATGCTTTCCAACCCTTTCCCTGCTGACA
Organism: Globicephala melas; assembly: GCF_963455315.2. Lineage (NCBI taxonomy): Eukaryota > Metazoa > Chordata > Mammalia > Artiodactyla > Delphinidae > Globicephala > Globicephala melas. The sequence continues at coordinate 86,740,416 of NC_083325.1, read as the reverse complement.
GAGAGTAAGGCTTCTGCTCAGCCTCTGTACACAATGCTGTAACAAACATCCTGGTGCACATTTCCTGACATCATGCTGCAATAAGGTCTATATAAGAGAGCTTCCCAGACGGAACTGCAGAGTCAAAAAATCTGTGTGTTTTCCACTTTAGTAGTTATTGACTTGAAGGAGCCAGTCCTCAGGGAATAAAATGGAACCTCATGATCTTCATGGATTTTTGTTTTGTTTCTTAATATCTTTGTGAGTATCAAGGGCAGAATCAACTCGCTCTTTACACTGATTTCACTGTCTCTTTACAAACACAAGAACGCAATAGCTATTTCTACTACTATATTGTATAAATACTATGCTTTCACCTTCATTGCTTATTAATCCCCTCTGGGTCAATCACTGAAATAAGTTTACTTTGAAAACTTACAACATTCCTATTGAGATTTCCAAATTTTAAATGTCCAATGTTACACAGCAAGTAAGGAGAAAACCCGATGTCAAGGTCCAGTCTTCCTTGATATACGGCTGCTCCTGTGAGAACGGGTCATCATGGAAACAAGCCCTCATGTTGTCCCTCCCTGAAACAAAACTTCATCACACACAAAACGATCCACCAAGTTTCCTTGAATGATGATGAGAAGGAACGCCTAATGCACGGAGTGACAGACGAGCACCACTGACAGAAGAAACCAGATGTGAGAAGCCCCGGAGGAGGAATAGAGGTCGCCCCTTCCCAGGCAGACAGTGGCGGTGTGACTGCAGAGCTGAGAGGAGAGAGAGGTCGAGAGGTGAAGAGGGAAACTGGGATGAGGCTGGGCAGGATTTTGTAGAAGCTGGTAAGATTTTTAAAATAAATCTTCTGACTTACTTCACTCTGTATGACAGACTCTAGGTCCATCCATCTCACTACAAATATCTCAATTTCGTTCCTTTTTTTTAGCTGAGTAATATTCCATTGTATATATGTGCCACATCTTCTTTATCCATTCATCCGACGATGGACACTTAGGTTGTTCCATGTCCTGGCTATTGTAAATAGAGCTGCAATGAACATTTTGGTACATGACTCTTTTTGAATTATGCTTTTCTCAGGGTATATGCCCAGTAGTGGGATTGCTGGGTCATATGGTAGTTCTATTTTTAGTCTTTTAAGGAACCTCCATACTGTTCTCCATAGTAGCTGTATCAATTTACATTCCCACCAACAGTGCAAGAGGATTCCCTTTTCTCCACACCCCCTAGAGTCTGTCATACAGAGTGAAGTAAGTCTGAAAGAGAAAAACAAATACCGTATGCTAACACATATATATGGAATCTAAGGAAAAAAAAAGTCATGAAGAACCTAGGGGTAAGACGGGAATAAAGACACAGACCTGCTAGAGAATGGACTTGAGAGTATGGGGAGGGGGAAGGGTAAGCTGTGATAAAGTGAGCGAGTGGCATGGACATATATACACTACCAAACGTAAAATAGATAGCTAGTGGGAAGCAGTCGCATAGCACAGGGAGATCAGCTCGGTGCTCTGTGACCACCTAGAGGGGTGGGATAGGGAGGGTGGGAGGGAGGGATATGCAAGAGGAAAGAGATATGGGAACATATGTATATGTATAGCTGATTCACTTTGTTATAAAGCAGAAACTAACACACCATTGTAAAGCAATTATACTCCAATAAAGATGTTAAAAAATAATGAATCTTCGAGGAAATGAAAGCCCTTGACAGCTTTGAGCAGTGGGGTAGTGTGACTGGACGTGAATGTCTATCCTGGGGTTGTTGTCTGAAGCATGACTACAGGGAAGCAGGGCGTGCAGGGAGCGGGGGGCAGGAGTTTGGGGACAGCCCAGGGGGGCCTGCTGGGTGGGAGCCGCTATTCTAGAAGAGAGCTCTGGGCACTACCTGTAACTTGACAGATGTCCACTATTTGACAAAGCTATAGTGCCCAAATTATTTTCAAATTACCCTGCACATTGCAAGTAATAAAACAGAGTAATGACTTGAGCTCCATTATTTGTTCATCTTACACTGAGTCTGAAAAGCCATAAACCTTGCACTGATAGATGTAAATCGTCTCAGACAATTAGTTCCAATTGTCTGATAGCAAATTTGAACTCTCTGCAGTTTAATAATCAGAAAGCCTTGGAACTCAGATGGAAGTGAAGTCGGGGGAAGAAACCATGATGCTGCCTTGGAGGTGACGTGGAACGACCAGACTGCGCTCGAAGAGCAGTGTTAGCAATATAAATCTGCAGCCCAGGACATCTTACCACAAACAAATGTTACAAATCAAATATAGATGGGAGGCTCTTATGTGTACCACTGGACGATAATAAAATCCTTCTTTAAGTAAGCACAAGCGTTTTTTCTTCCATGAATGCCTCACCTAAGTTTCTTCCAGTAAGTAGAAGATACTGCTTGGAGAATAAGCGTCTTCTGCTTGTCTTAGGAGCCTGTGAAACACAAAAATAATAGGTCTCTGTGTACATATAACAGTCCCCCAGATGTGAAGCTTCACTACGGCCCTAGTGCAAATATTTTCCAGGGTGTTTTGTACTGACCAAAAGTAATAACTGTGTAAAAACATGTAGGCTCACTTATGAGTAGCTTATGTAGTCACAGCACTTTAGATGAGGAAAACATTTTAGATCTGGGTTGTTCTAAGATTCTATTTTATAGATGCAGAAAATGATGGCCTGAAGAAGTTTCAGAGTTTTAGATGGCAATGCTTAGGCTAAACTCACATCTGAATCCCAGGCTAGTCTCCTTCAAAGCATATATACACTCACAGGGTTAAAAAAAATAAAATTTACCCACCAGTGCATTGGATTGGACTTACTAGATACAGTGAAAAACAGAAGGTGGAGACGTAATCCCTACCCACGATAATTATTATAGCACCTCAGTTTACAATAACCCTAAGAGGTCATCCATTTCAACCCCCATTTTCTGTATAACTGATCCTTAGCCACACACACCCACACATGCGCACACAGGTACATACACACGCTCTCAAACAGGCACATGACGTTTAAGCACCCCTTGGTCCTCCCTGTCATCCATGAACTAGCTTATTCTGAGCATCTTCAGTGACAGGAAGTTGATTTCCTCCTGAGACAGCCTAGTCCCATTCGGGAAGCTCTAACTATTAGAAGATTCATTTCACTGGGAAAAACATTGGTCCCCCTCTAGTCAGGGCACTAACCTCAAGGGCCCGGGAGAACTTTTCAACCCCATGCCTGTGACAGCCTTCACAAATTTGAAGACAGCTCTCCTGAATCGCTGAATCTTCTACTCTCCAGGGTAAACTTCTCAGATGCTTCAGCCTTCTTAAAGCATGTTAACTCTTCTCTGGATACACCCCAACTCTGCTGTGTCTGACACTGTGGCAGCCAGGAAGGAGTGTAAAAAGCCAGGTGAGGGTGCCCATTGGAAAGTAGAGAGGGGTGATTTCATCCATCCATCTACTAGATTGACAGAGTTTGCTTTCTACGATATGGTTGCCTCAAATAGCTATTTAGTCCTATAATTTTCTTTTTTGAATCTGTTTCTATTATGCCAGGATTGTTTGGTATTTTAGAACTAAATATAAATATATGTATGAAATATATAGCATGGTATATGTATTATGGAAATACATAAAATGTGTGTGTATATAAATGTCTATATCTGTAGGTACAGCTATCTATAGAGATGCAGATACAGATATACAGATATGGACTTTTCTTTCATTATCTCATTAAATCCTCCAAGTAATGCTATCCCTATAAGCTTAGAGTCATCCCCAAATTAAAGTCATGCCTCTCCTACATTCACGCAAATCATGATAAGGGCTGAACAGGACAAAGACCTTCTAAGTTTCTCTATAAAATTTTATTCTAAATTCACACTGATGTATTAAAAAGTGAGCTTATAATCCTGCAGGCATTTCCCTTCAATGAGTATTATATTTAATAATGAATTGTTGACGGATCGCATTTTCCTTTTGTTTTGGAATCTGGCACACTGTGAAAGATTACAAATGCTGAGAAGTATTTCTGTGTCCTTCCAGGAGAAGGAGAAGCCAAAAACAGAGTTTTGATTTTGTGACTTACCTTTGGCTGGGAAGAACTTGCCAGGGGAATTGTGGAGCAGGGCAATGGGATCAAGCATAGAAGGAGGCTCCTTTGAGGGTCCATCTACCTCTCTGCTGATGTGGGGTTGTCTTCCCTGTCTCTGTCACAGGGCAGCACAAACAGCCATGTGGGGTAGAGCAGATGATGCCAGGAGCCGGGCTGTCAGACTAAAGGCGAGCCAGGACCAGGGCAGTCAGACAGGGGGACAGACGATACAAACAGGATATGGGCAGTGAAAGCTTTGATCTTGCAACTCAGGTTACTCGGATTAGGAGGAAACTCCTAGATCATCATCAGAAGAAAGAAAGCACCTGAGAAAATTAATGCAGTGCTCATGGGCCAGAGGCATGGATGATGTAGCAATAAAAGGAAAATAAGTTAACAAAATCTGTCAACGAGAACAATAGCATGAAGGTTTAGTCACCTCTTTGGCAATAATTTACATGGATTGCTCAGTGTGTGTGTGTGTGTGTGTGTGTGTGTGTGTGTTTCTGTCTGTCTGAAAAGGAAGAAAGTGGGCCCCAAGCACTGAATCAGGAGCAGAAGTGTAATATATGAAATGTGGACACTTGTGTCTACCGAGCTAGCCAGAATTAGTTAGAATGCTTTAAGCAAGCTATTTAGTGAAATGTGAATTTATTTAACTCATGCTGTGATTTAGTTATTCTTTGGTAATTGCTTTGTCTCCTTAATGCCAGTCTGGGAACTCTGCTTAGTAATTATCTAAAGTAATAGTAACTGAACCCAGGTGAGCCTCATGGCCATCACATTACCCTGGCAAGAGTCAGTTAGAGATAGGGACCAAACTGGCACTCTAGCCATGGCTAGGGAATTGCCAGCCCACATCGAGAACATTCTAAACAGGCCACAAAACAGGGAAGCAAGTGTACACATTGTACCTCAACAGCTATCTGCTGTCGATCATACTGTTGGCAGGGCGACCGACCAATGACAGAATTACCCAATTGTAGGTCTTGCTTTCAAGACAACATTGCTGTAAGCTGTGAAATGGGTACCAGCTTTGTGAACACACAGAACATCAATATGCCCAAGAAAGTACCAACTACACACACTTTTGAAATTATTCCCAGTCATGTAATTGCTTCAAGTGGGCTTTCCTCTCTCTGTTCGTTAAATGCCAATATGCAAAATGATTTTTCATGTGAAAAGGAAACACAGCCAATAAAATAACCCAGTATTGTCTTATTTGCTTGATGTTTTATTTAGGTTTGTTTTCTTTTTCTTATATAATTAAGTTTCTGCATTTCTTCAGGCATGGTATCTAGAATATTTTGTCAAATAAATGAGTTATTGAATGAATAAATCACATTCCAATGTTTGTGTAAATGATTACTTGAGTGATCATACTGACTTCCATAAAGACAAACAGAAGTTATCAACAGACTACAACTGCTGGTCAAATACTTTACTAACCAAAAATTAAAAGGCATTACATTCATAAGGTAGTGTGAAGGAATGTGAAGAGTTGAAGAATAGCTCACTTTGAATTCTAATTGCATATTTGTACAGAGCTGCATATTAATTTATAAACATAGGAAAACTTGAAAATATGTGGAATTATAGATTATTAATTTTGAAAAGGGCTTTAAGGACATGTCCTTTACATCAGTGAGAACACAGAAGACAGAGGTGTCCTGTGCTCTCCATCTCCAAGGTCATTGACTCCAAAGACAGGACCAGACACAACATTGACTCCATCCTCTTCAGTTTCCTTAGTTTCTTTTTTTTTTAATTAGAAGTGTCCTCTAATTCTTAGAAAATGTTTTCATTTTCCTCAAGAAGTTTAACCATAGAGATTTTCACATCAAAGGGCAATCTTTCCCTTTATTTCCTAACTTGTCTGAGAAAATAAAAATTCCTGTTTACAAACCCTGACAGCTGGGAGATAATAAATGAATAAATGGCTTTAGACTCCTTTCTGTACTGCCGAATGCACACAGGATGTGAGGCAAAGAGGCCTGAGTTTAAGCCCAGACTTTCTGAGCAAAATGGATGTGACCTCAGGCCAGTGTCTGTAGCCGTGCTCGACTTCCCTTGCGTATAAAACGGGGATGGTAAGACTTCACTCACAGGGTTTTGAGGAACAATCAAATGACATGATGACTGTAAAGACATTTTGTAAATAGTTAGAAGGTAGATACAGATTAGGTTCTGTATTTCTCTCGCCAAAGACCGGATGGAGGAGGCTCATTTCAGTTTCAAGCAGTGACTCCCAACCTTCCTCGTGAACGCCCCCCGACCTTGTAAACAGCAGTTTATAAACACCCAGTTTTTCACAGGTTTTCCAAAGAAGACCCCACCATGTGACACAAATGTGGATTAATAGTGTCCCATCTAGAGAACTCAGACTGAGTACTATTTGGTGTCAGAGTAGTAATTAAATACAGCGACAAAGCAAATCAGGTCCTCTGAATGTTAACCTCATTATCACCCTCTCAGAGCACTTGCCAAAAAGTTAACAACCGTTAAAGCTGTGCTGCTCATCCAATCAGAATATTAAATTAATCAGCCTGGCCCTGACACAAACATCACGGATGGAGTTAATCCTTTGTGTTGTACATATCAAAAAGGATATGTGGAAGCTTTGGGGAAACTTGCAAAGTATTTTTCACCATTTTAATTATTTCATGTGTTTTTAGAGGCAAAATAATATGACTTTGCTCTCCTCCCTTACTCTGCTTCTTTACTCAAAAATCATTGACAAATTCCTTTTTTTGAAACCTAGTTTTCCTTCACAGATGGAGATACTGCTTCACAAATCTTGATATGAATTCAAACAAGGAAGGCTGTAAAGTTACCATGAAGCAACAAGTGTATATGTTTGGAAACCTCCCATTCTTGCAAAAAACATACATGTTGATGAACACGATTTTTGCAAATAATGAATACTGTCCAAAATTGCATCCCTTTTCCTATTTCTGTATCTACCTGTTGTAGTCATCTGTAGGCACATAGGGTACCTGGGCAAGGTGCAATTCCGCTGGAGAAAGGAATACACCATCTTCTACCTCTTTGCTAATAAATCACATTGCATTCTCAGAGAGGAAAAAAAATGCCCAAGTGAACAAAATACTGTTTGACAGAGGTCCTTGCCCTGGTTCTGTTATGATAGTTGCAGCTATGTCATGATCCCCTCAGCATTAATTATGCCTGAAAGATAAAACGTGGACACTCATCCACTGGGCTGTGCTTCTGTGCTTACTCCCATTTATTTATCTGGCATAATCTGCGTTTGTTCATGTTGACTAGAATAGAATGGTTAGCAGTTCAGCAAGCCATGGGACCCTAAAATGAGTGAATAAATATTTTCCTTTCATGAGTACTTTTTTCTAGGAACCTTGTACCTGGCTGTCCGTGGACTAACATTGTAAGAATACCATATGGACAAATAATTGCTGCTTCCAATCTGTAGCAAAAGCCTGGAAAAAAAATCAGTTCCACAACTGTTCTAGTCTACTCATATTCATTGGCTAAATGTGCATATTTTCTGTTAATTGTGATTCTGAAGCTAGAGAGGGCTTCTTGGAGGTGACAGACAAACAGTAGGGTATCATGAATATGTATGGTGTGTCTGAGAAAATAAATTAACAGGGGCCAGCCACTCTGGTGACCCACTTATGTTGACAGCAATGAGTGTGACAGTGAAGGGCTGTATTGCATGAATTTGCATGACAGAATTTCCTCCCGATCAACTAATTTACTTCATGCATTTGGATTATTTCAAGCACTACACAGCAGTCAGATAATTAATTACTAAATCACCAATACTGACATTAAGGAACAAGCAATACATTATAGCTGATTACCACTTAAAAGCAGAGCTGGTACAGCTACATTTCAGAAGATAGGAGAGAAGGAACAGGTCTAACACATGAATTCCCTTGGGGCGCATTGATCTGGGTGTTGCTGAGAATTGGAGGAGCTGGTGAAATCCCTCTCCTCACCTGAACCATCTCACTTCAGTGCTGAACCTTATCTTTTTTAAAATGTATAGTCATTCTAAATGAGACATATTAACCCAGCCTGGAGCAAAAAATAGAAATTGTCTTGATAACTGTGATAAAAATAATTAGTGAATACCTAGTTATTTAGGGGCAACATACTTTTTGGCCTGAGTCACCAGAATAATTTATATAAATACCCCCAAACATAATAGTTCTAGAGTTTAATGATATAAATTACGTTGTCAACAAATTTGTAGAATAGCCAAAATTGATATCTTATTTCTTATATGTGTTTTTGATTTATAACTCTCTCTGTTACTGAGAGGGCAGAAATTATGTCTTATCTGCATTTCTACCTCTAGCATTTGGCCCAGCTCCTGGTGGCTGTAAACATTGAACAAATATTGGTTGTATCAACTTTATAGAATCAAGAGAATTAGGAATAAAGTATATTATGCAAACCAAACACAAACTATTTGCCCACAGGAGGTGAGGTGATAGGGCTAAGAACCTGCTTAGACTTTGAACTGAGACAGCGTTATGAATCATAGCCCCCAGACAAGGAATTTAGGTTTTTGGAGCCTAATTTTTCTCATCTTCTGAATCTCTGGACTGTCTTATCATCTGTAACACAGAGAGATTAATATTTGCCTGAAAGGGCAAACAAAATTAAAAGTAAAATGCTAGCATAGTGATTGGCTCATATTAAGTAATTAACACGTTGTAGCTATTATTAGTAGAGCCCTAAGTATAGAAAAGAGGAATCTAAAGGATCTAATAAAACATTTGGGAGACAAAATCCTTAAAACTTTGTAATTCATGGAATGTGGGGAAAACAAGACAGGACGGAGCCAACTGTGACCATCAGCACATTGGTTTGAGACTAGATACATGGTAATTTTACCAACCAACGTAGTGACATAAGGAAAGAAAGACATTTATGGAGAAATATAATTATATTTAGTTTGGGGTGGACAAAATGTGAAGTGCTTAGAGAGAATGCAGCGGGTGAAGCCTGGAGGTGAGTTGCATGCGTGTCTGCAGCCTGGGAGAAGACTCTAGTCTGAAGACATATCTGAGAGATGACAGCACAGGAAGCAAGCATGACAGCAGCTGTAATCACAGAGGACAAGGTATATGGTAGAGGAACAGGGGCTAATTGAGAACTCTGAGCAACGCACACTTAGAAGGATGACTAGACACACCAGGGTCGCTAAGTAAGCGGAATAAATGGCTGCTGATATCCACCAGGAGCCAGCAGGTGGTGGCATTCCAGAAGCAAGAAAGTTGAGCCTTTCAGAAAGCGGACGGACAATGGTATCAAGTCAGTCTCACAAAATAAAGACCGAGAATCATGCATTAGACTTGACAATAGACCATCAGTGACCTTGATGAGAACAGCAAGGCAGAGGTCAGATTTCAGTGAGTGGAGGTGATGGATAATAAACTGAACAGTGGACAGGTGAGAAGAGCTAGTTTAGAATGTTTGATGGAGGAATGGATAAAGAAGGTGTGGTACATATACACAATGGAATATTACTCAGCCATAAAAAAGAATGAAATATTACCATTTGCAGTGACATGAATGGACCTAGAGATTGTCATACTGAGTGAAGTTAAGTCATACAAAGACAAATATCATATGATATCATTTACATGTGGAATCTAAAAAAATGGTACAAATGAACCTTTTTTAAAAACAGAAATAGAGTCACAGTTGTAGCAAACAAACTTATGGTTACCAAGGGGGAAAGGGGGGAAGGGATAAATTGGAAGATTGGGACTGACATGCACACACAACTATATATAAAGAAGATAAACAACAAGGACCTACCATATAGCACAGGGAACTATACTCAATACTCTGTAATTACCTATATGGGAAAAGAATCTAAAAAAGAGCGGGGCTTCGCTGGTGGTGCAATGGTTAAAAATCCACCTGCCAATGCAGGGGACACGGGTTCGAGCCCTGCTCTGGGAAGAACCCACATGCCACGGAGCATCTAAGCCCATGCGCCACAACTACTGAGCTTGCGCTTTAGAGCCCGCGAGCCACAACGACTGAAGCCTGTGTGCCTAGAGCCCGTGCTCCTCAACAAGAGAAGCCACCGCAATGAGAAGCCCGCGCACCGCAACGAAGAGTATCCCCCGCTCGCCGCCAGTAGAGGAAGCCTGCGCGCAGCAACAAAGACCCAACGCAGCCAAAAATAAAAAATAAAAAAATAAAAAACAGAAAAAGAGTTGATACATGTATATGTATAATTGACTCACTTTGCTGTACAGCAGAAACTAACACAACATTGTAAATCAACTATACTCCAATAAAAATTAATTTAAAAAATGTTTGAACATGAAAATTGGTGAGAAACATGGGGTCAAGACTGGGGGGGATCAGCAAGAACTTTAGGTACCAGCTTTGTGACCAGTGGTGTGTTGGGTTCTACTGGACTTCAGAGAAAAGAAGGTACAAGAGGGACTATCTTTATATCTGTTAAAAATGCTAGTGGAACGCGTACAGGAGGCCAGGCCCTGGGGGACAGGGACCTCCACCCCCGAGGGCCTTTCTCGTCATTAGTTTTTCTGCTCATGTTTGTCTTCATGGGCAAGCACGTTGCTCCCAGTGAGAACTGTGACTTGGGATTCCCATGTTTGGATGGTGAATGATAGTATCTCCTTTGGATAAATTTACCCTATAACCCTGGCTACTTTTTAGCAAAGCATAATGAATAACGACATATAGCAGGTCCCACAGCTATAAATATATGAGAATCAGAAGCTGTGTTGAATATGGCTTAATAAATGGAGTTCTAATGGAAGTGGGCTTATAGCTGCAGGAAAGTCCACAAAATCTTGTGCAGATACTATTTTTGGTTAATTGGTTTAGTGTTGTCATTTTATCTTTGCTCTGTGACTCTGCATTGCACTGCAGCGGGATGTACCTTTCCCCATATCTTTGATGTTGGGCTACGACTTATGCAGTGTTAGCAGCTGTGCTTTAGATGGAAGCTTCAAGGGTGCCCTTGTGCTCTGCCGTTAGAGGAACACACACCACGTGGCTGCTAGACCAAAGAAAACAGGAGGTGGTGTAGCAGACCTGAAAGCAATCCACAGCCAGAAACAAGACCAGCTCATCCCAGGTAAGACAAGGGGAGCTCCTGCAAACCCACAGCATTGAGAAAGACCATCAATGTTTGTGGAGTAAACCATAAAGGTTTTTGAGGTTTGAGGCTATGCCATAAAAAGTGATCAACACAGAGTTAATTACATTAAGATAAAATAGGCAATGTGTTGATGACTAAATACTACGGAAAGAAGATATATCCAAACTGCACTTACATGAACTTCTTGGCAAAGCAGGTGGTGATGACAAAATCATTGATAAGGCATGCTGATCACTGCTCAGTTTTTAAATGTGGGGCATAAATTACATTTTGTCCTAAAGGAAATAGGAGAGGATAACTTATAGCCTCCCCTTATCCACAGTTTCACTTACCCATGGTCTGAAAATGTTAAATAGAAAATTCCAGCAATAAGCAATTCATGGATTTTAAGTTGTGCGCCATTCTGAGTAGCATGATGAAATCACGCGTGCTGTCCCTCTCTGCTTAGCCCAGGACAGGGACCACCGCTTTGGCCACACATCCACTTCCTAGCCGCATGATTAATATAACTGTGGACATGAGGGTTGGTAAGACTCTGAAGTTGATTCAGTGAAGCCTCTCCTCATTTGGCAACAGATTCCCTCCTATAAGGTCACCAGGTATCACCCAGACTCTGCCAATTTGCCATCTTCCAAGGCCCTTTTAAAAAGTCCATCCTTATGTTTAAATGCAAACATGTTTCCCAGTGTTCAGAACCATTTTCCACCATTTGAACTTCCACTCAGAACAATTATTTGGGAACAACAATCATGAATTCTTGGGTCTTCTTTTCTTTAAGGTAAACATTCTCAAATTTCTAAAATATTTTTGTGGCATGTCAGTATTCCCAAGCCATTGAGTTTGGTTTCTTTCCTTTTCTTCCTGTTTTCAATATCATGTGATATTTTTTCAGATCTCCACCTTATTATAATATCCGTATTTATGTGAGGGTGATTCACGAGTTTTCCATATGTTCTGAATAGCATAAATAAACTATGGAGTCTTTTGAATGTGGATGTTTCTGTTCAGTAAAAGAGTCAGCTGTTTCTCCTCTGTACACTTTTCCTTGCTTTGAACCAAGTTTAAAAAACAAAAGTAGTATTGTGTTTTCTCTTCACTGTGTGATATACAGGGTTCTTTTTAAAGAATCCTTTGCACGGTCTTATAGTCTCTTCTTTTCTTGTACCCACACCCCACTCTTTTATAACTGGTGACTGTGGTGTTACAGGCTTTGGAGAAAGCATAAGGGTCAATCCAGCTCTCGCCTCACCAGCCACTGTGGTAGGAAACATATATCTGAGGTGCTTTGATGAAATTCAAGAACTATCACAATGATATGGCCTCAAAAATTAGCCTCATAGCATGTTATCTATATACTAAACAGATTCCGCAAGAAATGTCTGCTGTGCTGGAGTCAGGTCCTGCCAATTTGTAAGACCAGGTTGTGGAAGCTAGTTTTTAACTATTCAGGAATTTTGGAACAATTTCTTAAATAGTTGGTAGGTTAGCATCAATCATGGTGGAGTATTTACACTATGGAAAGTGGCAGATGCAAACATTCCAGGCCTTGTTTTCCTGCCATTGGGGATTGGTTTACTAACTTACCACTGGTTGTTGAAATATATTTCAATAATTATAAACATCATCTTTCTCCACTAGAAAATTCAACTTAATGCCCTGAAGCATCCATTGTAAGTAAGGAACTGATTTCTCTCCCATGCACTAGAAAATTACTACCTATATGTCATGTTTGGAGAATTGAGAAAATAATCATTCAAAACATTTTTTGATGGTGTTTTTTTTGTTTTGTTTTTTGTTTTGGTAGAAGCCTGGTTGAGAAAAGCTGATGGACAGGTCAGAGACTATAAGCCAGTGGTTCTTAACATTGACACATGCTAGAATCACCTGTTTTTTGTTTTTGTTTTTGTTTTTTTTTTAATGCAGATGTCTAAGCCACACTCCAAACCAATAAAATCAAAATCTCTGAAGTAAGCATCAAAATTCCCAGCAGCTTTGAGAACTGCTGCCAAAAACACTTTGGAAAGAAGGGATGGCAGATCTGTATGTTTTCTCAAAGGATGGAGTGGGCTGTGGATATAGATGAGGATTCAACACGTGTTGAGTAAACACTGACCACATGACAAGCTCTATTGAATGTATTTATGCAACAGTTCTTTGGAGCAGAAATGTCTCCCTTCCTATCTCATAGCTGCGTCTCGGAATAGGAGCTCTGATTGGAATAGGATAATGAGTCACTGGCAGGTAGAATCATCCTCATCAGCAGGGGTAGCAGTTGACATCTCCACGTCTCTGCAGGAGGTTCCCAGCAGCAAGTCTGGTCCCAGAGCACCTCAGTCCTTCACACCAGGTGCCTTACACATGAATTCCTCTTCATGTCTCTTTTCTACAGGTCTGTTTAAATTCATACTCATTCCTCATGACTCGCCTCCAGTGTCAACCTTCCAAAAATCTTTCCTACTTGGCCTCTTTTCTTCTGACTCAGTTAGAAAACTTTTGCATGGCTTTCAGGTTCCACAGTGAATATCCCGCTCATGGAGTGTTCTACAGGGCTCTGTGCAATCCTTGAGGGTCAGGACTGCATTTTATCTCAGAATCTTCAGGACGGAGCCTAAGCCATCCACAGTATGTGCTCAGTAGGTGTATGTTGAACAAATTAGTATTTGTTTCACTCTAAAGAGCTTATACTGATAAAGCATTTTTAGAAGGGAATATATATATAATTATATATGTATATATTACATCATTACACTTATGTGTATTTATGTATATTCATTCAATAAAGAATGTTTACTATGGTAAAGAATATTTGCTTAATTGGAAAAAGAATGTGTGCAAACCATAAAACCAAAACAATAATGACATTTTCTGACAAACAAAATTTAAAACTCTAAAAATGTTTACCACAACTCTCATTAGTGCAACACTTCAAGAATATAATCAGGAAAAATAAAAATTGATCCCAAAAGGGAGAATGTGATGCCAGAAGAAAATGTGAGTCAAAAAACCTGGCGAACGTAAATAAATGCAAACAAACATTGACTTTACAATGTTAAAATAATAAATTAATTTTGTGGCTAAGAAAACACAGTGGAATTAAAACACTGGGCAAGGACAACATTTTAGACAAGAAAATCAATATTGTACTGAATACATTCTCTTAAAAGAAGGTTATTAAATTAAAAATGTATAATATGAAGTCTAAAAAACATACAGTTGCAAGTTTTAAAAACATATTTCTAAAAAATTCATGGATCAAAGGAGAAAATAATTTTTTTTTAAATAGTAGTAATAAAGAGGGTGATGACAATACTACATATCAAACCTGTGGGATGCAGCTAATGAGGTTTATAGTGAGAAATTTATAATTATAAATGTTTTCATTAGAAGAGAAGGACTGAAAATTGATGAGCTAAGATTACAATTCAAGGGGTTTGAAGAAGAACAGCAGTCTAAACCCCAATAAAGTTTAAAAATAATAAAGAATAGCAAGCGAAGACACCGTAATTGAAGATTCACATAGCCTAAACCTCAGCAACTCAGCTCCAAATATTTAAGGAACAGAATTCCCCACAGGGACTTCCATGCCTGTGTTCAGGCTACTCCTACCACCTAAAGTCCAACTAGGATCCCTACATATGTCTATATTCACATCTGTTTAAATATAAGTATTTTAGAGACAACATTTCAATATATTTATATACTTATAAATGAATACAGATTTTATGTTTTGTTATATATTTGTGTGCATGTGTTTGTATGACAACCTAATTTTGCAGCACTTTAAATATATTGAGGTGATTAAAGACCAGGAATTCCATTAAGGACTAGGCTTCTGGAATCAGTCTTTGATAAGAGAGACACGATGTTTGTTCATTAGAGGACATGATTTTCCGGCTGGACATCATACTCTGACCTCAGGTGGAACTTGATACCATGTGGTCTCCCATTGCAGGAGGTCGTGGTCAGCAAGAACTTCATGAAGAGGGTGATCAGGCTGGGAAAGCACTGACTGTCTTGCCTTCTGAATGAGCAGGGAAACTAGGAGTGTTCAACCGTGAGGTTAACCTCATAGCTGCCTTAAGATGCAAAACTCAGAAGGGATGGTAGGAATTCCATGTGGCTTCCAGGTCACAGCTGGCAGTGATGATGAAAGTGACAGTGGGATTATGATAAAATTGAGGAGTTGGAGAAAGAAATATCCCAGGTGTACACTAAGCAGCTTTAAGATCCTAGAAAAATTACTTAAATTAAGCCTTTGCTTCCTCTTCTTAATAAAAAGAAAATACTTGTTTTGATGGCTTGTGGAGGGGTTGCATGAGATTAGACATAGGATGTTTAGCACAGAAGCAGGTACCAAGAGATGTTCCACATATTCTCCCTGAATCTCAACAAAAAGAACCTCATAAATTTTGTTTCTGCCAGTCCAACAACATAGAATCAACTCTGAAAAACTGGTACAATCCTTGTTAATAACGAGGTTTGAGATGCCTGTATGTCCAGTTGGTTTTTAAAGGATTTATAACCTTGTTCAAAAACCCCTCAATGCCTAACTTTTACAGCAAAACCATGGGGGAAATTATTGACACAAGAAACGTTTGTACTCTTCTTAACTCTTGAAATTCACTTTCTTCTTTGGCAATTTCTTACTAATTACTGCCGTTAACACCAAAACCATGCTAACTTCAGCAAATACTGGTCTCCGTTGAACACTTTGGACCAGGGTTTCTCCATCTTGCTGCTATTGACATGTGGGACTGGGTGATTCTTTGCAGTGCGTCTGTCCTATGCATGTAGAATGTTTAGCAGCAGCCTGTCCTGTACCCACCAGATGCCAGTAGCCCCTCTTCCAGATGTGACAAGAAAATTGTGTTTCCAGACATTACCAGTGTCTCCTCCTCCCAGGTGATCATTGCTCTAGACTAGCAAGAACTCATATCTTTTTCCTTAATTCCTATCTAATACTGGGATATACTGAGATTTTACTGAAAGTTTGGAGAAAACAAAATGACAACAGTCAAAAAAAACACCATGGAATTGAGTCAATCTATTTTAAATGCACATGGTTTATTCAAGTCCATCTTGAACCCTCTGCAAGTTCAGGGAAGGAGACTTCATTCATGATTCCCAGCCTAATCTTTGGAGTAGAGGCCATGTGTCCCCACCATGTGGAAACATCCTCAAAAGCATCCAGACTACTCCCCTAGTCTCATGTTGGGGAAAAACATGAGACAGTGTTTCCTATCTCACTTAAAGTCAGTTTCAAATTATCATTTTTGGTAAAGAATTTTCCTAATTGCCAGTGATCAATGCTGGAAAATTCTATTGGGTTGTCCAAAAGGTTCCTTCATTTTTTAAAGTAAAAATAAAAGACACATTTTTTATTTTTACCTAGAACTTTATTGAAAAACATATTCACTGTTTTGTTCTACTACCTTCTGCCATTTTTCAGGTAACTTTATAATTCCATCTTCCCAAGACTTTTTGTCTTTTTGAGCAAAGAACTGTTCCAAGTGCCTTTTACAGTCTTCCAGGGAATTGAATTTTTTTTCCATTAAGAGAATTTTGTAAAGACCGAAATAAATGGAAATCTGAAGGTGTAATATCTGGTGAATACAGCAGATAAATCAGAACTTCCCAGCCAAGCTGTAACAGTTTTTGCCTGGTCATCAAAGAAGATTATGCGTTCCCTGTTTAATTATGGATGCTTTTCATCTAGTGCTGCTGTCAGTTGGTCTAATTGGGAGCAGTACTTGTTGAAATTAATCATTTGGTTTTCCAGAAGGAGCTCATAATAGAGGACTCCCTTCTAACCCCACCATATACACAGCATCACCTTCTTTGGATGAAGACCGGCCTTTGGTGTGGTTGGTGGTGGTTCATTTCCATTGCCCCACGATCTCTTCTGTTCCACATTATTGTACAGCATCCACTTTTCATTCCCCATCACAATTTGTTTTAAAAACAGAACATTTTCGTTACATTTAAGTAGAAAATCGCATGAAGAAATATGGTCAAGAAGGTTCCCCACCCCCGACCCCACTTAACTTCTGTGGAACCCAAACACCAAAGCGCTTAACATAACCACGCTGGCGCAAATGATTTTCAGCTCTTGATTTGGATATTTTGAGTATGTCAGCTATCTCCTGCATGGGATGACGTTGATTGTTCTCAATTAATGTCTCGATTTGATCACTATCAACTTCAGCTCGTCTACCCAACTCTGGAGGATTGTCCAGCATGAAACTTCTCAAATCACTTTCGACATGTTCGAGCAGTCACAGCACCTTCTCCATACACTGCACAAATCTTTTTCTTGCATTTCAGTTGCGTTTTTACCTTTCTAAATAATAAAGCATAATATGCTGTAAATTGCTCTTTTTCTTCCACCTTCAATATTAAACTGGCTACACAAAAATTCACCAATTTTGATAAGTTTTTTTTTAAAATGTGTGCTGATATGACAGCTGTCACAATACAATCTAACGAAATTGTTTTGAATGAAGTTATAGACAACTAAGTGCTACTAGAGCCATCTTACCAAAAAGAAAGAATGAACTTTTTGGCCTGCCTAATATTTTCCTCATGAAAATTCCCCTTTGCTCGCCTTTTTCTCTGTGACATCAATGGGACAAATACTTGTGGACATTATGGGACAAGACTCTTTGTTCTTTCAAGAAGTGCACCCTTAGAGAGTGGCAGGGCTGAGGAGGAAGTGTCTCCCTAGAGACCCTGTACCCCTGTGCTGCTGAACTGGCAAAAAAATGGTATATGCTGAGTCACCTTCTCAGTCGTTACAAAAGTGTCACTTTCAAGTGTCTTCTGGTTCATATCAAGGTTTCCTTAACTGTCCAAACAAAAGTGTTTACTGTTACTGTATATGCCAGCAATCTGGGTTAACACTTTAATCATCATCACATATCTTGAATTATGAAGGTACTAAAATTTTATGAACATGGCCCCATTCCAATACTGATGTCTTGAAGCTTCTGATCATAAGGTCCTCTGTTATCAGGTCCATCACTATATGAGGAATGCTAAACTGATGGATAGAGACCAACTTACTTTCTTTAGAAAGTGAGTTATTTTTCAACGGTTTTTCCAAACATGGTTAATCACTTTCAGACACACTGTTGTACTGGATTGAAGGTTGTGATGTTCAATTTTGTTTCTTAGTTTATGCAGGAAATAGAACAACCAATCTGAAAACATATTTTTCCCTTTTAAAAAAATTTAGAATAATATATTTATTAATAAATTATTAATTATGTTTTTCTATAATTAATATAAATTATATATTTTATATAATAATACATTATCTTAATATAATGTATTATTAATACATCAATATATTTAATGTTTGAAATAGCAAACACACTGAAGCCGTTAGGAGCCAAATTACTCAAATATTTTTCAAATAAACTGCTCAGAAGTCTTTGATCCTGTTGGCTGACAGCACAGTGGCAACCACGGTGCTGGCCTCTTAGGACTGCATGCGGGGAGTCTGCTGATGCGTCCCATGCCCTGTGGCCTGGGAGCCTCCTTGGGAGCAGAAGTCCAACAGAGGCACTGAAAGGAACACTTGGGCTACATTATAAGCCTGACATTCAAGGAGAGAGAAAAGTAGCCTTTCTACCATGTTGGATGACTGTTAGCCATTTGCTGAGTTAGCCAAATTCTAGGCATTTTGGCCAAATCAAGTCCTTCAAAAAATAGTGTTTTAGAAAAGCACTCTAACCTCAAAACCTAGATCAAACAAATGGTACTGAGAAAAGAAAGTCTGAAGCCCTCCTTCCTCTCCTGCCCTCATCCTCCCTCCACGCCTCGCCCTTGGCTGCCCGGGACCACTCCACACACGCTTCGCCTGAGACCTCACCCTCCCCGAGCCCCATCCTCCCAGCACCCTGCATCCTCTTGCTCAATGTCCCTATCAAGGATTCCTGGACCTGTTTCTGAGTCTCTCAAAATCCTCTTGGACAGACTGGGAGGACCTCAACAAACCAAATCCAACCCAAAAATTAACAACTAATAACAGATTAGTCTAGAAATTCGTGGTGAGAATTGCAACTCTGTGGCAGGAGGGAGGGAAGATGCCACCTCTGAGGTATTCCACGCACCAGGCATGTGGGAACACCCACCTGCCTGCACGTCCCACACAAACAGCTCCAAATCCATCATTAAAGCCTCAAGCATGCCCACCCAGGAGCAGCAGAACTGCACAGCCTACGTGGGCAGAGGCCCAGGCTGCAGTTCATCATTTGTCTGCAGTATCGTGTCTTGAAATGCTGGGTATCATCCTGAAGAGAGTCAGCAGGACACCCCTCAGCATGCAGTGCATCTCCAGGGCACGTGGTCATTTGTCTTTTATCAAGCAAATGTGCCACAGTGCGGGGAGTGTGACAGCAAGTCTGTAATTCAGCTGGCTGCTGCTTTATCATAGCTCTCAGCAGCTCTCTAATGAATATTTCCGTATGCATGTTTCTGACTGATAATCAAACTCAGAACAAGTCCTAATTGGGTTTTCTAGTGATAGAGAAGTGTCCATATTAGCCTGGCAGATGTCCCACTAATGTTACATTAAAAGTACAAACATGGAAAGCTTAAAAAACATCCTATTTTGGTTGGGTCTTAAACATATACAGAGAACAGAATTCATGGATGTTCGCATGTTCAAACAGTTTTTAAATATGGTCTGTCCCAAAAGGGTAAAGTCAGCAAAATGCCTGGCATGGGGCTGTATGTCTGACTTCTAGGAAGATGAAAAGTAATCAGAAATTTTAAGGAAAAAAAAAAACATTCGTTACATTTATTTATTATTTTTAACTTTTTATTTTATATTGGAGTAAAACTGAATATTTCCTAGCTGGGTGTGTTACCGTTCTTGAATCATTAATGTAATTAATCAACCTCTTGCTCTCACTGGCAGCCTCCATCTTCCATGGCAAGAAATTTTTCGTAGAGAAAGCAGTTTAGGGAGCTTAGAATAAAGGAAGAAAACATAAAAATTGTATCTCTCCTTGCCCTTCACTGTGCCCTTTAAAAAACTTCACTCTCACACCTGTGATGCTTTAATACATTCATTTGCATACTTGTCTCCAGCAGCAGAAACTAGAAACGTTTTAAATTGTCATTGTAGCCCATGCCTATGACACTCTCTGGCCAAGAGTATGGCCT
The DNA here is from genome assembly GCF_963455315.2 of Globicephala melas. NCBI lineage: Eukaryota > Metazoa > Chordata > Mammalia > Artiodactyla > Delphinidae > Globicephala > Globicephala melas. Next base: position 86,720,018 of record NC_083325.1, on the reverse strand, counting down.
CAAAGATGTTTGCTAAAAATTGAAGGAGTAAGTGGGACACAGAGGAGAGTGGAGGCAGCGAGACTACTCTGTGTGGTGTTATAATGGTAGATACTTGTCATTATACATTTGTGCAAAACCAAGAGGGACCCTAATGCAAATTGTAAACTTTGGGTGATGATGGAGTGGCAATGTTGGTTCATCAACGGTACAAATGTACCCTCTGGTGGGGAGGTTGATAATAGTGGAGGCTGCGCAGATGGGGGCAGGGGATATAAGGGAAATGTCTGTACCTTCCTCTCAATGTTACTGTGAATCTAAAACTGCTCTTTTAAAAAAATATCTGGATAAAACAATTGGCAGCACTGAAAACGATTGAATTAACAACAATTAAATCGAAACACAAGTGAATTCATTCCATAGTGTACTTTATTAAATTTGTAAAAGCCTTTGATGAAATGCATGTGCCTATTTTTAAACTAACATCATCAACTCTCAGGTCTAAAGGAGTCCCAGACAGCACAAGATTTAACGTTCTCTTTTCACATACGCGAATTTGGGGCCCTGCGAATACTGGCCATTTGTCGTTGGTCACACAGTATGAAATTAGAATTCCTTCCTTGTTACTCTGATGCAGCGTTCTTTCCTGTATCTGTCTCATGCCCTGGATAGCAACTCAGTCAGAAAAGTAAGATGGGCCTGTGTGTGTGGACGTGTCCCCAAACATCTGTAGATCTTACCCTCAGGCCTCCCCGCTCCCGCTGAGGTCGGTCTGAACAAGAAGAAAGTCCATCTTCCATCCCTTCAATATATTAAACTCACATCCTTTTGTTGTTCACTCAAATGAGGTGTTGGTCTTCATTTACTGGAGGATGTGTCGTCGGCTCTCTGAACCTTCCGTCACAGGGAATCTTTACTTCATCTTTACACCAAACACTTGAAAAGCCAATACCTCTCAGCAAAGCCCTGGGGCTCTCCTGCCCCATCCTTTCCTCCCCCGGTCACCCTCCCATTTCATCCTCAGAGAGAGAACCAAAGCAGACGGGTGGTGCTCCCGGGACCTCTCCCCACTCTGCCTGGCCTCAGAACTGTGGCTGATACCACTTCTCTGAGGAGTCTTGGACCACAGCTCACCTCCTTCTGTGGAAACTGTATCCTTTTCTTCATACCCAGGACTCCACAATGAAGACTTCGGGAAATGTCAGCGGTACGCAGTCTCTGCGAACCTGAGTGATTTGTTGTTATTTTGAGCCACTGTTACAATATTTTCCTTTTGGAACCCTTGTATTTTTTTACCTGGGTATTTGTCTTTATCTCCATCACTATAATGTCTTTATAGACTGGAGGGATCCCACATATTCACTTACTTAGGGCTGATTATTTAAATTATTTAAAAATGTTTTTGCAAGAGCACTGAAATATGAACAAGCTCCTGGACAACCTGGACGGACGATAAAATCACCAGATTCCCACCACTAAAGACCAGACCCTCTCCTCTCCCTGGAAGCGTCTAGCACCATTATTTCCGTAAAAGACCATAAACTACAGAGACAGATTTGTGATTGACTCTCTACAGTTTAATTTAATATGGTTGGATGTGGCCATTGCAGATGGAGGAAAGGTTATTTTGGGCTTACTCTGGCCTTCAGTTGTATCCTGATTTCATACTTTGTGATTCATTTCAACACGTGGACCCTCTGACGTGGGTAAGGCAAGCTGTGGACAGGCGGGTCATGAGAGGAATGTTAATCTGACGGGGACACAGTGTCAGAAAGCCCAGCTGTGGGTCCGCTCTGCAGGGCCATGGCAGTCTCACGGATGAGAGGGCCTCTGAGAATGTGGGCAAAGCTACAAAATCCACTCCGCCGCTACCCTCCGCACATGGCCTGCTGAGGGTAACCAAAAAACGCATGGAAGTCGGAGACTGGAAAGCTGGCTCCTCCCATGAGTGTGTGGATCACGTCGCGCCTGAGACTTGCATCTCCCAGGCCTGGGCACTGGGAGGAGGTCAGTGGAGTCTATTTATCCCACGGCACCTGCAGACCTGCCCTTATTCTCCACACAACCAGGTTGGCCTGTGTTCAACATGGAGAAAAGGAGAGAGTCTAACTCTTTGAGTATTGTAATATTTCTTCACCAACAAACAGAAAAAATAATGTGAGCTGCAGATGGGTTCAAGAAAGGAGATAACAAAAAGGAATAAACAAGATGTAAGAGATCCGTTAGCGGGTCAGAGCCTGGTAGACACCACCTGGGGCGGCCGGCTGTCACAGGAAGCTCAGACCAAGGTCATGGGCTAAAAGTGACCCTCCTGGTACTGTTTTGTCTGGTTTGGCCAATGTGTGTTACGCGTCTGGCTTCAGTTTTTATAACAGCAAATAGATACGTCTGGGTATTTTCAAAGGTTTCTGCAGGATAGATTTAATTTGATGAGATAACTTTTATTATTACTTTTAACAGAAAAAGAAGAATACCTTGTCTTTATTCTGAATAGTGTTTAAAAGTTTGAAAGTGCGTATATGATTTGCCAACTTTGTCTTAAACTGTTCTCTGTACTTCACTGCATAACAAACATTGTAGAATCTAATAGTATAAATATGAAAATTAGTTAAAACCTGTTTTCTATCACCAAGAAGATACATCTTCTTCTGGGATATTTATTAAAATAGACCAAGAAGAGGGACAAATTGTATTTCAAATCACCACCACTTGGAACGTGATTCGTTATTAGGAGTTCAGAGAACTGCTCTAGTTAATAACTGCTTCAAGAGTGGCTCAGTACATCCCATGCCCCATGTGAGAGGCACAGATTAAAAGCCTGAAGTAGCTTCACATTTATGATTTCTCTGTACTCGGAATATGCATTTTAAGCCACTTTTTCAGTGTCCTCTAGATCAAGATCTAACTATTCATTTCCAACACGAATTTTAAATATAGATTGTATCCCACATGCTGCTGTGTTCTGGAACACGTATGTCTTTTTCTGGCAGCAGAGGTGTTGGCCCCAGCTGCAGCGCTGACGCTGAGCTGGGTTATTGGAGAGAATCACTTGGAACCGCTTAGCTCCCTGCAGCTCCCCCGCTGAGAGAATTTTCTTATCAGCTTCTCCCACCCACATCTAATTCACGCTGATCCATTTCAGAAGATAAGCCCTGCCTAGATCAACTCTGTGAATGGAATTCATAGATGAAAACTTTATTCAAATTTTCTAATGTTTACAAGCAATGTTTACAACCTGCAGAAAAGGTAAACCTCCAGAAAGGCAGAAAGAAAATAATGTATCATTGATGAAAACGTGGAGGATGGAGTCCATTTTCTGCCTGGTGGATAGATTACACAGCATTATGTCTGATGAGCAGCTCTGATGAGTAAGGAAGACAGTGCTCTGGGTTGCTTGGCAAATGCTGAGAATCTTAGCTGTGCTCTGTCCCACAGACTACACACCCATCAGGGTCTGCATTTCTCAGCACCTGCGGTTGGCAGCCAGGAAAGTCAGTACTTCCCCAACTTTCCGCATCCCGTACCCATGGAAGAATTAAAGTATTTGCATAAAGTATTTGCACCAAGTTAGCCAGGGACATGGCTGCCCCCTGAAGAATGAGAGAATCAATACTTCTGTATCAACTAGTAATACTGATTGAAGTGATACAATTGATTGGAGTAACTTGCCCTCTCACTGCATACCCATGTGAACACACCAAATTGTGAACCCAAGGAGTACCATGTAAAGAATTTGTGTACAGCCAACACACCTCCTGAGAAAATAATTGAAAACGAGCATTCAGATTCTGAGAGTTTTAAAAAATTTCTTTCTATGTGGGGAATTGTATTTGTCCATCCTGAGACTTTTAGATACAACTGTCCCAACTCACATGATTGCACCAAATTAAAATCTCAGGGCTTACCCTGTAACAGCCCTGACGATACTTGGGGACACCACTCTTCCCATTGACATCTCTCTGGTCACTGGCACCTGCCTTGATGCTACTTCAGGTTCTCATCCTCCTGACTGCCACATACCAGAGGATACCTGCGCTCCTGGCCCTGTACCATGAACTTCAAGAACATTATGGCATCGACTTCACAAAAGACCAAAGTAGCCTGTGCTCTCTCTTACAACCGAGGAAGCAGGTGCTGACTTGATGCCCTCAGGTTTATAGAGCTGATTGTTGGAGGCTGGTCAAACCCCAGTTCTGTTTGTTCTCCAAGCCTGTGATGCTAATTCGGTTGACTTCCACCATCTTTCTACGTTGCCTCGTTTGGGCAGCGGCATTGAATCGCTCTCCTCACTATACACCTCCAGTCTTTCCACTTGCCCACAAGTTAACATTCCCTTCTGAATTCCCAGGTGGGAGGTAAGGTGAATAATCTTACATAAGAGAACTTTTCTGTTGCTTCCATCTTGAGGGGACCCACAGGACTCCCTCTTTCTCACCTCAGTGGGATAAGAACTGGTCAGCGATGTGTGTCTGCTTGGTTAGAGAAAGATCACCAGTGACATTAGAAAATGAGAAACGTTCAGGAACTCTAATTTGAAAAGATACATGCACCCCAGTGTTCACAGCAGCACTATTCACAAAGCCAGGACATGGAAATAACCTAAAGGTCCCTAAACAGAGGAATGGACAAAGAAGATGTGGTACATATATACAATGGAATATTACTCAGCCATAAAAAAGAATGAAATACTGCCATTTGCATCAACATGGATGGACCTAGAGATTATCATACTAAGTGAAGTAAGTCAGACAGAGAAAGACAAATATCATACGATATCACTTATATGTGGAATCTAAAATATGACACAAATGAACTTATTTACAAAACAGAAATAGACTCACAGTCATAGAAAACAAACAAGGTTACCAAAGGTTAAGGGGGTGGGGAGGGATAAATTAGGAGTTTGGGACTAGCAGATATAAACTACTATATATAAAATAGTAAACAAGGAACTACTGTATAGTACAGAGAACTATATTCAATATCCTGTAATAAATCATAATGGAAAAGATTATATATATATATATATGAAAAACTGAGTCACTTCACTGTACACCAGAAAGTAACAAAACATTCTAAATCAACTAACGTCAATAAAAAATAAAAAAGAAAGAAAAAGGAAATGAGAAATGCTCTGATTGCCAGTTATTTCAAAAATTAGGAGTCTATCTTCATTCAAAAATCACTTATCAGGGACTTCTTTGGTGGTGCAGTGGTTAAGAATCCACCTGCCAATGCAGGGGCACGGGTTCGAGCCCTGGTCCAGGAAGATCCCTCATGCTGAGGAACAACTAAGCTCGTGCACCACAACTACTAAGTCTGCACTCCAGAGCCCACAAGCCACAACTACTGAAGCCCACGTGCCACAACTACTGAAGCCCGTGTGCCTAGAGCCCATGCTGTGCAACAAGAGAAGCCACCGCAATGAGAAGCCTGCGCACTGCAACAAAGAGTAGCCCCCGCTCGCCGCAACTAGAGAAAGCCTGCGCCCAGCAACAAAGACCCAACGCAGCCAAAAATTAATTAATTATTACTTTTTAAAAATCACTTATCAGGGGACCTATGTACTTAAGAATGTGCTTTCCTGTGTATTACTCACCAAATCCTGACTACCACCCTAAGAACATAGTATTTTGCCTATTTTATGTATGAGGAAACTACACCTTAGAAGCATAGATCGTTAAGCTGGTGAGGTCAGTATGTCTGGGGTGGGGATGGACAGAGATCACGGATGTGTCCAGTGTAGACAAACCACCAGACAAAGGCAAAGGGTCATGCACACTCTAAGCATTTTTAAAGTGCATTGTTCTCAGAGATCTTATATAACAAACATTTATTGCATCAATCCACACAGATTCTAGGTAAGCACTAACAAATACCCCAAGTCCCACTATTTCTCAATCTAATTTTGGGTTAACTTCTTTTAAAGCTTCTCTACATAAGTGCACATTCTCCTAAGAAAAGGACAAATGTTAAGACCGGAAATGTTACTGTTTCCCTTCTTCTTCCTAGAACAGTAAGTGTGCCCTGGAGGCATGGGCTGTGGAGGGAGCCCTGGGTGTGGGCAGCCAAGAATTCCTGTCTCCTTGGGCATTTGCTCCGAGCAGGGGCCACCTGAGGTCAACTGCTTGAGGACTGCAACTGACAGTCATGTGTGTATTAAGAACGAGGTCAGATCCCATGACCTTCTGACCAAAGCAAGTACACTTGACTTCGAATGGTTGCAACCTCTCCAAGGTGAGTTTCAGAACCCTCAAAGGTGCAGCCTCCTGCTGGGCCAGAGGTCTAGCCATGACACCTGGGACAAATGTGCCCTTTTAAAGAAATGCAAATGCTCCTGCTGTTTTGCTTTGCCAACTCCCAAGTTTCCTGTCACTAGGTCTTTCCCGGGGGGTCTTGCTGGAGTCCCTGGTGCTATTTTCCTGGCCCAGAGTCTCATCTTTTTGTCCTGGTTTCTCCTGCAAATCTGCAGAGCTGGGGATTCCTACTGACTTATATAGGGATAAATCAACTTGTTTTTTTCTCCCTCAAATTACTGTGCTTAAACCCCGTGCATATTTTCATTCAGTAAGAGTCCATATTTTGAAAATAATTTCAAATATGGAATTCTGGAATAGTCTTACTTGGGGTTTAGAAGGAGAATACTAAAAATGATAACTCAGATTCATACTGGTGTTTCAAAAATCTCTAGTCAACAGGATCTGATAGGTAACATAAAAACTAATAAGTCCCCATCACCAACACTGAACGATTTCCACTCAGTATCTACATCCTGGTGCCATATCAGGTTGTCACATCCAAGCTAGTTTCCTGTCCCCATACAGGTAGATTCTAGCATTAGAGCAGTGGCCCAGCTGTAAGTCTTGCAAAACAGAACTTACAAGTTAAAGTCAATTCAATCACTACAAGGAAATCCCCACCCCTTGCTTGTGCCCCACAAGAAAACAGTGGCAATTACTTTGTGTTTTGATACAGTTTTTGAAGTGTCATTTCAGCAAGGAAATAGGATGCTGGACCAGTTTACTGCATCCCCTGGAGCTCAGTTTCAACCCAGACTGTCACGAAATTAAAGGCACTTCAAAGTAAGACAAAATGAACCTCACCTCGGTGCAAGACGGTGCATCTATGAAGTGATAAATCAGAGGTACCAGCACCTCGACATCAGACACCAGCACAGCCCAGTGTTCATCTGTGTCTGGGGCATCAGGGTTTTTTTTTTTTTTCCTTTCTAAAGAAAGAACCACTTGATTAAAGATAAGATGTCCTTTACTGCAGAATATTTTGTTTAATATATTTGAAATGTATTTCAAAGTTAGCTGCTGTATGTCACTTAATTAACAACTTCTGAAACATCACACCCTCTGAGTTGAATCCCTGAGGAAAGGATAATGAAGGAAATCGGGATCTATCAGAAATGAGAGAACAAATCCATTCTTGACCTACCTCTGACCAGAGTTGTAGAATGTTAGGACCTCAGATCCAGACAGGAAGAGCCTCAGACATCATTTAGTTCAGATGAGGGGGTCCTATCAGCTCTGGGAATCTGTTATTCTCCTATGCCCATGGACCCTTATGGCAGGACAATGTTTATTTACTAAGCAAGCTGGACTTACTAAGTAATAATTTGCTTGGTATTACAATACAAATACATATATATGTCTGCCAGTCAAAGCTCTTTCTTGTCCTGAGATAACCGTAGCAGTTATGGTGATGGAGGGGCAGGAGGCCCCCTTCATGCTGGTCCTGCGTCCGCCCCAAGCACCCTGCTCACCAGTAGGCACAGGCCCTGTGCTGGGCACTGGCCGTTTGAGAGCCACTTCACCTTTCTAGGACTCAAACTCCATATTAGTAAAATGGAGACTCATCTGGCAATTCAGTTTACTTCTTGTGAAAACTGCTCTGTATATAATAACCTGACCTTCCTAAAAGCTAATTTCATCAGAAATTTTTTTCAGCAAAACTTTAGTAGAGAATGAGCTGTCCTGTGGCTACAGCAAGAGTTGAGATGCCCTTTCAATCTCCATGTGGAGGAAACAGGTGCTGCCAGCTCCTGGGGTTCGAACGGGAGCCACAGGAGGAGGAGAAGGGTAGGGGCTGAGCCATGGTCAGGTGACTCCCACGGTGATCTCTGCCATGGCCTTCTCCCTGCAAGGTCCCTAAAGGAGTTTTCCAATGGAGAAAATTCCACCTTAATTTGCAAAACACATTACAAATCCAGTGTAATTTGCTTTATGTTGAGCTCTGCAGTAGGCTGGACAGATACTGTTTTCAGATTTGACAGCTGAGAACATGGCGTGCCAGAGGACAAGTTGCAAGTCCCACATCTGATGGCTGGAAGGCAGCCCAGGGTCATGCAGGGACACAGCCTCACTCCCAGAGTCCTCCCAGTAACTAGCTGCATGGATTGACACAGGTACCTACAGCCTCTGATATGCAGTTTCATCAGAGCAGTACAGTGACATCTAACTTATGAGGTTGTCTTAAAAATTACTACTTAATGTCTAGAAGCACATTTCATAATATTTGTATTTGATAAACTGGTATTGTTGTTATTATTTATGCCCAACTAGAACTACAACCTGAATGTCTATACTCTTAACTTTATATTTTTTCTGATTAACATGTTGTCTACCTAGTAAATGATACTATACCTTGGTTACACACTCTAAGTTGGTGTATTTGCATAGTTGGCTATTAAGTAGAAGAACAAAAATAATAACTAGATATATGTGTGTGTATGTGTGTATATGTGTGTGTATATGTGTGTGTATTGTGTGTGTATATGGTGTGTATGTGCGTACATATGTGTGTATGTGTGTGTATGTGCCTGTGTGTATAAATGTGTATGTGTATGGGCATATAAGTGTGTGTATGCATGTGTGTGTGCATGTGTGTATTTGTGTGTGTGTGTGTGTGTGTGTACGTGTAGGGAGGCTCATATTCATCGAGTCCCTGACACCAGACATTTGCACACATCAGATGGCTTAATCCCCACTCTATCTCCCTGACATAAAATTAATATTATCAGTATAAATGACTAAATGGATGCAAGAGACATACAACCTTGCCAAATGCTACTCAGTCAGTAAGAACCTAAGTCCATGTGTTTGATACAATGTGTTTTTGGTTCACAGACTCTAATCTCAAAGTCCCACACACACCTGGTACTTCCTGAGTACTCATTATTTGTGGAAGAAATAAATGAGCTAGGATTCAAATCCTTATCTGGCTGACTCATCTCACTGCCATTATGACTTCCTGACTCTTCCAGTAGACGCTGGCTTCAGCGGTCCTCAGTCCTGATTGTGATTCTTTTTTTTTTGGCTGTGTTGGGTCTTTGTTTCTGCATGTGGGCTTTCTGTAATTGAGGCGAGAGGGGGCTACACTTCGTCTACTTTTCGTTGCGGTGCACGAGCTTCTCATTGTGGTGGCTTCTCCTGTTGCGGAGCACGGGCTCTAGGCACACGGGCTTCAGTAGTTGCAGCACATGGGCCCTAGGGTGCGAGGGCTTCAGTAGTTGTGGCATGCAGACTCTAGGGAATGTGGACTTCAGTAGTTGTGGCACACAGGCTCAGTAGTTGTGGTTCGTGAGCTCTAGAGCGCAGGCTCATTAGTCGTGGTGCACGGGCTTAGTTGCTCTGCAGCATGTGGGATCCTCCCAGACAAGGGATCGAACCCATGCCCCCTGCATTGGCAGGTAGATTCTTAACCACTGTGCCACCAGGGAAGTCCCATGATTGTGATTCTTAATCATTTGTGAGGGTTTTTTACGAGCCTGGCAGCACCACTCCCTAGACCTATGGAATTAGACCTCCGTTTGTGGAGCTGGGCACATGCATTTTCCTCACCAGAGATTATGATGCTTCGGCAGGGTTGATCACCCAGTGGACCTATGTGAAGAGGGAAACTTCCTCTGGGAGAGTATCCAGAATCTGTAGAAGATTCAGTTCAGTCCACTAGTTGTACACAGTTGGAATTTTATTATCCCTTTGTTTTCGATCATGAGAATTAGGCTTTTTTGTGTCATTTTGATCCTGATTAGACTACTTTGCATTTCACGTTAAGTTTGTAAAATTTACTATTGGTCTTGTGGGAAGGCAATGGCTCTGCTGCTATTTGGTTTTATTCACACAAGGTGAGTGAGTTAGATTAATAACTAGTTTCTCCCTTTTAGAATTTCTGGAAAAAAACGGGCAGAACAAAGACATGTTTGTCCTTGATTAAGTAGAAGCAATAAGACTTCATCATATCCAGAACAGGGCTGCATTTGCCCTTGGAAAGCTAACAACATCCAAGTGGCACAAACTAGTTCAAAGACAAATGCTTTGAAGGGATGTCTCTGCAGACTTCCAGGATGGACATCTACCCCAGGTCCTCAAATTCAGGTGTAACACCTCTACCCTGGGGTTCTCACCTCTAAGCTGCTGTCTGAATCCCAGGGTCTCCTGAGGAAAGAGGCACCACCTGTCCTGAAATTTGAGGGCACTTTTAAGTCATGTAAGACTTCACCTGGGCAGGGGACAAAGGGAACAAGGACATTGTTTTAGCTCAAACTTTTTCTCCTGCAAAGTAGGTGGCTCTTTGAAACTAGATGCTAAACATTATGCTAAGCAATTAGAAACTCAGAAGTATGGTAAAAACAATATTTTTTCCCCCCAGGAATTCTAAAATCTGTTCCTATCCAGCCAAGTATTTTTACATAATTGAAATCTTATTGCGTGTACAGAGTAAAGTACAGATGATGATAACAGATCTCCTCTACCTGAGTCTCGCGTTTTGGTATCAAAAGTCAGATATTAGTTCTGACTCTATGGATAAGTTATGTGACCTTGGAAAAGCCAAAACTTCTTAGATATCACATATAAAATTATTATATATTGTCAATGATCTTTTCTGTCACTGGTAAACTATAATTTTGTAATTGCACAATGATATATATAATAATTTACTTATCACTAACAAGCACAAATGCTATGAGAAATCTGAATGCCAGACATTAAGAACACATACAAACACAATCATTAACAGTAAACAAATTTAGCTTAAAATGAGAGCAAAAGTCATATCTCAAATAGACTTCATTCCTAGGAATTCTTTTTTTAACTCCAATAATGCCACAAGTTGTGCATTCTGTGAATACATTAATTGCAACATATATGACAGTTTAAGAATAATTTTTTGTCTCTCCCTGAACAGTCTATTTTAAAGGGCATTTTATTATTTTAACTGTACATTTACTTACTGTACTAGCTTTAAAAAACAGAGATTTTATAAAGGCAATATAGGACAGATAATGCTCCCCTTCTCTGGTGGAGTAAAAATATTCCAAAACTGGCTCCTCTTTGAAAGCAATGAGAAATATAGGAAAGAATTTTGATACCAACTTTTTCAGATCTCTGGAAATTAACAAAAGGCTTATAACATTCCAAGGATTGTTTATTCAAGAAAAATTATGTTTCTTCAAACATTCTTTCTGCCTCTTCTCTCCCCTTTTCTGGGACTTTTTCTGTGTGTGTTTGCTTAGTATAGAATTTTGGTTGAGAGTATTTTACTTTCAGGACTTTAAAGATGTGGCTTCGTTGTCGCTTCTCTTCATTATTTCTAAAAAGAAATCTACAGTCATCTTTACATTTTTCTCTCTTTGCAATGCATGTTTTTTTCCTCTGGTTGATTTTAAGATACGGTTTTTCTCACTGGTTTTGAGCAAGCTGATTATAATGTGACTCAGTGTGTTTTTTTAAATATATCTTGTCCTGGGGTTCATTGGACATTTTGGATTTATGGTTACAGACTTTTCATCAAATTTGGAAATGTTTAGTTATTAATTATTCAAATATTTTTCTTCCTCCTCTTTTTGCCTCTTCTTCAGTGACACCAATTATTTGTCTGTTAGGCCTCTTAGAGTTTGCCCACTACTCCCAGGTGCTAATTTCATTTTTCCAACATTCATTTTCTCTTGTTGCTTCATTTTTTATTGTATTTTTTGCTATGTCTTCAAGATCACTTTTTTTTTTTTTGTCTCAAGCATCTAATCTGTTGGTAACCCCATCCACTGTATTTTTTATCTCAAATATTATAGATTTCTGTCTAGATGTTCAATATGTTTTTTTTTGTTTTTTGGTTTTTTTTGTATCTTCCATGTCTCTACTGAACTTGAATGTGTGGAGTACAGTTATAGTAACTGTTCAGTGTCCTTGTCTGCTCATTCCAACATCTGTGTCAGTTCTGGGTTTTGATTGTTTCTTTCCTCGTTATGTGCCATACTTTCCTGCTCCTTTGTATGCCTGGTAATGTTTGACTGGGTCCCAGAGGTTGAGTAACTTTCCTGTGCATCAGCTAAATGTGACACAGCCAGGAATTGTGCCAGAATTTATTGTCACAGTGTCACCAAACTCAGGTTCAGCTGCTTGCTCCTTGAAACCAATACCTGAGAGGCAAATGTTGGTAGGAAAGGAAAGGTTGCTTTTTCAGGAGGCTGGCAACCTGGAGAGAAGGTGGGCTGTGTCCAAGAAAGAACTCTCAGCTTCCAATCTGGGGACACACACTTTTAAAAGGGAGTTTCAGGGGTATATAGGCAGAGGGAGGGAGCTATGTGCAGAGTAGCATAGTCAGCTCTGATAATCACCTTGAAACTGGTCACGCAGTGGTCTAATAAACATCATTTTGATTGTTTTAAGTACAATTAATCTTCGGTTTTCAAGCTTGTCTCTTATTTCTTTAAACATAGTAAACATGATTATTTTTTATGCTTTGGCTAATCAGGCTAATACATCAAAACTTGATAAGATGTTTCTTTGAGTCTTGTTTGCTTGATTCTTAATCATGGTGTCTTGTTTCCTTGTATACTAGTTATCTTTGATTTGTGTTGTGATTGTATTTTCAAAATTATTTGAAGGTATAATTTGAGGGTTATAATGTCCTTTTTTTCCACAGATGATATTTACTTGCATTTATCTACCAGGTAACATTGAGCTGTATCCTTTGATGTTGATTCTATGTTCACATCAAAGAGATGTGAGCAGTGAAATTAAAAGTATTTTGGGAAATCTCATATTCATGAAACATTGAGGATCATTCTTCTCATATATTTCTCAGTGAGCATTTCTGAGCACTCACCCAGGACAGAATACTTGGCATTTTAAACTAGTCATCAACTACTTTCCCACCCATCTTTAGCAAAATCTATTTTAAAAAGAACTGTAAAATTTCTATATTAAAATGTTATTATAAGGAAATGTCAGAGACTTGTAATTTTCATTATATTTTAATTTAAGACATGGAGATCTGATGTCCAAGACGGACACCAATAGAATTCAGGGTTTTGTGGCTGTTTTTGCTTGTTTATATTATTAAAGAGAAGTGTCCATCCACTAATGTGAAAAGTATTTTCCACATGTGATCTTGATCAAGTTTCTTACCTACAAAAAGAAGGAAGGTCCTAGAAGGCAGTGGATGCCACTTTGTGTTTCACTGTCTAGAAGAATGTCTGTATCATAGTAGATGTTTTTTTAAAAAGAATCATTCAGAAAATAAATATCTGGCTAGTTGCACAGCTAACTACTAAACAAATGAATAAAGAACTAATTATCAAAATTCATTATCAAGTCCTACCATGTGCCCTTACATTTCATTCTCATTGCTAACACACATCGGAAAAGCTGGCCTTACAAGTAAACAAAGACACAGTCTACAGATTCACACTTACAGGTAAATATGTTTGGCAAGAACCATCGCTCTTGCCCACATGCCATGATTAGAGGTGAGATGGACGGGCAGACACTTAGAGTAGATGGGGTAATGGAGGAAGCTGAGAAGAGAGTGCCAACAATTGCAGCATGTCTCCTGAACATTTCAAATTCTTGCCATCCCTCAGAAGCCTTTCATAGCACTGAGAAAACTTTGTTTTTGATACTAGAATGGTGGAGCATGGGTTACAGATACACAGAGAAAATAAGTTCAGTGGAAAAATTGTTCCTGAAAACGGATCAGTCTCTCTCTCATTATTAAATCATGTTTAAGGTTGTGTTACTTCACATTAGGTTTAAGAAACATAGATGCCTCAAAGATTCTTATAATCGTGTTTTCCATTTTCCAAATGTCAACCTTAGTGGCAGCCTTTAACACAATACTTAGCTGATGATGCTGAGTCCATCTGAGGTGAGAATAGATCTGATCTCCACATGTTATGTAGCCCTATGCTGGAGGTTCAGAGAGTCGGTGTGGTGTTTCTGGGCCTTGATCAAAACGGCTCCCATGACTGTTGTGATGGGTCTGAGAATATCTTCACTCTTGTCAGAGACCCTGATGTAGATGCCAGGCTGGGATCCTTGACTGGCATAGAATCCATGGAGAAGAACTGGGACCCTGACCTCACTTGTGGGTGAGACATGAGCATAATGGCCCCTGAAGAACCTGAAGATCAGATTGAAGGAGAAATAACAGGACCTGGGGGAGGAGGAGCTCCTGAGTAACCGAGCCAATCAGAGCACGCGGGAAACAAAAAGAGGAGGACGGTGGGATAAAAGGAAAAAGATGCATCAATAGGGCTTCCCTGGTGGCGCAGTGGTTGAGAGTCCGCCTGCCGATGCAGGGGACACGGATTCGTGTCCCGGTCCGGGAAGATGCCACATGCCACGGAGCGGCTGGGCTCGTGAGCCATGGCCGCTGAGCCTGCGCGTCCAGAGCCTGTGCTCCGCAACGGGAGGGGCCACAACAGTGAGAGGCCCGCGTATCGGAAAAAAAAAAAAAAAAAAAGACGCATCAATAGGAACCTGCTGGCTCCGCAGTGGGATCTGCTTATGAAAGCGTGATCACACAAAGCAAACATTTTCTTCCCGGACAGGGAGGGACAGATACAGTGGAAATCCGCGCTCCAAAGGGGCTGCTCCTCAAATCAAGGCAAGGTCAGCACCATACGGCCGAGGGATAGAGCCGAGCAGCAGATACCAGAACAGAGGAAGGTGGAGCCGGGCAGAGACGTCTGACCCAGTAGAGAGACACCCCGCTCCAGGCACCTCATTCAGTAAGGAGACACAAGCAAAGACGTTCTGTGAGGTAGATGGGGAGTAGAGCATCTAGATCCAGAGTATTTCTGCAAAGGTGTCCATTTTGTTCTCTGATAAATCAGTTATGTACGTAGAAGTGAAAAACTAGATGCAGCCTGTAATTGGGTAACAAGTAAGAGGCAAAAGAATTTTAGGCACCATTAAATATGTCTTTGCAAAGAGTCTTAAGGATGAGGGAAAATAGTTGTTATATGATATTAAGTGAATAAAAATAGAACAATATATTGTATGTATAGATATGAACGTACTTTATGTTTTCCACCAGGCAATGGGCACAGGCTCCATACTTAAAGTAATCACCATTAAAATAATAGAAAAACCTACAAAAGTCATCCTAGCTCAGATGCTGGGGACTGGGAGAAAGGGAAGGAAGATTTTTCATGACTTATTTTGTGCTGTGTACCTGGTAAACACTCCCACATCCACTTATCGAGGGCAGGAATCAGGTGCTCAGACACTTGCTACTGGTTACGGCTCATATCCTTGTTTCTCATAAGACAATGGGTGGCCATGCTTTTGGGGCAAACCCAGAGGCTGTTTCCTTCCTGCCCACCCTCCCTGTCTACCTTCCTGAGCCTAGTTCTGGGCAGCAGTGGCTAGAAATGGTTGGCAGCACAGTCGGGCAGTGAAGGAGCCTGGAGGACTGGCCCATTCACCGTCACTGTGCTGCAGGGCCTCAGGCCTGTCCAGCATCACTCTCTGCAGTGGATGGGTGTCGGAGAGCTGGTCCCTCCCCCATTTGGTTTTCTTCCTTTTTCAGGAATGTGTTGCTTAACAGTGTCATGGAAGGCTTGTGGATATTGAGAGGTAGGTCCTTGGCACTGGTTTCAAAGCTGAGATGCTGTGTTTCAAAGCTGGGATTGTCATTTCTTTTGCTTGTTCCTTGGTGATTTTCCTCAAGTCCATCAAATCAAATCTCCCTCGTTGGCCACAAGAATCATCAGGAATGACTCCTGGCCTTTGACGCATAAGATGGACTGGTGGAAGGGGTTCATGTGTTCAAAGCCAGCCTTGTTAGTGACCAAATACATAATAAGGAAGTTGTTCATCATCTTGTGTTCTGCTTTCACCTGGCACAGAATTCCTCCTGCCGGGCTGTGTCCAGAATGGAGCAGAAGCTTCCGGAGTCTCCAAGTGATAGGAACACTGATATTACTATCTTCATGAATTGTTAAAGACTGAGCTGGACCAGCAGGAGCCTGAGCATCCCCTGGGGACCTGGGGTGGGGTACATCCAGGCTGCATCCTCAGGACCCCCTCCAGGCTCTCATGGTGAAGAGCCAAGAACAGCTCTGTATATGATTTTAAATTATACATATAATTTCCTTGCCATATGTGTGTGTAAAAACTTCTTTCTTTTTAAAATTTTGCTGTACTCTCTAAACTTTCGATAATGCTATGTATGAATTTAATGATATAAAAAATAAGTTTATGATAAGGCTGATCAATGTCATTTTTTAACTCCACAGATGAACTACAACTTCCCTGAATAGAAAGAAAATAATTTTAGCCCCCAGGTTGGTTTATTGGGAATTAAAGCTCATCCATTTCTTTCTATTTCTGGAATTTGGGTTATCTATTCTGTCTTTATCTCTGAGCAGCTCTTCTCTTGGCCTGTTTAAAGTCATCTTTGTGGTGCATGTGACATGTGACCATTGCCTAGACGCCCTTGTCCGTGTGCATAAGTGTGATGGAGGAATGGAGAGGAGGGGGTGGTGAGGACAAGTCTGCTTTGCTCATTGACTGACACGGTGGCAGAGCTCCCCCCCTGCACAGCCAAAGCCAAGATTCACGTTAAAGAAATTGAAAACACCATGACCTTGATTTCTAAGAGTCTTGTTTCTGTAGGAAAAGCAGGCACTGGTTCAATGTGAACTATTATTGGCTCCTTTGGCCAAGCCCAGTGCCATGGCACTCTTGTGACACAGCTGCACCCCTGCCAGAGCATGAGGAACTAACCGTATCCCTCTCACCTGATGCGGCACCCCGACCCACAGTGCGCCTGAGCACACGCTTATTAGGCCTTGCCACTTGCTTCTCTGTGATGGTTCTTCCTCCTGATGTGCCTCAGCCAGACCCTCTGGGCTGTATTTTATCCGGGGTGAGCCCCTCCATGCAGAATCATTCCCTTCGTGTTTTGATCCCATGCACTATGTAAATAAGAGAATGGCCTACGAATTCCAGCCAGAAGAAAAGAGTTGGCCAATTAAAATGCTAACCACTTGATGGAAGGGGTTCCATTATGAGAAGACCATATTGTAAGTTCACACGGAACAAAGCTTTAGCCCAAAGTGTCTTCTAAGGTTGAACATTCTGCTAAAACATGTTTGAAGTAAGCAATAAATAAACAAAATCTCTACTTCAAAAAGCTAGAAGCAGGGATTAGAAGGAAACAGACAAATGACCCCTTTGTAGAAATGATGCTTTCTCCCCTTTTACATTGACTAATTGACAACTATGTGGGTCTTTTTTTTTTCCTTTCCAGAGGGAAGAAAAGATTTGAGTTGGCTCCAATCCCATTAGCACAACTAGCTGGAGACAAGCCATCTGTCACAGCTGCTGCTTGCTTTAACTGCCACTCTAATTGACAATGAACTCAGAGACCTATAATAATTGTGGCTGCCCAGTGACTTCGGCAGGTAATGCCTTCCTTTTAGGATCCATCAGGCCCCATCTGTGCCTGCTCGGTGCCTTTCTCCCGGGACTCTGCTCTCTGTGAAGCTGCAAAACTCTACTCAAACCCAGGGTTTGCCTCATTAGGGAGGCTCCGTGGGCCTGGGGGATGGCCAGCCCAGGATGAAATTGAAAACCTCCTACAACTTGTCCTAAGATTTTAATCCCACCGCCAGGCATTCACAACATCTGCCATTCAGCCTGAGCTGTTTGGGGGAGATTTGCACCAACTGCTTTTGTTTGTACTTGTTTTATAAGAAATATTTATTTCCATGAGTTTTCTCAACCAGTGTGTTTTGGTAAATTTTCCTTACATTTTTTCTTTTTATGTCTGGTTGCCTTTAAGGCAGGCAGGAGGGTGAGCGGGAACTGCACACTCATTGGAGACTGGCCTGAACATAGTGATGAGGTCAGCAAGGACTGTGTATTTCATTAACTGGAATCACGTGCTGACTTGCACCCAGGCAAGTATCATGGAACACAACTTGAATTCCATGCACTGGACTTGATTTCTAGAGATATTTCCTTTAGAGTTGATGTTACAGCTTAAAAACATTCCTTCTCTTGGAAAGCATCGCTGTTGCCCCATTGGTCCTGCTGGCATTTCTTTCCAAGCTTTTTGGTGAAGCAGCAGTGACCTGGTGGGAAGGCTGCCATAACAGTGGCCAGGAAGGTCAGTCCTCTGTGGCCTAATGGAAGACACCCCTGCCCACTGAATGGCAGGCAAGTGTTCTGTGTCTTTGCTCCCTGATCCAGGCAGAGAAGACTCCATTCATGTTTTCATTCATCTCAGCTGATACCTGCTGCCTTCACTTGGAAAACAAAAACAAAAATAAAACCTGATTACCTGTAGCACCCCTTCAAACCATGTTTTGCTCAGTGGGCCTGAAGCGTTTATTAAACAAAGATCCAGAGTGGCAGGTTCTGTACTGGTATCTCACTGCAGAGTGAAACGTAAAGAGGAATGTCATGTGGTCTCTGGGGCTGGCAGGCTCCGTGAGATAAGTGCATAACAGCAAACAGCAAAACACAACACTGCCCTCGACTTTAGGCCGCAGCTCCCCCATGCTGCCTGTGACACCACACTTGGGAAGCTGGTGGAAAAGCAAAGTCCAGCTTCACTGGACCTGCTCAATCAGAACCTCTGGGAGAAGGTGCCAGGAGTCTGTGCTCTTCAGGAGCCTCTGGGGTGAGCCCCACTCAGGGAGACCAGCCAGCTCTGCACAGGAGTGTTGGGATCAGGGTAGACTCTCAAGAGAAGAATGAAGCCTGTAGGAGCCTAACGGGAGGACAGATCAAGCCCCCTCAGCAGGATTACACACGCTGGAGCTGCGAAGTAGGAGGAGATCGGGCTGAACTGTGGGGTGAGATTTCAACCGACTGAGATTGGGGATGAGTGTTCTAAGGGGCAGGGTCTTCTCAGCAGACTGACTGTACAGGAATGGGCCTGGAGGATGGAGAAGGGTCAAGGAAGGCAGTGTGGCTACTGCCAAGTAAATAAATGGAAGGAAAATAGGAAGGTGCCCTCTGAGCAGTCGGGTCTGATCCCCGACAGAGCTGGAGACCCCTCTTGACATTGCACTGAATTCAATCTGTGTACATTAGGTTCCTCCTTTATTATAGAGACACTCTCCATTAAGCTCTCAAAATTTAGCAAAAATAACAAACAAGAAAAGTCAAACAGCTCTCGTCAGAGAAGCCAGGTAGATTTCTTAGACCAAGCTTAATGTGAACATGAGAAAAATACAATGAAAGGGAAGTTCTTGCTTTGGCTGGTTTTATTTTATTTGTTTAATTGTAAGAGGAGAGAAGTAAAATTTTAGGCAGAAAGCCCCTTTGCAGTGAGATAGTAAACGTTTGCTTGTTTGTTGATTCTGAAAAATGATGTGATTCCTCCTGGATCAGACCTCAGATTGAACTTGTCCTAAACCAGGCCTGCAGATCAGGGAGGTCGCTTTCCAGCAGAGCAGGCTCTGTTGGTTTGCAGATCATGTGTAAATGAAACTCACCATCAGGACATCCTTGCATGGACAAATTCTCCCGATCCAGCTTTTTTTTCTTGGTTTTTTTTTTTTTGTTTGTTTGTTTTGTTTTTGATTTTTTTTCTTGCGGTACGTGGGCCTCTCACTGTTGTGGCCTCTCACTGTTGTGGCCTCTCCCGTTGCGGAGCACAGGCTCCGGACGTGCTGGCTCAGCGGCCATGGCTCACGGGCCCAGCTGCTCCGCGGCATGTGGGATCTTCCCGGACCGGGGCACGAACCCGCGTCCCCTGCATCGGCAGGCGGACTCTCAACCACTGTGCCACCAGGGAAGCCCCCTGATCCAGCTTTGTCTGCTCATTCTGCAGCTCTGAATTCAGATGCCCATTTTCTGGCCTCACAGGCTGCATTCTAGCATTTACAACCCAAAGGCAATAGATGACTCCTTTCCACCAAAACACTGCTCCTCAAAATGGGGTATTCTAGGGCTCTGCTGAGTTAACTGCCAACATCTTGGCTCTGTCAGCACATCTCGGAACATTTGGGGATAATTTCCTCTTCATTCCTAGTATTTTAGGTTTTACCCCCTGATTTCATGATAATTAGCTCTTCTCACTCAAAGGTCTTCCCGCCCTTGTGTTTAAGCTGCAGCCCTCTCCCTTAGCCAGAGCTTAGCCAAGCTGAGGGCTTGCTACTGTTAAGTTTTTCCCCTTCAAGCCCATTCTTCCGTCTCCTTCATCATTATCCTTGCTGTCTGGAACCCTTCCAATTAGTCTACATCTTGAGGCGCTCCAAAGAAACTTGGCGCTCTGAAGAGAAGCTAGGCTTTCTGTTTCTGAAACCACCCCATGGTGCACACAGCCCAATACTGGTTTGTAGTTTTGTCTTTCATTCTCTCCGATATCTACCGTTCCTTATACTTTTGCCTTTTTACTCATAGGCATGCATGATTTTTAAAATTGATTTTATTCAAGTACAATTGATTTACAGGGTTGTGTTAATTTCTGCTGTACAGCAAAGTGATTCAGTTATACAAATATCTACATTCTTCCTCATATTCTTTTCCATGATGGTTTATCACAGGATATTGAATACAGTTCCCTGTGCTCTACAGTAGGACCCTGTTGTTTATCCTCACATGCATGATTTTAATTTATTCATATAATGAGAAAATCTTGGAAGAAGCCATCTAAGCACCTGTTTCTGAGGACAATCTGTTGGGGGAGAAAGAAAAACAAATTTTTCCATTGGTTCCAGTCTGTCATTGGTCAAACGTCTTATGGGTGGTACGGCCTCCTATCCTTCAGCAACATCAGGGCAACCCTGGAGAAGGGGTGTGATGTGCACGGGGCTTCAAGAAGCCAGTCTGAGGAAGGCACTGTGCAGTTGTGCCTGGGTACCACCTGTCAGGGCATGAGCTGGGACAAGAGGCTACGGCTGTGTAGATGAGGCACCCAAGGGCACGTGCAGAGGGGTATAAGAAGTGTCTGATACAGCCATATTACTGTCTAACGGAGGAAACTGAAAAGCTTAATGCAGCAAGGTGAGTTATTTGACCAGGAGACGCATGAGATGGTCTGGGAAACCCAAAGGGACAGATAATTCAGTCTCCAGAAATCAAGGAGGAATCCCCAGCTGGAGCAAAGCTGAAATAGTGATGTGTGTGAGCCCGCATGTGTGTGCAAAGGAAAGAAGGACAGAAAGGGAGATGGGAGACGTCAGAAGAGAGCACTGAACCCTGCAAGGGGGAGGAGCAGTGTGTTCAAGTGCTGGAAGGAAGGAGAATCTATGCTCTTTTCCTTATTTTCTTCACAGATTGCAAACCTTCATGGTATTAATACAAGAAAACCAGATGGGTCAAGTCAGCTGTCTTTTTTCTGGTACACAAGTTTTCCTTTACCTCATTAGGTGCTCTAGTTCTTATTAAACTTGGAAGCATCACGATAGCGAACATTTTTTCTAACGTACGTAGACCCTGAGATTACAAGTATCATTGAAGTTTCTTCCCTGCTTCTTTGTCTTCTCATCTGTAACATGAAAAATAACCTATTTGTATAAGGAAGAGCTGGTTGTATAACTGAGAAACTGAGCTCATTCCTGCCTCTGGTTCTCCCTGCAGAGAACATTACCAGGAAAAGCTCAGCTTCAAGCGGGAAGGAGAAACCTGAGAGCTCCCCCACTCCCCAGTTTCCTTTTCCTGAGATAGCTCCTGCTTCCCTGATGCATTTCTGGCACAATTGACCTTGTCAATACCTCTCAAGTAAGATAAGTAAGTCCGATATTCGCCATTGAGTATTTATGGTGAAGGCATTCAACTCACATTTCTTTATTTCTTTTTTTTTTAACATCTTTATTGGAGTATAATTGCTTTACAATGGTGTTTTAGTTTCTGCTTTATAACAAAGTGAATCAGTTATACATATACATATGTTCCCATATCTCTTCCCTCTTGCATCTCCCTCCCTCCCACCCTCCCTATCCCACCCCTCTAGGTGGTCACAAACCACCTAGCTGATCTCCCTGTGCTATGCGGCTGCTTCCCACTAGCTATCTATTTTATTAATCATTAGAGAAATGCAAATCAAAACTACATGAGATATAATCTCACACTGGTCATAATGGCCATCATCAAAAAATCTAGAAACAATAAATGCTGGAGAGGGTATGGAGAAAAGCGAACCCTCTTGCACTGTTGGTGGGAATGTAAATTGATACAGCCACTATGGAGAACAGTATGGAGGTTCCTTAAAAGACTAAAAATAGAACTACCATATGACCCAGCAATCCCACTACTGGGCATATACCCTGAGAAAAGCATAATTCAAAAAGAGTCATGTACCAAAATGTTCATTGCAGCTCTATTTACAATAGCCAGGACATGGAAGCAACCTAAGTGTCCATCAACAGATGAATGGATAAAGAAAATGTGGCACATATATACAATGGAATATTACATTTCTTTCTTGTTGCAACAATTTCAGGCACCGGCGAAAAGCCGGAGGGGTCTCTGCAGCACCCCTTCCCCCAGGCGCCTGCCCATACACCACACCTAAGGCCAGCCATGTGACAGCGTGAGGACAGATCGTGGCACGGGGGTTCATTCTGGAGGCATCCTGAATCAGTACAAAAAGCAGTACTTTTTTCTTAATTTAGTTTTTTCCCCTGCATTCATTCATCTGCAAACACCTCTTCTAAATCAGGCATTCTGCAAATAACCTTCGTTTCTCAGGTCTGGTTGACTTTCTTAACTGATGTATTTGAAATGTGGCCCAAGCATGAATGTGTGACTTCAGGTGCAGACCTGGGGGGTCCACCCAGGTGCAATTCGCCCTGTCACTCAAGAATCAGTGGTCATTTACATTTGTTTACACTTTAAATTTGTGTTTATATCTGTACATATATGACCTCAGGTTGTGTTTACGGCGTTATAATCTACTTTCTCAAGTCAAGAATATTGTAAATATGTTCCCGTGCTTTTAATATCTTTTAACATGATTTTATTGACTACATAATATTCCATATTTCATCTCATGCCCACAGTATCATTTATTTAAACAATTCCCTATTGTGCTTTACCCTGTTTAGTTTATTATCAATGCTTCATTGGTGCACTAAAGATTATAATATATAGATCTTTGCCTTCATGTCAGAATATTTCCTTACATAAACAGTTTGATTTAGAATTATTGTGTCAAGGATTTCTATTTTGATATATATTTCCTAGGGTGCATCGCCAGTAAAACCCCTAGGAAGTATTTTAATATAAGAAAGATTTGTTGGACATCTGTGATTTGCAGAACACTATGCTGAGAAACATACAAACAAAATAGAAGACACAAACCTACTTTTAGTAATTTATAACCCAACTAGGGAAACCTATTCATTTCCATATATGTCACATGTATACATATATACATAATATGACATGTATATGATTTGTTCTCATTTATATCATATATATATATATATGTTTTTCCTTCAAGTTAGAAAAAATTGAAGTGTCAACAAAGAAGTCACAAATGGCAGGAGAGGCCCTCATATTCTGTGCCTTACGTATTTCTAAGCAGCCCTAGGCACCTCGCTTTCTCTGTAATTCATAGGCCAACAGTACACGATCACACTTATTATTTTACCAGCCCTTGTCTTTCATCTGTCTCGAATGCCCTGCATTCCTCTGTCCACCAGTACAGCTGTTTGTGTCTCACAAACTATCTCTTGATTCTGAGTGAAGGTTTTGCTCACCGAGGAGCCCCAAACTATAGGGTTTTTAGCCTTAGGGGGTCCTTGAATAACTTTCAGGAGGCATCTATAAACTTGAATAGAAAAGAATGCTTTTTTATGTCCACTAGCCTCCAGCTGAAATTTACATTCAGTGAATACACCCAACAGATCCCAGGAGCTTGCACGTTCTTGTGATTCGGTCCCCAGCATGGGTATGTCACAGAGATCTTAAAATGGGGTTTCTGTCCTCAAAACTGTGGTAGTCATTAGAGACGCCACTAAATCTCATTAGTTAAGTATTTAATGCATTAATAAAGCAGCCCATATATTTATTTAGCACAGATGTGTTCTTTAAATATTTCGTACCTGGATTTCAATGTAATATAATCGGTTTCTTTTGAAACCCGATCCTATGTGTGTGAATATGTGTACATGTGTGAGTGTGTGATTGTGTGTGTGCATTCTAAGAAAGGGTAACTAAGCTGTACCGAATTTCCTACGTGGATACAAGGCACACAGAAATGCAAACGCCTCTATCCTACACAGCCGCCTTCCTGCCCTCCCTGTATGACTGTTCATACAGACATTCTAGTGTCGCCCATTGCATGTCTTACTGCGGGTACCACTGTCTTCCCTGCTAGACTGTAATATCCTTAGGGTGGAGACAAGTCTCCACTTTACATCTCTAACCCACGGTTCAGAGTCAAACGTGAATTAAGCATATGAGTGTTTATTGAACTAAACCAAATGGAAGCGAATCTTTAGGAAAGGCTTTGAAGTGAGATAGGACTTATCACGGACCTTGGAAACAGAAAGGATTTGGATTAACAAGGAGCACCAAAAAGGAGATGTAAAAAAGAAAATGTTATGTAAAGACAGAGTTACAGCTTACACATAAGGTAAAAGAGGGTATAGACTAGGGTAACAGTATGCATCCTCTAATCCTGAAATTTAGCTAAAAGTGATGAAAGGAAATTAGCTCATTGTGAATGGTCACGCATGCAAATTGATGCTTCAGTCCACATATGAAGTAGAATCAGGGCTAACTTTAACGTCTCTTTGAGTTTCATATTATTTTTTGAAAGGACAAAAAATGGTATCACTAGTATATTTTTAAAAAAAGAAGAAAATGATAATGGTCCATAATTTCCACCTATAAAGAGCATTATTAAAATATGTTCAATGGAATAGTCTTTGTCATGAAAATTGTTTGTCTTGAGCCATTATCCAGAAAATGCTGGGTCAAGATAGTAAAACAGAATTCTTTATATTAAAATCCATTAAGCCTTATTTGTGCTAAGGTTTGTGGTAAATCTCTAAGGAAGAGAGAATACACACAGCCTTATTCATGTTTACCTGAATCAGGAAGACTTTTATCCCTGGGCATCTCTCCAGGCTAGTGCTTCTTAGAATATATTTGGGCAATGCCTGCCTATACGTACTTTTTCCCTGTCTTAACATGCTAAATATGGAAGTGCATATTTATTTATAGAATAGTGATGCTTATGCAGCCAAGGAAAATGCAGACAGTTTAAAAGGACCTCTCAGCTGTCTCTGCTGGTTTTAAATCCTGCAAATCATTTCTCACTCTAGTCTCTTATCAATATTTCCTGACATGTCTTGTGGACATTCTCTACTTAAATCTTGGGAATGAAATGACTAATAATTGGGGAATTACTGTATTCATTTCATGCAGAAGAGTGTCTGAGTTTAGTTATTAGTGGGTCATAGAGAGAGGAGCAACACCCCAATCAGAGGAGGCAGCAGCTGGGTTTTCCTTGGAAACCTCCCATCTGGGTTACTTGATCTTTAAAAAGACACAGATGGGAAGAAAAATGTGAGCACTTATCACCAAGAACAGGGATCTGATTACTGGTTATGGAGAATTCTATCTCCTAATTCCATTTTTCCTGGAGTATAATTATAGGCCAGTTACTAAATCTTTGCTGTCGTTGTCATTTTAATCTGGCAACGATGTGGTAAGGACTGTTTGAAAGAGAATGTTTGAATGACTTCTAAAATATGTCATATCCACCATGACACTGTGCTTGCTGATGAGAAATGACTTGTTTACCTTCTTCCTTAGAAGGAAACATCAGAAGCAGAAGTACATCTGAATTTAATTGTTTGGAAGCTCCATCCCAACTTTTTCAAAGGATATGTATATAGTAACACCCAATAAAATAAAAAAACATAGTTTGTAAGCTCTTGGCTAAGGACTGTCTAGCAGGTAATAATCAGAGCAGCTATGATTCCAGTTGGACTAATCTAATCATCTATGAAAAAATGTTAGTAAGCTTAAACCAAGAGGACACAAGAGAGAAATAGACTTCATATAGTTTATTATCCTTTATTAAAAAAAAAATCTAGGTGTTCCTGCAGATCAGTGACAAGGTTTTACATTATGCCTGTATTTCTATTAAGAAAAGCAAAAACAAAAATAAGAAGAACAGGAGAGGTATAGCTTAGATAATACCTGTGTGGTTTACACGTCCTGATTCTTCTGGGAATCCTTCCCCACCCATGTGAGGATGTACAGAGGCCCAGAATTTACATAGTTTACCCTAAATTTCTTAGACTTACCCTACATCTCACTTTCTTCTTCTATTTCCTACTTCCGTAGTCTTTCCACCACTTATACGTCCATGTAAGTCCTTCTAAACAAATATACAATTGTGTTTCTTCCATAATTCTGTGCTTCATTCCAGCCTCTGCAGAGAAGACTCAGATAGATCTGGGTTTTGATCCTGGCTTCTGTAATAAACAGCCCTGTGACATTGAATAATTGTCTCAAACTCTCTGAGTTTCAGTTTCATGAAAAATGAGGACAGTAATTACATCAGAGGTTGTTGTGGAGTTAAATGAGATAATACCTATATGCTTGATAAATGGTATCTCTACATTACCCCTCCCCCCATGGCTATGTCTCCTTATCTCCTCCCCACCTGTGTCCATCGCTTCATGCTGTGATCACGCTCCCTGCTTGGACCTCCCCCTCCCCCATCTTCCTCTGTCCACTTCTTGCTGCTTCATCAGACCTTAGCTGGGAGCCTTCTCCAACCTCCCTGGCAATTTGCATCTCACCTTATTCTCTTAGACCTCTGGGTGCCTTATGTAGCCTTTTTCACAGTTGTCCTTTTTCATTTAATCCCACGAGGCTTCAGATTCCACGAGAGGAGGTTCTGCTGTCTCAACCCCACTGCCTAGCCCGGTGCCTGGTAAACAGTAAGCCAGATAATTGGTTCACTGAAGGGATATCTTGTAAATCTATGATTCTTTGAACGACCTTCTGAGTAAAGTCCTTCCCCAGTGTCTGGTCAGGACGCTCGAGATGGCTGTCCTCTTGCTGTCTGTGCATCCCCTGCCGGACTAGTGCCTGTTTCACCTACTCCCTATGCAGGACTGACCTTCACCTACTCCCTATGCACAGGACTGACCTTCTGCATACTTGACCCGGTCCCAGCTGGTGACTGTTCTTATCAAAGGGGCCGTGAGGGGCCTGCCCCTCTGCTGGTTTCCCTGGTAACCGATGAGCCAACCTGACGTAATTCCCCCTATAACTGGCAAAATTCCCTTCCCCTCCCCACCCCTGAGAGCCACGTCCTGCCCTCTGTCCACCACACATGGTGGGGTGTCGCTCCAGGACGCTGCTTCAGACTTGTAAGCTCCCCATGCATTAAACCATTGAAATCTCTGTTGCTGACTCCGGACTCTCTCTTCAGTCTTAAAGCTGGGCAGGCACAGGTGGGTGCAGCGCAGCACCCCCCAGCTCAAGCCATTTCCTGGAGGGAAGAACTCTAGATACTATCCCTAAGCCGTTCTTCCCACCAGAGCCGTCAGTGCCTGTGGTACTCGACGAGAGATCCAGCATGGAGGGAGTGAAATTGTTCATAAGAGGAGAAAATTGGGAGTGGTTGATTCAGAGTCTTCAAGTTGATGAAGGACAGTATTTAGAAAAAAACGCATCTAGAAAAGTGGCCCCAATCACGCATAACAATCGTTTTAGTACCAGGTTGCAAACTGGGCTTTGGGTGACCATGAAACAAGGCAAAGCCATCTACAAGAACAGGGAAACTCAGCATAAGAAATGCATTGATCGTAAGATGGTGGAAGGCTAAAAAAAAATGGGAAAGTCATGATCAAAATGGGATCAGGGAATCAAAGTTGTCTAAACACCAAAAGAAGCCAAAGAAGCTGAAGATCAAAGAGCCATTAGGCCAGAATCCTCAGACACGAGGCACCAGGAAAACTCAGAAGCCCCACTGGGACTTAGACAAGGCGTCTTGTCCAGGGCCCCCTTGTATTCTACAAGCCCACAAATGTCCTTTCCCAGAACAGTCTCCCCCAGGCCTGGAGACTTTAGGTTGGTGTTGGTGTGGCCACCTTCCGATGGCTGCAGCAAGGTTTTTGTGTAATTTCTCAAATCCCTGCATTTTCATCTTCTTAGATTCAACACTTTTCACAGATAAGAATACTGAGGCTCAGAAAAGGTATTTGATTTTCCCTAATCGTGCGTTTACATCTTCAGCAAAGACATGTATTAATTGAGTTCATTCTGTGCCAGAGACTGTCCTCCATCCTGGAAATACAGTGAAAAACAAGGCAAACTCAGTGGACCTCGTGTGTTTGGGGCCTCTATGCCAATCAGCAACAGGGTGAAATTCAAGTTTAGGACTTTTGGCGTTAACACCTAAGGGCACTTTCCACACACACTGTCCCCCATCCCCACTATATTTTATATCCTTCTATGATTCATTAAACAGATAATATTCCAAATACTAATGTTCATCAATCTTGAATTTTCTGCAGGTATTTCAGAGGATTCAAATGGTTAAAAATATGTATTCTCCCCATATGAAATTGTCCAAGTTGGTGTTTAAAAGGCTTATATATTTGGGTCTCCTTTTCCTCCCTCATACTCAGGGATACATTTCCCTGTGTATATTTGAAATGTACATTAACCGTAATGTGAGCCCAGAGGAGCGACCCAGAGAAAAGGACCTCCAAGGCAGAGTGCAGAGGTTCTTAACAGCAAGAGTTTATCTTAGTATTTTCTGAAAGTCCTATTAATGGAAAATAACAGCTTGTCTGTGTGACAGATATCTAGGATAGCTGAGATTTACATTAAGGAGACTCTTAGTCTTGCTGAAAGAAAAAATAAATCATTTAATTCTTCTCTATATTAAAAGAAAAAAAAACTTTCAGTAAAGATTAATATTTCAAATTCAAACCAGCTATAACTGTCAGTGGTTCCTATCACCCAAATGCTGACTCAAAAGTGATATGACTATCTGGTTGAGATTAGCTGCACATTTAAATGATTATTGATCGAGCATTTGAGCCAGGCCTTAGGTAAAAATGGGTCTTTGAAAATGCAGCTTGAAAATTGAATCTGTGTCATTGATTAAAGAATCTGCTAGAAATAAAATTAAGATTTTGCTTGGTCTACTGATTTTTGACCTTAGTTCTGTGAGCCACTGATATTTCTGTCCTGATATTTCAGCAGGGAAGTGAATGCTCTCATGAATATGATCCCTTGTTCATACAAGAACTTAAAGCAAAATGTGCTCTTTTCCTATAATGGAGCTGGGAATGATTTTTCCATGTTTCTGCAATAATATCACAGGTATTGAAATGTGTAACTAGGCAAAGTTGCACAGGTGACTTAAATGAGTAATTCTGATTTCAGGCTGTTTATTAATAAAGGTCATTATACATGGTTGATAAAAGCAATATTGTCTTTGAAATAGCCTTAAAGTTGAAATCAGCATAAAAATTCTGTAGCACTTATATAACTTATGTGGCCTTGATTGTTGTCTAATGATGTAAATTGAAATAAACTCACATTCCAGAAATCCAGCAACATATTCCTTTGTATAGAGTTGAGTGTAAAAGAAACAAACAGAGAAAGCGCTTTTCCATGTCCCAAGATTTCTTTAGCCCAAGAACATGAATTATTGAACAAATTTTTGAACCCATGGAAACTTAGATTTAGTCACTTGTCTAGCCTGAGAAATAATGATTGTTGTTGAGCGTATTCATTGCTTAATATATTGAAGAGGTTTTTTTTTTTTTTAACAAACAAACAAAAACGTTTGTAAGTCAGAATTGTGATGGTCCTTATTCTAATCTAATTTAATATAACTGCTTCATATTCAAGTAGTTATTTTTCCCATGGAATACCAGTAGCTAATGATAGAACTGCAAGGAAAATCCAAGGAGAGGAGATTGGAGATGTATTCTCCCCTTGGCTGCAGCGGTGACAGCCCGGGAGACTGAAATTCAAGGTCAAGGAGCAGTCCTGGAGGCGCTCTCCAGAGGAAAAAAACTGAAATCACTCAATCTGGGAGCTGAAGCCTGCGTTTAATTTTTGTCACAGGCCATTGATCCCAGTCAGGAAGAGGGATGGATTTGGCAACTAGGAATGAACGGTCAGTAGCAGATGGACTGGGGAAAATCTCTTGCTGTGTTCACTTCAGGAATCAAGTCAGTTCTCCCTCCAAAATGACCTGAAAGCAGCCAAAACTGCCCACTTCCTTAGACAGCATTTAGTGAGCCTGCGTGTGTGTGTGTGTGTGTGTGTGTGTGTGTGTGTATGTGTGCGTGCCAGGACTAGTTTAATGAAAGTGGACATTTGAAAAGAGGTAGGGGAATGTTGATTTCTTCCAGTGGAAGGACAGTTTCCTCTAAGTTTTAAATATATATCCTCTATTCCCTTCTGTTTGAGTGAATCTTTTCTGTGAAGTTATTAGACTCAATAATGTGACATGTTGCTAAGTGTATTCTCAGGGTGAGTATGTTTTTATGACATAGCAAAAAATTCTCTTTTATTATTTTTGTATCAGGTTTGATAGTTGTGACATCTGTCCCTCAAATAATAATATATTTAAGTAGATGCTTTATAGCTAGAAAAGATCCCAGTGTTTTCAGAGACCAAAATGTATGCTCAGTGCAAAATAAAAGCAAAACGAAACCCTTCTAAGATGAATCGATATATTAACTGTAATGTTCTTCTACACAAATGGATCACCGAAGATCTGACAATGATTTTTAAATATCTCTCCCAAATAACTCGTCTAGTTTTATTTTTTAATTTTTTAAATATTATATTTATTTTATTTTATTTTATTTGGCCATGCTGCGAGGCACGCGGGATCTTAGTTCCCCAACCAGGGATGGAACCCGTGGCCCCTGCAGTGGAAGCGCAGTGTCTTAACCACTGGACGGCCAGGGAAGTCCTTCATCTAGTTTTAGATGTTCTACAGAGTGACAAGGTCCACGAAGTATCCTTGGTTCTCCTGAGCTGCTGTGACTCTCTGAACTTCTGCGATTACCTCAAATCCCTGGAGCTTAAGCTGGGAGAGTCTGTGTCTTCCAGCACCTCAGTTCACTCAGGAGCTCACCCAAGTTTTGGGTGTGCCCTCCTTCCTCTGCAAGGGGTAAGATCCTCAAGAAAAATCGAAGGGGAAATCTAGCATCTGAATGGATTGCAGCGAGAAGCCTGGGGTGGCCGGAGAACTTCCTGGGTATGAGGAAGGGGTTCTCCACTCAATCCCCGTGGATACACCCTGAGCTGGCAAAGATGAGGCAGCCAAGATTATTTTCAAAGTGGAAGAACCAGAGAAATCCTGAATTGCATGGCTTTCCATGGGGCTCTGGAATTTGCACTGCTTTTCTTTTTTTATGCTAATCAAATCTTTTTAATTGAAATACAGTTGACGTACAACATTATGTTAGTTTTGGGTGTATTACATAGTGATTTGACATTTCCACACATTATGAAGTGATCACCACAATAAATCTAGTGTACCATCTTTAATCAAGTCTTGAGATAAGACCCAGGTCCGAAAAGGCTGATACTGGAAGCACTCCAGGTTTAGGGAAAAGATATCCAGTGGAACTTGGAGAAAACTTCTAAAATGATACAAATGAACTTATTTACGCAACAGAAACAGATTCACAGACATAGAAAACAAACCTATGGTTACCAAAGGGGAAAGAGGGGAGAGAGGATAAATCAGGAGTTTGTGATTAGCATATACACACTACTATATATAAAATAGGTAACCAACAAGTACCTACTGTACAGTGCAGGGAACTCTACTCAGTATCTTGTAACAACCTATTATGGAAAAGAATCTGAAAGAGAATACATACATACATATATGGACTCTGCCTTTCTAAAGACCAAGCAAAGTGACTTCCTCCCTTGTCCACACATACATCAATGCAGGGAACACCATAGAAACTCTGACCACTAGAACCCAGAGACTTTCCAGTTTGATCACTGTATGTAAAGCACGGGGGCACTCAGGCCCAGAGAGGGCAGGTGACTGAGGGCAGGACAGAGCCACGGTCCCCCGAGCCTGGCACTCCCCACTCTCCTGTGGCCCTCATTTAGATGTGTTAGTATACAAACAGTGGTGATGGCCAGCACTTATGGAGTGGGACAGCAGGCAGACTCCTTAGCAGTTCTGAAATGCTCTGTTACTTAACTCACCTGAATACCCACAACAACCCATGAGAACAACCCTGCTGCCTCCCCGCTTCAGAGACCAGCATCACCCACTGCACCCAGAGAGATCAGAGGGAGTAATGTTTAAGACCGTTTAAGCGTCCAAAGCTCCGCCTAAGTCACCTTCTCTTCTAGGGTGCATCATTTCCTGCCTTGGCCCCTGAGTTATGGGAAGATGGAAACCCTGCCTCACCCACCTTCAAAGGGTGCAGGAAGCACAGGCCACTGCCCCAGGGCTCCTGCCCACGAGCTTTGATGTGACCACCACACCTTTACCAGGCAATGTGGTGCCTATACTAAGAGATTTACGATAGCCAAGACACAGAAACCACCCAAATGCCCATCGACAGATGACCGGCTTAAGAAGATGTGGCACGTATATGTACACACAATGGAATATTACCCAGCCATAGAAAAGAATGAAATATTGCCATTTGTAGCAACATGGATGGACCTAAATACCATATGAAGTGATGTAAGTCAGAGAAACATACATGTGGAATCTAAAAAGTAATACAAATGAATCTATGTACAAAATAGCAATAGACTTACAGACAGAAAACAAACTTACGGTTACCCAAGGGGAAGCGGGGGGGGGATAAATGAGGAGTATGGAATTCACGGGTACAAACTACTATACATAAAATAGATAAACAACAAGGATTTCCTGTAAAGCACAGGGAACTATATTCAGTATCTTGTAATAATGTATAATGGAAAATAATCTGAAAAAATATATATATATATATAACTGAATCACTTTGCTGTACACCTTAGACTACCACAATATTGTAAATCAAGTATACTTCAAGTAAAAAAATAAAAAAAAAAATCAGAGCAAAAAGCAAGAGAGGTTAAGAACAAGTGGTGAAAGAGTTTGATGGGAAGAGAACACCAATCTGCACGCCCTGAGGGCTAGCGCAGGGGTGAACTCTGATGTTAAACGTCTCTCTCGGTTTCCTTAGAGCCCACTATAGATGATTAATCTTACTGGTTTGCTGATGAATAACTTCATTAACTACTGTAGGGGGAAAATCTCCTTCCACAGCTAGATTACAAGGCAGATATATGTAGTCCTCTATTCTCAGTGAAATTTCTCACACTTTTCAGCACTGTTATTCAATGTCATTATCATCATTATACTCATTATTGCCTTTAATGTTGTTGGGTGTCTTTGTGGCATTTCTACTGATCATATTAACTCATTCACTCAATGCATATGTATTGAGCTTCTACTCTATTCCAGGATCTGTGGACAGAGACAAAGAAGAGAGTTCCACCCTTAGAAGTCCACTGAGTAAGATATGTACATAAATACTTACAAAAACATCTTCTAGGAGATGTGGAAAGAGAGCATGAGATTTAAGGCAATTTTAAATGCTGACCAGAAGTTGATTGCTTTTGAGGAGAAATGGGAGCTCATTCTTGGCAGAGACCAAGAGTTGAGAAATAACAGAACGTGTGAGAAGAATTAAAATGAGCTCAGTCTCCCAGATCACAAAGAGTAAGGCAAAGGAAGGCCCATTGACACCAGGAGAAAGTCAATGGGAGTCAGAAAATGGGGAGCCTTGCTTCCTATGAGAACTTGGACTTCATCTTTTGATAGGATTAAGGGCAACTTAAAGCCCTGCAGTTGTGTGTTGCTGGTGTCCAGACTTTCCTCCCCATTTCACTTGAGTGAAATGCCTGTCTTGAGCGGTGAGGGTAGCATGAAGCCTCTGGAGGCTGCATCCCCACCTTGAACAGGAGAGAGCCTCTGATTTGCTCTGACATCCGCTCTCCCACTCACCAACCAGCCTTCGTGTCCAGCCTGCAGATCTTTGGCCAAAGAAAATGTTGTCAACATGGGAATCACGTTCTGGTTTCCGAAGGCTCCATCGGTCAGCGTGTGGGAGCCAATTCTTTCTGGAGAAGCTGACTTTGGGAGGTGTATTATCATAATACAAGCCAGAGATAAATATTTAACCTTTCTGATGCTGAATGATTTAACAGTTGCCTCTGCCACGTCTGAGGAAATGTGCTCCTTCAGGGCCTAATAAAAATAAGCATTGTTTCCACAGGAGTACGCAGCAATAGGAGAAATAAGGGCTTCTATTCATACTGGCTGAGTGTCTTCTGCCACCTGGAGAGGTCCCAGCAGAATCTGGAAATGAAAGGGAAATGACCACCACGTACACCCAGCCCATTAGCACTCACAGCCTTAAGGCTTGAGCGGAGGCAGCTAATTCACCTACTACCTTATGGTTCATGGCCCAGATGTTCCTGTGGACCGTTTACAGGATCCCTTTTAGTGCATGATAGATTAGCATCCCATTTTAATGAATTCCATAAATAAAAGATGACGAAATGCCAGTGTTTTGCAAACTGTAAGGTTAGATTTATCTCACAATCTGGCTGCAAGATTTCTGTAGCCAGCCTTTTCTTTTTCCTTCTTTGGCTTTATTTTCTGAGATGATGTTCTTGTATTTAATGTATAAGAAAAGAGTGTCACTTTGGTTATAAAAGGTTAGTATTGAATCCATTCTTTCATGTGGTCTAAGTTTCACCTGTCACACTGGGGAAATTGATCAGCTGAGGTGATCTGTCAGATATAACATGCTGTCCCCTTTGTATATTTAGCTGCACCCCAGGTAACTGACCATAGAAAACTATTGGCAGAAGAGCCAACTCTAGGAAAAAAAAGTTTATTTATGCCTTTCTAAGGGAGCATTCAATAAATGATTTTTATTATTGGATGCATGTTATTTCTTAGAACTCAAAAATTCTTTGCAAATAGAAATTCAGTTACACAAGTGATCGGAAAATGGGGTGTCTTGGGTATTTGTACCTTTAGGAGCTCCATAAACTGGCCCATAATTATTAGTGCTCACAGAATAGGGCCTGGCTTTAAACTATTGATACCTTAAGTATAGGTTGGTCCTTATGGTAGGCAGCTGCTGAAGGTGCCCCAGTGGTCCTCACCCACTGCTGGTCACACCCAGTGTGATCCCCTCCCCTGCAGTGGTGGGGTGCCCTTCTGAGCTGCGGTTACAGAACCGGGACATGTGTCTTCTTGCTTTGGCTCCCACTTGCTCACTGTGGTGAAGCAGGGCTCATGCTGTGAGCCGTGCTGTGAGATGCCCACTTGGCAAGGAGGTGAGGGCTCTGTCCAACACTCCCTAAGACCCAAATCCTGCCAACAGCCACCGAGCGAGCTGAGAGGCAGAGCCTGTCTGAGGTGAACCCTGGGAGGACTGGAACCAAGATGACACAGGTGATTTGACTGCATCCATCCGAGCCTCCAAGTCGGGAGATCCAGCCATGTTTCCTGACCTCAGAAACTGTGACATAATAAATGTGTATTGCTTTAAGCTACTAATTTGTTTCACAGCTATAGTTGATAGAATCGTTAACAAATTACTCTAAAGAACTTCCAAACTGACACTGTCCGAAGGTCATCCTGAAAAATATATTTCATTAGTAATACACAGAACAAGGATGGAAATAGATTATTGTTCATTAGATAGATAAAAGTTGAAGAGTTTAATATCCAAGACCCTAGATCAGAGGTCTGCAAAATATGGTCACATCTGTCCCATATCCTGTTTTTGTAAATAAAGTTTTATTGGAACATAGCCATGAATATGTATTTGCATGTTACCCTCAGATGCTTTTGCTGGAAACTTCGGAGATAAGTTGTTGCAACAGAGATGGTATGCACTGCAAGACCTACACTATTTATTAAAATATCTGGCCCTTCACACACTCACACACAAAATTGCTGACTCCCACTGTAGCTTAAACTTACTCAAAGAAACTGCATGCATTGCAAATGAAGAATACCATCCTCTGTGTAAGCATAAAGGAAAAAGTCAAGCTCTGGGAACATATAATAAATGAAACATGAGGGTGTGAAATACTGTTAGTATTTAAACATCACCATTGTGATCTGGTGGTGGGAGCACGAGGCCCTTTTGTTTATAATAAATAGTACCCACCAGCCAGTGAAACCAGCTCCGTTCTGATCATATCTGCATTCGGGAATTCTAAATGTTTTAACAGAGTGTTGCTTTGTTTCATCTCATATTTCCAACTGAATTGCCAGCTCCTAGAAAGAAGAACTTTAAGGCAAAAATGGACCCCACAGCTCATTAAGTCTAACATCTTCCCTTTACCAGCGAGAAAGCTGAAATCTGCATGCATCATATGACCCACATAATAGGCTCGCCACTTAGCAGTAGAGGCTGAAATAGAAGTTATTTTTTCTCCCTTTTTCTCCTATCTTGCTGCCATTAGAATCTGGCATGGTAGTCTATAGTCTACAAAGCACACGCCTAGTCATTTCTTCTTGCTAAATTCACAATACCTCAGTGTAATAGTTACTGTCAGTGCTCACCAAGTGGCCATGTGCTCTTGGCTTCACGGGACCCCTCTGAGTTAGGTTGGGGCCAGGAGACTGGGGTCAGGCCAATGGGAAGTAAGCAGAAACAAAGCCAGCTGCTTACAGGGTTGGCCTTCTTCACCATGCTTTTGTCCCAGGGAACTGAGGGTTCCAGGTGGCTTAACTGCAAGAGGAAGCACCTTGGGACTCTTCTGCTAGGTGGATACCCCACAGGAGAACCCTCAACCCTCCCCAGACCAGGATATGAACAAGAAATAAACATTTGCTGTGTTGAGACACTGATATTCCAGAGTTTGCTTGCTATTATAATAAGCCTGCTATTACTGTGATTGTGTAGAGATCAGCAGTTTGGTAACTTTTTAAACCAGAATAAAAATGGAGGATAAAGAAATAAGCCAAACAAGTACTCTGAGAAATAAAAACAAATATTACAAGGTCACTCAAGGTCATTCACTTTGCCCATAAACCAATTTGCTGCTTCTCCAAAGCCAAGTAACGTACTCTCTGAGCACCAGCCTAATGACTCCACATAAGTGCCATGAAGCAATATTTTGTAATAGGTTTTGTTCATGCATGTATCCTCAATAGTGCATAGTAGACACAAAAGAAATATTTGCAATAAATGAAAATAAACTTGATGATGTAATTTCCCAGCCGGTAACATCTTAAATGGTAAAGAGGAGCAAAAATATGGGTATAATAACAGGGAGCAGAGAACAAAATTAAATACGAGGGCTCCAAGGGCACTGCAGGTGGGGTTGGCTCCACGTGTGGCACCAGCCTGTCTGCGTGATTTTGTTTCAGACTAGGATAGTGGTGGATGTTACGCCAGCTCTCTCAATGATTTGTGCCTGTTTTATTTGCTCAGTTCAGGAAAGAGTGAAAAACAATTAGTCCTTGCCATCAAGGAGCTCTCAATGTAAATAGAAGAGTAGTGCTTGGGAGGTAAAATTTGGGGTTTAAAGGCAAGGACGACACAGAGGAAAGAAAACCCAAGTCTCACTTTGAAGGATACATGTGTCTTGATGTCAAAACTAAAGAATGAGAAGAACTGCCTGGTCAGAACTGGGGGTGAAGTCCCCACGGGAAGAGAGACTGAAAAATGGAGCTGAACAGGTAGATGGAGACTGGAAGGGTCTGGATGGACATGTGTAGGACTTTGGATTTTCACCAGGACAATGAGGATTGACAGATGAGTTTAAAAAATATAATAGGCCATAAAACAAACGTTAGAATGCTTAACTGTGACTACAGCATAGAGGTGGATTTCAGAGGGGTGAAAATGAAAGTTGGAAAAAACGTAGGGGTCTAGAACAGTCATGTAGGCTGAAGACAATACAGAATTCTTTAAAGGCTGGGCAGTGAGAACAGAGAGTGTTGAACTGAGTGAGCCAACACCTAGGGCAGAGAAAAACGTTGGGGAGACAGAAACAGAAGGCACAGGCATTTCCTGAATGCTCCACATGGGGCAGGTGCTGCATTAATTAACACCTACAAGGGCTGTTCCATCCAAATCCTCACACTGATATGTGAGTGAGATACTCCACCAACAACATAAGTGTGGCCGGGATTTTAAAATAAAGGCACATTTATGTCTTTAATCCATTTTGAGTTTATTTTTGTGTATGGTATTAGGGAGTGTTATAATTTCATTCTTTTACATGTAGCTGTCCAGTTTTCCCAGCACCACTTACTGAAGAGACTGTCTTTTCTCCATTGCATGTCATTGCCTCCTTTGTCATAGATTAGGTGACCACAGGTGCATGAGTTTATCTCTGGGCTTTCTATCCTGTTCCATTGATCTATGTTTCTGTTTTTGTGCCATTACCATACTGTCTTGATTACTGTAGCTTTGTAGTATAGTCTAATATCAGGGAGCCTGATTCTTCCAGCTCTGTTTTTCTCAAAATTGCTTTGGCTATTTGGGGTCTTTTGTGTTTCCATGCAAATTATGCATTTTTTTGTTCTAATTCTGTGAAAAATGCCATTGGTAATTTGATAGGGATGGCATTGAATCTGTAGATTGCTTTGGGTAGTATAGTCATTTTTACAATATTGATTCTTCCAATCCAGGAGCAGGGTATATCTCTCCATCTGTGTCATCTTGATTTCTTTCTTCAGTACCTTACAGATTTCTGAGTACAGGTTTTTTGCCTCCTTAGGTAGGTTTTTTCTTAGATATTTTATTCTTTTTGTTGCAATGGTAAATGGGATTGTTTGCTTTATTTTTCCTTCTGATCTTTCATTGTTAGTGTATAGGAATGCAAGAGATCTCTGTACATTAATTTTGTGTCCTGCAACTTTACCAAATTCATTGATGAGCTCTAGTATTTTTCTGGTGGCATCTTTAGGAATTTCTATGTATAGTATCATGTCATCTGCAAACAGTGACAGTTTTACTTCTTCTTTTCCAATTTGGATTCCTTTTATTTATTTTTCTTCTCTGATTGCCATGGCTAGGACTTCCAAAACTATGTTGAATAATAGTGGCAAGAGTGAACATCCTTGTCTTGTTTACTGATCTTAGAGGAAATGCTTTCAGTTTTTCACCATTGAGAATGATGTTTGCTAATTCAAAAAGAATGTTCATTGCAGCACTATTTACAATAGCCAGGACATGGAAGCAACCTAAGGGTCCATCGACAGATGAATGGATAAAGAAGATGTGGCACATGTATACAATGGAATATTACTCAACTATAAAGAGGAACAAAATTGTGCCATTTGCAGAGATGTGGATGAACCTAGAGACTGTCATACAGAGCAAAGTAAGTTAGAAAGAGAAAAATAAATATCATATAATATCACTTATATGTGAAATCTATCAGTAGAAAAATGGTACAGATGAACTTATTTGCAAAGCAGAAATAGAGACACAGACCTAGAGAACAAACATATGGATACCAAGGGGGGAGGGGGTTAGGATGAATTGGGATATTGGGATTCACACACATACACTACTATGTATAAAATAGATAACTAATGAGAACCTACTATGTAGCACAGGGACCTCTACTTGATACTCTGTAGTGACCTAAATGGGAAAGAAATCCAAAAAAGAGGGGATATATGTATACCTATACCTGAGTCACTTTGCTGTACAGCAGAAACTAACACACCATTGTAAAGCAATTATACTCCAGTAAGAATTAATAAAAAATATAAATTAAAAATAAAACAA
This sequence comes from Globicephala melas, assembly GCF_963455315.2. Taxonomy (NCBI): domain Eukaryota; kingdom Metazoa; phylum Chordata; class Mammalia; order Artiodactyla; family Delphinidae; genus Globicephala; species Globicephala melas. Next base: position 86,680,024 of record NC_083325.1, on the reverse strand, counting down.
AAAAAATGTTTAAAATAAAATAAAGGCACAATTTGTAACAACGGTTAGAGCCTGAGGCAGCCTGACTCCAAACACACAGTCCTTTGCTTAAAAGGCAAACAGTTTTCTAAAAAGCCAGTTACCTCCTTCTCCAAGGGGACTGTATCTAAGTACAGACCAAAAAATTAAAAGTTAGAAACATAAAAGCAATTTATTTAAAATAAAGACAAGAATAAATAAAGATCACTTGACAAATAATAATCATGTTATCAAATGCAGTATTTCTAAACTTTCTTCCATTCCATTAGAATTCTCAGTTCCCATCTGAGATACTCACCAGGGATGACAGTTGCTTGCCAGTGTGGTCTAACTAGCCCATGGTTATAGGGCAGCCATATACAGCAATTTGCCCAGGATTTCAGGATTCAGGTAATATATTAATATTACCTTTCTAGTCCTAAAAAGTGTCCCCATCTGGATAATAAGTCGTAGAGTCACCCCAAATCCACAGCTCCTGACTAACTAAGCTACAACTTTACCATTTTCTCAGGACTGCTCCAAATACCCTTATGGTCACCGTACCCTATCATGTTCCAGATTTCCAAGAAACACAAAATAAAATGAAACAAGCATGCAGCAATGTGAGAAAATTCAAATTACGAGGAAAGCTACAACTCTCTCCACAGATGCAAACTCTAGAAATGGACAGATTTTTCTCTCTTTGTAGAAAACCATGATAGATTACACAATATTTGTCAACATGATTTTTGAGATCTGCATTTTATAAGCTCCATCAACTTATAGACATCTGCTTTCAGAGTCAGTGTGGAATTATTTCAAGTTCTAGCTGATGATAAAAGATGATATTACATGATAATAAATATCCTCTGTCAATTACAACAGATATATAGTTGAGAGTACTCCATTATATCTAATGCTGATAATATTAGAACCTAAGTTTTTTCATGTACTTTTGTAGAAATGAAAACTGTAGTCATAGAAGAAACGATTTGTTGACTTTAAAAATAAAAGTTGGTTATCCTACCAGCAAAATGAATTTATCTGGGAATAACAGAGAATTGCAATTTGGGACAAACAAATAATGACAAACCATAGGTAAGTCTGGAGAACAGAAGAGAGGCGCTGGCTTTTACAGAGGAAAGGAGGAAATTGGGAGGCTGCGGTGCTTCTTCATTGGCTGTAGGGTTGGGGAGCTGGTTGTTGTTGGGGGAGAAGGAACCCTTTCCTTTCCTTCCCCAGGGTCCATAGGCTGGGATGGGTGATGCCTGTGTGAACGCTCCCCTCAGGGCTTCGCAACTCCATGTTCAACAAGGTTTCCTTTATGCATTTTCACAGGTAAAACGGTTTGGAAAGTTAATATGAAAAGAGTAACTTTTCCCCTAATTTAAAGAAATAGCACTTTAAGAACTGATCACCATCCATTGCATGATTGTGCTCTGTGCAGTCTGTCCAGAGCCAGAGAAAACCGTGTCACTTCCGGAGCCATCCACGGAGTCAGGGACCGCGGACCCTCCAGGAGCACTGCTGGTGTCACACCTGCCTTCAGTCACGGTCACTCCTGGTGGAGCAGCAGGTTCTGCTGTCCTTCTCCACCCCCTCCTTGCTTCCCCTGATGGCGCTCAACACAGATTTTTATGAAGTTTAAAAATATTTTACTACTCTGCTTCTTTCCAAATTCAGGGATAAAGGACCTTCTTTCCCAAGCAGGAAAATGATGCCATGTGAGCTAGGAGACCTAAGATGGTCCCAGGTGAGGAGTGCTTGTGGTTCTTCAAAGCTGCCAGAACCTGGATCCTTTTCCAGCATCTCCCACCCCTCACGAGGCTGGGGTCCTTTCCAGGATGAGTATGGTACACAGACCACCAGCCCACAACCAGGGAAAAGCTGATGATTCTCCCCAGATCAACCCTCCCGGGTAAGGTCTGAAGGAAGGGAGGGTGGAAACACATCCTTTGACCCCAAACTCATAAGCTGCGGCTTGGAGCACAAATTTCAACTTCATGTAGAGCAATACTTCCCATCTACTCCGTGTAAGACCTTGAACTCAGAGGTCAAGGAAGCAAGAAAGCATGTTGACCATTTAATTCCAAACAGTGAGTTCCAAGGAATGCTTAGGCTCAGAGACTGCAAACAAAACTGTCCCAAATCCCCAGCCGGTTCTGAATATGTTTATCCATTCACTCAACAATTATTTATTGATGACCTCTCATGCACCAGATACTATTCTGCACATGAGTTGTAAGCAACTCAGTCAAGGTGGGGTTTCTATTTTTAATGGGAAGAGAGAGAAAGCAATCAAAAAACAAATGAACAAGATGGTTTCAGCTGAGCTCTCTGCAAGGAAGAAAATGTGTTTTGGGGTGGAGTGGGGTTTCTGGAGACAAGCTAATTTAGATGGCACTGCTGGGGAGAGAGAGGACACTGGAGAGGTTGGAAGGGGGCAGCTTGTGCAGACCCTCGGAGGCGCTGGGAAGGAGTATGGGCTTTGTTCTCAGTCACTGGTCACCCACTGGGGGCCTTTGAAGAGGAGAGGGAGGACACTGGAGGGAAGGAAGGTGAACATGTTGTGTGTTAAGAAGGTCATTCTGAGTTGCAGAGAGCAAATTAGAAGCAGAGAGACCCATTGGGGTGTGTCCATAACCGAAAACCACAGGCTAGTGGCTTATAAACCACAAGACTATTTCTCACCATTCTGGAGGTCATCCTTCCAAAAACTGAAAGTAACTGATTGTTATTTTTCACTCCAGAAAAAATTTGAGGTGGTGATGAGATGGCCTTCAAGGAAGACATTGAATTAGAAAGGTCTGCACACAAGACTGAGCAAAGAGTAAAAACAAAACTGTTCAAAGAACAAAGCCTTCACTGATTATGGAAAGATTTCTCACCGCAATACTCTCATATTCACTGCAGGTTTTTGCTTTTCAAGTTCTAGCCTTCATAATTCTTGAAAAGAAAAGCCAAGCCCTTGTCATTAACCAGATTCCAAGGATTCCTGAATCCTAAAATTGCACCCCAGAATATTTGGGAGGAGATACGCAGTTGACATTTTTGTTTGGTGTATGAGCAGAGCTTTGGTGAAAATGTCACGTGTGGATGGAAGCAGGCTCTCTGGAAGGGTCTGTGGAGAGCTTGGAGTTGTTGGGATAGCAAATTGCTCACAGGTATGTGTCTCAGTAGACAGGATGTCTTAACACTACTGTTCCCTCACCTACAGATCCTGGCTTTGCTGAACACTGGAATGTAAGAATGCCCAGAATGTCCTGGGTTTCATAGGAAAACATGTGTAAATACACGTGATTCGATTTTCTAATAAATCATATTCAACACCTTTCAGCATGAAGGTTTCTGACATTAATTTCATACAAGGAAGGAAATAGGTTAAAATATTCCATCTTCCTGGTAGGCTTAAGAAAGTAAGACTGAATGTCTACCCAGTGGCAATCTCCTCATTAAAACAAGCAGTCTGGAGCCATTATTTTCACAGCAATGTATTAATACAACTCCATTAAATAAACTGGGTATTCTTTGTAAATGGGTGGTGAGATTCATTTCAGATTATGAATATCATATTTACTGCTGTTTTATGTTTATTACTCAACTTGATGGCTAATACTTCCTGCAGAAACTCATGGTGAGGGCCATTAAAAAGGGTTTTCATTTTTTCTTTTCTTCTACAACAGGTGAAATGTGACCTAATTTTTATGGGCATTACTTCTCTACTTAATAAATACTGAAAACTTAGTGAGTATACAGAGAAACCTGTTATGTCTGACATGGTATTCAGAGTCGCTGTGATTAAAACCCCAGTGTTATTTCCATGGGTCCTGTTTGGGACTTTTAGGACTGATCTAGGTGGCAGATTAAGTAGCAGGGCTGGTGGGTGTGCAGGTGGTTTATTCCCTTGACATCAGAGAGAATTGGAATATGCCAGGAAGATCCTGGAAAATGAAGATAGCAGCTTGGGAGCCAAGAGGTGGTCGGTCTGGGGGTGCTGAGCAGAGTTGAATGGGAGAACCCAGGAGACCCAAGAGAAAGGCAGTTGAGAGAGAAAATAAGCCAGGACTAATAGCCTCACCATTTAAATAGTCCTTAAAAATCATGAAACTCGAACAGCAATGAGATATTGCTTCACACCCATCAGAAACGACTGTTATCAAAAAATGCAACCAACCAAACAAACAAACAAAGAAGTGGAGAAACCAGAACTCTTGTGCCTTTCTGGTGGGACTTTAAACTGGTGCAGCCACTGTAAATGATGGTATGACAGTTCCTCCAAAAATTAAATATAGAATTATCATATGATCCAACAATTTCACTTCTAGGTCTTTACCCAAAAGAATTCAAAGTGGGAACTCAAACAGATATTTGTACACCCATGTTCATAGCAGCATTATTCACAATAGACCAAAGGTGGAAACAACCCAAGGGTCCACTGACAGAGGACTGGATAAGCAAAATGTGGTATATTTATACAATAGAATATTATTCAGCCATAAGTAGAGGAAATTCTGACAAGTGGATGAACCAAGGACAGATACTGTGAGTCCACTGATGTGAGATCACTAGAGTGGTCAAATACACAGAGACAGAAAGTAGGATGGTGGTTTCCAGGGGCTGGGGGGAGGAGGGAATGAAGAGTTAGTGTTTAATGGGTGCAGAGGGTCAGTTCTGCAAGATGAAAAAGTACTGGACATGATGGTGGTGATGGCTGTGCACAAGTGTGAATATACTTAACACCACAGAAACATACACTTTAAAATGGTCATGATGTTATACTTTGTGTTACATGTATTTTACCACCACAACAAAAAATTCATGAAAAAGAAAAAATGATAAATACTTTCGTAGGAAAATAGGGACCTGACATGGAGGGGCAAATCATAAAATTCTTGAAACCCTCTCCTCTCCAAACCTGGATCTACTATCATTTACTAGTTTGTGTAACTTTTCACCGATTTCTTAACCTCATCAAACCTCCGTATATTTATCTGTTAGATGGTGATGATAATTCTTCCATCCCAGCACCACAATGAGGATTAAGTAGGATAAAGTACAGTAGAACGTTTATTCCTGTCCCTGACAGGGAGTTCTGCAAATGTTTTCATTTCTCTCTCCCATTTCTGTTCCTGTCTTTCAAGTGCCCTTACTTCCCTTTCTTTCCATTTACCACTTCTCTGGTGGCTTTACCTTCAAGTCCTTCTACAGTGTATATTATGACCATCTCCGTCTGTGTCTATGTCCTGCCCTGATTCCCAGGTTTTCTGTAGACTGGCTCATCTCTGTTTGGTCTGTGCACCTTCTGCTGGATAAGTCATGCTTTGCACACAAGAGGTGCATATATGTAATACTTGCTCAGTGAGTAGAATCTTTCTGGGACCTCAGATGCTGTATCTTCTCTCAGTGAATCATACATTCTCTTCCATGGAGATTGTTATTCTTCATTTTCTAAATGTTTTATTCTTTAGTTTTTAACATGAGAGTGATACATTTTAAATACATCCTATAATTGATAAACATATAAATAAACATAACCTTTTAAAAACAAGGGGACTATTCATACTAGGCATAATTTTTTCACATTTTCATTGTTCAAGAAGTAATTCATAATTTCTAATCACAGAGTTTTGGGTTTACAAAGAAACTTAGAGGTACTCTGCCAACGTTTTGCAGCAGGGAGGCCATTGCCATTTCAGGTCCATCGGTCCAGGGCCGATGGTCCAGGTGGATTTTAGAACAGGCGGCATCCTGGCCCCCGAACGCAGAATCTCCTAACCATTGTGACAACCAGACAGCTCCAAGCGTCCTAGTTTGAGAAGCATCAGAAAGAGCAAGGAGGGCCAGTGTCCCACCTGGAGCACATAGGCAATGCGAGCAGAGCTGGGATTGAGGCTCTGGGAGTTCCAATCCCCACCCACGTCCTGTCCTTCAGGACTTGCTGTTTCATTGGCTGTTATCAAGGGAAATAGGATGTATGCTTATAGTGAATCATGCACCTCTGGGGATAATACTGGCAGCACTTTGAATTTCACTCTGTATCATTTGTCACTCCAGCAACTGGCACACAGAATAATGCTGGCAAGGGATGGGCAGCTCATACCACTCTCCGTAAGTAAACATCGGGTTCACAAACTCCAGCCCATGCCCATGCATCTGTGTGTTTGAGGTTTGTTTGTGAAAACTCTGGAGATGCTGGGAGTGGAAAGGATTGACAGAGGCATGGAGGATGAGGAAGAGAAGGAGAAGAGGAAGCATCATCGCTAGAGGGGACGGGAGGAAGGAGCGGCAAGGGTGTGGACAAGGGAGGTTGGCGTGGAGGACCAGCTGGCTCTGTGCTCCTGGGGCTCTTCTAAGCATCCACGGAACCAAACCTCTTCAAAATCCATACTTTCAGGGCTTCCCTGGTGGTGCAGTGGTTGAGAGTCCGCCTGCCGATGCAGGGGACACGGGTTCGTGCCCCGGTCCAGGAAGATCCCACATGACGCGGAGTGGCTGGGCCCGTGAGCCATAGCCACTGAGCCTGCGCATCCAGAGCCTGTGCTCCACAACGGGAGAGGCCATGTGAGGATAAACAAAACTGACAAAGAATACATAACCCTAAAAACCAGTTCCTGCTAATACTTAGTTTTCCTATGGCTTTTTAATATTAGCTTATACATTTTTAACCAAGGGAAAGACTTGTTGGGAGAGAGAATCTTGAAAAGAGACTATAAAATTATATATTAGGAGCTATTGCCACCTAAAGCTCCATCATAAATTAATGTAAATTATGATACAGTGAAATCAATAAAGATGACTTAACTTACTGAATATGAACTAATGTAAGCCCAGTAAAAAGAATATCTGTGACTTTGGCTGAAAGAATGACATATCGACTGGCTCATTTTTCAGCTGATTAGAAATGACAATTATCGCAACTCTTTCCTAGAAAAAAGAGACTGTTCTCTGAAAGCTCGTTCTACAACTATAAAGCACAATATAGATGAAAGTAGCTGTTATTTTATTACCTTTAGACCAGCAGCTTCAAATGCAATGCAGTGAAAGAGGCTGCTGAGAGAGACAAATAAGATACTACACATGGAACGTTTCTTAAAAGCTGACTGTTTTTATAAGCACCATTTGGCCAGTTATCCTAGGGTCTTACTAAAGCATCATGAGCAGTCAAATTCCTCTGAGCTGTCCCAAAGCAGAGCCGCCACCTCGTAGAGCGGTATTTGCAGATATCAGCTGTGAAGCTGTGGGTTATTACATTCCGGATGACCATGGATAAGGATGTTTGCAATTGAGATTGTGTGAATGGGATTTAAACCAGCAAACGGCAGCCTTTATCTCAAATAGCTCTCCACATCAAAGCTGTTAAAGCAAACCACTTTCCATAAAAATGTGTTAAGAAAGTCCCCGGAGCCACAGCCCAATAGGAAGAACAAAATTTATCAACGAAGTTGTCTGAAGAAAGGAACTGCTGTGCTATGTGATGCTAAAGCAGAAGAAAATCAAAAAGGATGACCAATCCTCGGGGGAAGCAGCAGAGAGAATGCTTCCAACACGGCACCCGGAGCTTCCAGAAGGACCAGGCGGCCTCGTCTATTAGAACTTGCTGCAGTGATGGACAGGTTCTGTACCTGCACAGCCCAGTCGGAAGCCAGCAAACACATGTGGCCACTGACCACTTGAAATATGACTGCAGCAACCAAGGAACCCAAGTTTTCATTTTCTTGCAATTGTAACTAGTTTAAATTTCAATAGCCACACATGGCTTGTGGGGACCATACAAGATAGAGGTCGCAGTAGCATTAGGAGACAGAAGTTATCTCCCATCAGCTGGATATCTACGTATTCATTCAACAAAGCAGAATTCACTGGGTACACCAGCCACCATGTTAGGTACAGGGACTCAAGCATAACAGACAAACTTTTGCCCTTGGAAGTTTAAAGTCTAATAGGGAAGGAAAGCAAATACAGTACACTTTTTCATGATGAAATGTAAATACAGAATGAAAGACATGCACAGGTCTCTGTAGAGGTAAGAGAGGTGAGTGGATGGTAGGATTTGGGAGCAGGCTTTGCAGAGAAAGGGCTGTTGCTGAGTCTTGAAAGGTGAGTAGGAGTTTGGCAAATGAAGGAATCCAGGTACAGCATTCCAGACACAGAGCATTCCAGACAAAGGAAATGCTTATAGATGATGGGCAGGATACTGCACCCTGGAAGCTGTAGGTACAATAAAACCTGTGCCATGGACTACGTTCCTCCAGTTAAGTGTGGGTCTCCTGAACCTGCAGCAAATACAGATCCTGATGCCCGAAGCTCAACCATCTCCCAGCCTGCAGGTTTCTCTCAAGCCCCAAAGATATTTCCACTCTTTTCAGTTGGCTTATTTGCTTACCAAGAGGTCATTCTTGTTATTCACAACCTGCTTACGTGAGGGATTCTTGTTATACTGTGATGTAATTATAAATATCAAGGAAACCAATTGAATAGGAAGAGGAAAGATACAAATTAAGTGTGATCAAAACACTGTTAAAGTTTGGGAGAAGTCTGCAAAATCTAAAGAATTGCGCACTCAAACTTTTGTGCGTTCCATTTCAAAGTACCAATTCAGGAAATTATATAGAAGGCATTATGTTTGTGGTTTATCCAAGAAAATTGACCCATAACTCTGGTCAGCCAATCATTGCTCAAAGAAAAGTTTTTGGCCTCACATCAGAACATTGGTAAATGCATGTAAATGTATATCTTTTATGTTATAATATAATATTGAAGACGTTGTATCGGTTTTCTGACTCACTGCTTACTCCAATTTTTCAATTGCCACTCTGTTTGCATAGTGTGAGGCCTCTATTGCAGTTCAGCGTGGAAGAAGCTTAAGCTGGCAGTGGTGACATGAAGGGGTTGAGGATGAAGTGGTACCCAGAATCTTCATGAGGGCCTGGCATCCCCTGCTGGGACCCAGGATGATATTGACTTAGGAGCAGAGGTGAGCAGAGGGTAGATTTTCCAAGCAGTGATTATATTGATTTGTGAAAAGATGAAATCACAGCTAAGTGAACTAAATAAATGGTTTAAAAGTATTGTAGAAAAGTGGACCCCAACAGATATCCTGGTGATCACAGTAAAGAATAGCATATAGTTTTGTTGTTCAGAAACCCAGACGAGGGTGTGGTATGTTCTAGAAGGATGAGCAGAGGGACAGCCTTCACAGACTTTCAGGGGGACAGGAGTTCTGCCTTTCAAATCCACAGGGCCTACAGATAATAAGCTTCAACTTATAACCGAAGCACAGACCCTGACTAACCCTGTAAGAAGCAGGGGACGATCATGGCTGACAACCAGCTGTTACAGAGAAAAGTGAAAATGTGAAGGAATGAAAAAGTGACAAGACTTGTTGATTGAGTAATTGCAGAGGGTAAGTTAAGGGATGACTCCAAAGTCTGCAAATACACATGGCTTTATAAACCATTGAACTTGTTAAATACCTTTCACGTGTTGATGGGAATGCTACTTCTTCTGTGAAGTAAGGGTAAGAATGGGGTCATTTAAACATAAAAATAGACATTTTATATTTATGTAGAGTAGACCTTTGGGGCAGGATTCCTTCTTTTTCTGTCTCAAAATTTATAGCTCAATGTTACAACAGGGAGAAAAAATACATACATATATATATATATATATATATATATACACACATGTATCTTATACTATGTATAAAGTTATATATATTATATAGATTTATATAGCTATATAGTTATATTTAGTTACATGTATATATTTATATTGAAATATGTTATATAATATGTCTTATGGAATCATGTTACCCAACATCTTCCCATCAAATGGATCAAGGACATCTGTGTCCTAGGAAAAGGATAGAAACATCCTAGAACAAAGAATTTATTGCACAGATTTCTTTCTACGTTAAAGTTGATGTGCTAAATTTATAGCCATCAATAGTCTTGAAAGCCAAACTTTGTTAAAAGAGAAAGGTTTCTACTTCTTGTAAATTCCTAATACTTATTTTTAAACACTGAGAACTTACATTTGGAGAACCACAGGTCCAGGAGGATGGAGAGGGCACGGCAGGGAATGGATCCACTCCATGAGGGGCCTAGGCTGGGGACTGAGCAGGGCACGGCCTGGGGAAGAAGCCAGGGGCTTGAAGATGGAGTTGTGCACTTGGATGAAGGGGGAGGCTGGAGGCACCTTCCTCGGGAATGCCACTCCCAGGACAGCTGGGTTCTCAGAGCTCAGCAGACGTGAAGGAACAGTATCCAGCATAAGAAAAGGCCCATGTGGGAAGGTAGATGTGGAGGTGGCTGCTCTGATGTCTTCCCTGGGAGGGGACCCTCAGGGCTGCAGGACGCAATCAGATGTTTGGAAGCGTGAGTCCACTTACCGGGCTGGTGGGTTGCAAGTTCCCACGATTTAGTCTCAACTAAGTGAATGTTACCAGCTTTGTAATCACAGTCTGTGGCAGTCTGCCATGTCTCGGGCAGACTCAGCCTGACTCAGGCTCAGCAGAGGAAGACTCAGCATCCTGAAAGCCCCACCTGAGAGCTGGGGAAGCGGAGGGGCCTGTCTGCTTGCACATTGTCTCTGAAATCTGAACACGAGTCCAAAATACATCCATCAGAAAAGCAGCCCACTGTTTTTGTCCCTCACTTGGTGCATATGGGCTATGAAATCTTCAGAGACAGAATTTCTTGTTAATATGCTGAGCACACTCGAGGTGCGCCTAGTGCCTTTAGGTCAGAAGTTAATCACAGTTAATCTATTTTTATACAAATACTGACATTGCTAAATTTTCAAACACTCATGTGCAATATTTATATAAACAACCAAAAATGAATCTACACAGCATCTCTAAATGTGATGTGTATTTTTCCCAATAAGTATTTTATATTGAGGCATATATATTGTGACAGGGTAAAAACTAAAGTTATAATGACAGTCATATGTAAAGGATACAAATAAGAAATTTGGAAGATGAAGTGGGTTGTAGAATCAGTGCATATGTCAGAATGCTTTTTCTCTATTTATAAAACACAGTAAAGATACATGACATTTTCGTTAGCCACGATTTTTAAAAGATTAGAGCCTACATTCAGAGCTCTTGTATGTTATTTTCTATAATAATCATAATTGCAAAGCTATAATGTTTGAGAATATGATTATATGATAAAATAAAAAGAAAGATCATTTTCATTTAAATCAAGTCCCCATTGGGTGTCAATGGTGGGTTCAAATTCCACTTGGGAACATAATAGCTTTTTTCCTTATCAGCCAAAAGAAGATAATGAAAGCATGTACCTCATAGGTTTTTGTGAGACTAAAAAGTAACACATCACATAACTATTTTGCAAAATAACTGGTACCTAATAAGAAGCTGATAGGTGTTAGTCATTATCATCATTATTATTATTACATTGAACAGAATTATTATGTCTAAGATCATTATAAAGCATGGACACTATGTGTTAAAGATAATAGTGAAGGCCAAATCTGCATCTTAGTTTCCAAATATTTGATATGTCACAGCAGGCCATGAGGACCTGATTTTCATATGGACCTGGGACACCATATTATTCATGTGAACAACAAGAATTTATAAAAATTGCATTATTACATAAACTTCGGGGTGGTGAGCTGAGCCATTCCAAAGGAGTTTTCCAGTCACCTAGCCATTAGTGAAGCATGCTCTGGAGAAGCAAAGAGTCACTCTAGGGAAGGGAACCAAAGGATTCTCTCGTTGCCTCATCCAGAAATGGTACAGGGATGTGTGGAAGGCATCCTCTGTAGCCTTGGACAGAATCACTCACATACACTTAGACATCAGTGCTTGAGAAATTTATAGATGATTTTTTAATCAAAGGGGAAAATTTGCAAGAAAAGGGTCATCTGTTGATTTCCTCCAAGAGATATGGTCACTAAAACTGGGTCGTCAGAGATTGGTTTCAGGACCATGACCAGATGGTGGCCGGGGGGTGGGATGAAGAGACAGAGCATCAGCGCATCACAACAGGTGGTGGAGAAGGACAGCTGCTGGGAGGCGGACAGACAGCCACTGCAAGGCTGGGCCTGAGTCATAGGGAGCCCAGGGGTCGGGTTGGGGTGAGCCGTAATAACTAATGTGGATATCGGCTCAGGAAGCCCACACTGATGGTCACAGAAGCCCTGTTTGTCACCAGGTTAGGAAGAACCTCAGGGAAATAAAGAAAATGTCCACCTACATTCCCAAACTGGTTGAATATAAGAAAGCCATTTATCTGGGACTCAATAAACGATTGCGACACAAGAGAGAACTGTAAATCTAAACAGAGATTTCGTCACGTTACGGAACATATTTCACGGCCGTTTGGTCACGTACTGTGGCTAGCGTGACCATCTTCTAAATTTACAATCTTGGCACATGGATGTTTCAGGCCCAAATAATTACTTGTTGTGGGTCCTGATCTGTGCTCTGTGGGATCTTTAACAGCATCCCTAGCCTATACCCGCCAGAGGCCAATAGCAGCCCACCCTCATCCAGAGAGACGAGCAAAAATGTCTTTGGATCCTGCAGATGCCTCTGGTTGCAGGGAAAGTGGGGACACAAAAGAACCCCCAGCTGAGAACTACAGCAATGACTTTCCATCTTTGTCAGGGAGCATTTGCAGGGCAACCCATGGAGTTTGGAAAAACATCCAAGGATGTTGTGATTACGGTCTCCACCCTTTCAGATGTCATGGAAACGGGTGATGGCAACTTCTTGTCGCCCATGACAACGCATACACCTTGGAAGCTGTTTACTTAGTTTCTGTTCTCCTATAACACTACGTCAGTACATGAAGCCCATTGCCCTGGGATTACTCACCTGCTTGTCTTTAGCGGTGGGTTCTGCGAAGACAGGGCTCCGTCTCACACACAGTTAAACGCCTGGAGCCCAGCAGAGTGCCTGGAAAATTCTACTTTCTCAATAAATATTTATTGGCTGATTGACTAAAATAACAAATGAATGAAGCAAAAGGACATAAGGAAATGTGCACTTTCTACCCAATATGAGAGAATCTACACTAAGGGCAAGGGTACAATACCAGCTCTGTCACACAGTGAATTCTTCTGAAAGCAGCAGGTTTAGAGGGTAAAACAATGATGCCAACGTTTACTGAAGCTGAGCTGAATAACTAGAGCAGGGCGGCAGAAAAACTTTTGTCCAAAATGCAAGTCAATGCCTAAATCCCTAAGCCATGGGTGTGCAAAGCATGGGAGAAACAAAACCAAGACATTCAGGATGTCTGTCCATTTACCTGCACATTCTATGTGCTTGCGAATAGCCAGGACAGAGCTCGTCTTTGTACCGTCTGTGCTAAGAAATGTTCTGCTCGGTAGAACGTGCCATTCTGGTGGACGCGGCCTTCTCCGGGCAGCTGGGCAGCACCTGAGCCAAAAGGTTACTATCCCTCTGAAAAATGAATGGGGCATTCTCCAGTACTGTTGGAGATTATCAAATCAATCTCCATGCGCTATCAAGATAGACTGATTCCTAGGAGAGGATAACCTGCCCAGCCCCAAAGGCTATCCTCCCCCAGGACCCATTCAGTAGGTGTTGGGCACCAAACACAGCAAGAATAGCTTTTAAAGCACTATGACATTTTTAGCCAAGATTAGCAAAATCAAACTTTTGTAAAATGACCATCAGAGAAAATTAAATAAGCTGTGAATAAATAGAGGCTATTGATACCTTGTACTCCAGGGAGGGGCATCAGGCTACCACACCAGTTTGAGTCACGTGCTTGGATCTTTATTTTATGAATAATGTGGGTATGCCCTCAAATTCTGCCTTAAATGTCACTGGGGTTATTTTAAAATGCATTTTAATTCAGCTGACATTTACAAATTTTATTTTATTTTTACACAGCACACACATGAACATGCAATGATGTCACCCCCGGCCTAAAATTCCTCAGTGGTTCTTTTCATAATGAAATCTACAATGTGCACTTCCTACTAGCATCTCTGTGTCCTGGCTTCTGGCATCCACTCACTCTTTCCCTGTAACACAACCAGACTCTCCTATAGGGACTTCTCTGACCTTGGCAAACTCGTTCCTATAACCTTGCCTTTGCTTCTGGGATTTTCTGCCTACAACAGAAAATGTTTCCCTGAGAAACAACTATTATTCCTTCTAATTTAGTTCACCCTTTGCTTCATCCCTTTCCTGATGCTCCCAGCTAACAATTCTTTCTCCTCCTTCCCTCCGCACTACCTTGTAGTGCTCTCCATTATGTCTGGTATCGTAAAGCATTGCGATTGTCTGATTATATCTGTTCCCCAACATTCAGGAAGACATTTGAGGGTCGGAAACATGAACTTCAGAATGGCTATGTCCAGTGCTTGACTCTGTACCTGACAAATAAGAAGCCCTCGGTAGGTGAGGGAGAAATACATATATACCTCGTTCCCTTCAAGAAAAGACCACATATAAGAAATCGATACGACTTAAGCAAACAGGAATAGACGGCAAGATGATGGAAAAGAAAAACTCAAAAATGCAGACCAGGAGTGACACGACAGGCATGGTGGAGCTTCATACTCGATGGTAATCCTGTTTGTTGTCAGGGTAAAATGTTAAATTTATAATTCTTAGTTGTCTGAGAGAAAGGGAAAGTTTGTTTCTTGGAACAAGCAGGGCCTTTTCTGGCCTCGAATTCCAAAGGAAATTTCTCACTGATGGCTTCCTGCGCAGTAGGGCAGGGGGACTAGGGTGCAGCCTAGAGAGAGAACACCATTGGCCATGAAGTCATAAACTATCAAATCTGCCACAGGGAAGGTGGGAGCCATCAGTCTCCTTCCCCTTAGAGGAAGGGTGTCAAGCAACGGTAGTGTCAAAACTATTGCCATCCGAGAGCTTTGGCCAGCAGTCCAAGCTTAAGCCAGTCCTTGCGAAAGCACTATACATCCATGTGTTTGCTGAATTTCACGGTCTTCTTAAAACTGTGACACTAAATCACATAGGCACCCACTTTTCCTGTCTATGTGTAATGTTGTCCACGAAGCTATGTGATCAAACGAATCTGTGAAAGTTCCGTAAGTAACAGAGAGAGACTGACCTGCCAAACATGCTTCATGTTCAAGGTCAGTTTTGCCTGGCTAGTAACATATTTTAGAGTGTATTTAGAATTTATAGCATGCAAGTCCTAGCTCATGTGCAATGCAGAATCCAGCTTAATTTCTCCCACATAATCTTATTGTCTCCAAATACTCAACTCCTGTATTGAATTATTTAATCTCACCTTTTAAAGGCACCACAGGTTAACCAGGCTTATTTTAACATTAGGATAGATACAGAGAGAGGAGGTGGTCCATTCAAGAGCCCATGCTTCTTCACCCTTCTCTCATTCAGATGGAAAACGATGGCCCAGGTTCCCAGGTTTACAAAGAAGATAAAGATTAAGGAGAAGAAGAAAAAGAGGAAGGGGAAGAAGGGGAGGTAAGCAGAAAATATGGAAAACAGGAAGGGGGTAAGAGAGAGGAGAAGAGGACGGAGAACCTGGTGAAAGCAGTCACTAGACAGAAATTGTTTCAAATTGTCCCATTCCAAGGCTTAAACGTCATCAGAGAAGTCGGATCTCTGGTGAGTCCGCAAGCTCTCCTCAGAACTGATGCCAAACTGGCCCAGAAGTTTTCAATTCAGCATATTTACAACGAAGCAGCTTCATTGTCAAGTGAATTCCAATTATTATTGAAAATGTGAGTGAAATATGTAGACAGGTACTAGCGTGGACTTTCATTGTCCCTGTGATGTCTTAAGAAAGCTACCCTGCAACAGAATGTAGAAAACTGAGTATAACAATATAGCACATGCAGAGTGTTCGTTACAGCAGCAGAGGACTAGAGCTGTTAAATTATAATTGTTTTTATGTTTACAATTTTGCCAGTAAATTAAGGTTTAGTACACTAATTAGATTGTCTATTACAGTACCTGCACGTGCTATCTTTTGCTCCCTCCGCAGCTGGCAGATGGTGGAGAGCAGGTGATTCTGCCATTAGGAGCCACAGAATTTTAAAGAGACAAGTATGATTGTGTGCATTGCTTTTCTGCGGTTCCCCTAGACATGTGTGAGATTCTGGCCCATGTATGCACATCACAGCTTCAATATTACCACAGTGCCTTTTTTTTGAAAACTGCTCATGCTTTTTTTTTTTTTTCATAAAATCTATGTTGCTCATTATTCCAAAATTTTAGAACAAATTATGCTGTATAGACAATCATGTTGCTGTAGACCATTTCAAGGCAATTCACGATAAACGATGAAGTCTATTTTTTCTTCTCCATCAGATGGAGGACTTGATCTAACCAAAGTTTCTGTATGCTCAAACTGACTTGGAGACACATTCTTCAGATTATTGAACATTTATTGACTGACAGAATTCATGGCTAACAGAACAGAAAAATGAACAGATGCTATGGAAGGACATGTGGATTAGTGAATTGTTACTACTGCAAAGTGATAAAACTGATAGGTGAAGGGTGGTTTAACAGAGTGAACACTGCTTGGTTCACGCTGGGTGTTTCCAAAGCTTACTGCAAATTCTAATCCTCCTCAGGGAAAATACGTCCTCTTGTAGACGGAGTCCTAAGCCAACATCTTCCCAGATGTGTGAAACTCTCCAAGGGCAAGGAAACCCAAAGGTGAAGAGAAAGCCGCGCTCCACCCTCACATCCCCAAGCTGCCACAGGTGACTGAAAGGCTTTTAAAATGTGGGATTAGTGATTCAGGGAGAACTAGCATTCCCCAAGCCGTTCCATTTCACCCTTGACTACACTCGTGTGCTCCCTCACATTTTTCACCAGCACCAAGCGATCCAGAGATTCTAACAGAGTTCGTTCAGTGAGTTTGCCTGTATGGCCCTGGCTGAAGTTCAGGTGGTCAGTCTTTGTTCACTCATAAGCCTTATAATAATATTATTATTATTATATATAATAATTATTTATATATTATAATATATAATATACATTTTACATAATAATAGATAATATATATTTTCTATAATAATAATTATATCTCTTTCAACAAATTAGTAAATAAATCTAAAAATTTATAAAATATAAAAATTTAAAAATATAAAGATATGTATAGTCATTTATTTATATTTTCATTATAAACCTATTATATTTATTACATTTTCCATTATAAACATTCATTAGTTACCTGTGACTATTAGTAATCCTGCCCCAATTACAATCTGAATGATGGAATTCAGCATGAACATGAAATATATCTTCATTATACCTCTAGAAGGAACCATAGAGAAGAGTTTTGCAGTACAGGTTCCCTATATATAAATCCACAATAAGTGGCAAGTGGTAGTGTAGTCTGCTTTTCTGTATCTTGGCAATTTGACAGAAGTTGAAACTTGTATGTGATTTTAAATGTTTCTCCTTGAATGACAGTGCAAATCATCTATAAAACAAACTCACAGCATCAGAGTTTACATAGTTTTTACACATGAATAGAAAGTTGAGTCAAACCTTTTTAAAAAAGGAAAATATTTTAAAAAATAGTTATATATATAACAATCTGAACTCAAGGCTTGGTTTACTGAGAAAAATAAAGATCACAGCCAAGTTTGTGTTTGCAAACAATGTTGACATTTTTAACCAGTCCATCTAAGAGCACAGGACTTTGTCTTACTAGAAGCTAATTCTTAAGGCCCTTCAAATAAAGCTGTGCACCTTCCCAAAACAGGGGGGAAGGTGATGGTGAGGGTCTGAAAGACAGTTTGACAAGTGAGATCCACAGTCTGGGCTACATCCCATGATGGCAACTCTGACTCCTTCCCCGCTTTTGGAAAAACATAAACCAGCTGTGGGATCAGAAGGTCAGGATTTGACTCAGTCTCTATTTTACTACATAAACCTCATCAAATCTATTAGTCTCCAAGTTTATTCATCTGAAATAGGAGTAATCATTGCAGCTTCATCGTGATGTATGAGGATTCAGGACCAATCTCAGTTTCATGGCCTCTGTGATTGTTAAAATCTTATGCAAATATTAATTATTGTAATTATTTATATTTACATAATTAAATATATCCTCCTTCCTTACCCCTGGATGAAAAGCCAAAACTTAATTTTTATCAAACTCATTTTTAATAAGTGCTAACCTAATTGAAGCAGCTGCCATAACATTGAGAATGATTTGTATCCCTCAGGAAAGCTCATTGACCTGAATAAACGCCAGTGGGTAGGAAAAGATACTTTTGTTGCAAGAGGTCTACTGGTTCTCACCTTGTGATGAGAGACCATGACGGAGCCACATTTCCCTCCCTCACTCTTAACTCTCATTCACCAGCACTGGCGTCACCTCCAAATACACCCAACAAAAAATTGGCCACCAGGTCCATCAGGAGACGAAATACAAGAAACTTGGAAATTTCCAGCAGCACTCCATCCCTCTGTCCCTGTGCCTACAGGTTTACACTTACCACCTGCAAATGCTTTTATTGATGAAATCAACAGGTTCTGCTACAAAGTCATTACTGGGAGAGAGGAGAATGCCTGATATATCAGTTATTTAATATTTGTAAGGTTAATGTGTGTGTGTGTGGACACCCAGTAATAGAACAATAGCTTGGAATGGTCCTTAGAGTCATGGATTTATTTCCCCCTCTAGCTGGTCAGATGAGACAGTACATTAGATGGCAGCAGACATATTTTATTATTTTGGCTTCTTCAATATCATAATTCCCACCATAATAACTTAATATATACTCGATAAGTTAACAAAACTGTCGTTTTTACCCTTAATATAGTAGGGATGAAAGAAATCCAGAGAGAATAAGTGATTTGCCAAACATAATACCATGAGTAGGATTCTGAACAAAAACCAAACTGCTCCAAGTAGATCTGCTTTACATCACATGTAGTACTTGCAATATGTCACATAATAGTTAAAACATGAAAGGAAGCATGAGAAGAACAGCCAATACGTATGGAGTGCGGGCTATGTGCAGTAAGTACTTCAACCCCAAAGCTTCTTGCACCCCAAAATAAAAGGGACAACATTGGTTCAAAAAAGAACAATGAATTAACTGTGCCAGCTTCTTTCAGTAGCTTCACATGAACTGAGGTCTGAGAGTTAACTTTGGACTTAGTGATAAGGGAGGTTGCCAGTGACCTTGTCAGGATCTGTTTGCTGGAGTTGAGTCTTAGAGAAGGAAGCCTGATCCAGGGGGACCCAGGAGGTCATTGACTGAGGGGGATCGCATGAGAGGCACAGGAGCATTGAAGACAGTCTGTGAAGACAAACGTTGATTGGACATATAGAAGCTAGGAAGGCTGATGTGACTAAGGCAGGTGACATCCCATTTGCTTCATTCTAAGAGGAATTAATCAGTAGAGCAAGAGAGCAGGACAGAGAGGAGACGTGAGCTGCAGGTTTATACCTGAGTAGACCAAGACGGAAGCCCCAGTGGCAGGACGGGACTTAGACAGGAAGACAATTCATCCATTGGGTCAAGAGAGAAGCCCTTGTGTATGGCACAAATCCAGGTAGGTTAGGGGATGTGATAGGCACATGGGTGCAGGTGGAAAGTCTCTGCAGATTGCTTGTAAATTTACAAGAATGAGGAGGAGGGAGGTGGTATCTGAGGCTTTAGGAGAGGGGAGGACAGGTGGGAAGTAGTCTCTAAGAGCCTAGAGAGTGACTGGATTGGCCAGCCATTCTCCATGGTCTGCAGACCCCTGGGTGCCAAGACAGCTACAGGATATCAGCAAGGTCAAAACCGTTTTCCTCAAAAAATTAATACGCTACTTGCTTTTTTCACTATGCTTAAATTTGCACTGAAGATGCAAAAGCAACGGTGGGCAAAAAGACTGGCCAAGCAGAAAGCAAAGCGGAAGCACCAAAACGCTCTAGCAGCCATGGCGTTCTCTGTGCCGTGCGCTTGCAGCTCAGTGTGTGTGCGTGCGTGTGTGTGTGTGTGTGTGCGCGCGCGCACGCACGTGCCAGCTGCACCTAAGAGTGCCCTCAATAAGGATGTAGATACGGTTAACATTATTAAGTTTCAGGCTTTATGTCTGTGTCTCCTTCCTCTTCTGTGTGGTAAGCAGAGTGCACACATAAGGCACTTCTACTGGATACCATCTCATGGTGCTTATCACACTTGTGTCAAGGAAAAGAACTTGTCATGCATTTCAGCTGCTGCCTGAATTAGTGGCTTTTTTCACAAGACAGCATTTTTATTTGAAAGAATGACTGACAGACAAACTGGTCACTCAGACTGAGGTGTTTGGCAGACATTCCCTGGAAAATAAATGAAGTGAGACTGTCACTACAAGAAAAACAACAGACTGTATTTGTTGCCAATGATAATATTAGAACTTTTCAGTGGAAAATTAGAAATATGGCAAACTTGTATCCATTACTCTGAGCTTGTCAGCTTCTCAATACATAAAGACATTTCTAATGAGCTAGGTGGTGATAATAACAAATGTGATTTTTTTTCCTATTATATAATGATGTGTTGACATGTGGAAAATCTGGATAATTCTGAGAACTGAAATTTTCCAAACAAAGCAATGCATAATGTTAAAAAATCCTGCATCAGTGAAAGATCCCAAGTACAAGATAGATCAGCACAACAGAGTCCAAAACGTTCACTGATGTGGGTCCAGATTCCACACTGCCACTAACATTTAAGAAACAAACACTGTTCAAGTTACGATGTGCTATCAGAGGAAAACATATACAATCACCTGAGAAGGCTATTAAAACACTGATCTCTGTCTGAACCTACTTTAACCTAACAATTTACTGCAACAAATTGATGCAGAAGGAGAGATGAGAATCCAGCTACTTTCTATTAAACCTGACATTGACATGATTTGCAAAAATAGTTGCCACTCTTCTCAATAAGTTTCATAAGAATATGTTATCCACACCGTGAACTTTTATTATTTATAAAATTAATAAGTATTCTAAAATTTCTCTCTTTTACTTACTAACAGAGTACATATCAATAGGTATAACCCACATAAACACACACTCTTTGCTGTCCTCAATAATATTTAAGGGCACAAGGAGTTCTGAGATCAAAATTGTTGAGAATTGATAGATCATGGAAAGAACCAGACAGGGATTGATGTCTTGTTCCCAGGGTTGCTGAGTTGGTCATATTTTCAAGTGTAGGTGGAACGTAAATAGAATTCACTTCATTCATAGACCCCATACTTAATGTCTGTATCCATCATGGTGTTTAGTTGCAAGACACAAAATTAACATCCACTAATTTGAGTCTAAAAGAAATTTAGTTAGGTCACAGAATACCCCAAGATTCTGTAGAGCCAGACCTTGAAGGACAGAGACGACAAGAGGTAAGGTGTCCAGAGATGCAGGCAGGAGCCCCAGGGCTGGAATGGGCAGGAGAGGGCATCTCGGCCTCTGCCATAAGCTGTCACTGCTGGTGCCTGGGCTTCAGTGGAGACAGATCAGCCCAGTTCCCGGGTCCTGCTTGCTCTGGGTGACAAGTCCTAGACCAGAGCATGGGATTCATGAAGCAGGAGTCATGTACCCTGGTACTGCTGACTGGAAAGTCAGAAAAGTGGTTATTCTGCCCTTTTTTACGGTGTGGTAGGAAATAGGCCCTGCGTCCTACTAAGTAGCAGGACCTCTTCAACACAGGGAAGGTTCAGATTTTACGCTAAAAACTATGCCCCCCATTCCTGCAAATCCCTTTCTCTGTCGTCTTCACCTCCTCCCCACACTCTCTACCTTCCCCTAAGGTCTTGGGACTTTGTAATATTCACACCAAAATGAAGTCCAGTACTTCTGCTATTGGCTCTGAGATAATACAATTCATAACCAGCTTCCTGGTTAAATTCTGGGGAAAATCCAAGGAAAAGGGAAAGGAAAGGCAGAATACAGGGGAAACTGACACCCTAAGTTAACATTAATTATTACCTTGGGACCCTTTCTGTTCTTGTGACCCACTGTGGCCAAGCCAACCTGGGGTCACAGCCACAGCCATTTGTCCTTGGATCTAATACATACGGAAGCATTCTTTGGTTTACTTTAACGTCCAAGTTCCAAAAGAACCAGGATCATTCATTTGTTTGTTTGTTTTTTGTTTGGTTTTCATAATAAAGTGTGAGAACGTGTGGCCAGCGAATGTGATTTTAAGGCTGAGTTCTGCTGTGGCTTTAATCTACCCACCTAGGAAGACACCAAGATGGTATGTATTTTTTTTTAAGTGGCCAAATTTATAGGAAGCTTCTCCTTCTTTAATGGAAAGGACAAAAATGATTCTGAATGGGTTATGAAGCCCTATTTAGGTATGGTATATGTTCTATAGTTTGAATTATCCAAAACTCTATCCCAAAGAATGACAAAATTAATAAGTTAACATTTAGCATCTGAGATTTATATGACCCTTCAGCCACAAGAGATTTTCTGTACAACACAGACATAAACACAGACATAATTCTGGAAAGATCTTTTCATCTTTAAAACCATATCTTACTAGTTTTCTTCATTTTTTTAAAGGTGCATTCCTTTCAAGAAATAATGAAAATGGCCAGCAATAAACCACCCAGAATCATGCCTTTTTTCTTAGCACCAAATCTCCGCTGAAAGATTGGGTCTCTGTTGATCGGTGTCTTGCTGTAGAGGGGAAGGCAAAGATATGTTATTTTGGGGGAGTTTGAGGTCTCCAGACACTCACACCTGTTCACATAGTAAATCATGTCTGCCTTTTCCTAACATCTTTCTAACACTGTACTAAAAACTTGATTTTAACATACACAGTTAGTGTTTGGGGAAAATTATGATGGTAGGAAACAAGAATGATCAAAGCTTAAGACCTCCTGTGAACAGATGAAGCAAGGGGAAATCATTTGTTTTTTTATAGAAGATGATAGTGATGGTGACACATAGATGGATGATGGATACATAGATGGATAGAGAGATGATAGATGGGTAGACAGTTTAGATAGATAGACAGATGGATAGATAGACATGTGGATAATAGATGATAAATAAATAATAATATAAAAATAGACAATAGATAGATGCTAGATAGATAGACAGATGACAGATAACTTACTAGGCAATATCTATGTGCTAGAAGGTAGACCACCATTGGGACAACATGCTACTTGTCTCGAAAGGAACAGAGAAGTCCTGCAATTATACAACAACATTAATTTTCACACATCCATTAAGTTTGAGCTTTGGAAGGAATATTACAAAACCGTCTGGTCCAACTCCTTTATAGTGGGAAAATGAAGATTCAAAAGTTTTAAGCCAAAGCCAAACATAAATCCAACTCTTCTTTTTCTTTGCCATTAGATCATTCCCTTGTGCCCACACACACACACACACACAAGCACACACCATACATACTCACACGCTAAGACCACAGCTGGCTAAAAAAGGCAGGAGAAAATGTGTCTCAGGCAATTGGATAGTGTGTAAGGGGGTAATAGATCTAAATCACAGAAGCTGAAGAAAAAAAGAAAGAAAGTCTATCTAAGTTTCTTATAATGTTTATTTTTTATCATTTTTAAAAGCAGCATCTTGGTTTCATATTAATTGGACACCAAAATTAAAAAATAAACTTCCTCTTATCAAAATCTAAACTTTCTAAACTAAGCTCTGTGTGTTATCCTGATAAATTGAGGCTTAGATTCTCTGTTAAATTATTTGACATTAAGCATGAACCATGCTTAAGACATTTGGTAGGGGAGAGGGGGCAGAGCACAAATCATTATTGGCAAAGCTAGTGCTTTAAAGCAACAAACAAACTAGACCTTTTTCTAATAGTACTTAAATGCTTATTTTAACTCTTTATAACAGTCACTGATGGGAAAAGCTTTTTTTTTAAAGCACAACAATGTTGAGATTGAGAAATGCATTGTTCATTTATGTGCCTTCAAAACTGCTTTTCTGTTTCAGCCATTTCATATCAAAATATGCACTGATCTTAGCCCACAAGCCATGTAGAATATTCATTTTTCTTTGTATCATATAAATCTTTCATTATAAACAAAAATTGTGGAAAATCACAGTGTTTTTATGATTCCAAATTTAGAATCTGCAGGCTTGAGAGTGGCATTAAATTTGACTGTATTCTTTTTCATAATCATGACCAAATGTTATCATTAAAAAGATTTTAAAAGCCAGGATCATTATGTACTGTCCACTGGCATGTGCTCATTTGATGGACTTTTCTGGAAAAAATAGTTGACAAGAAATGTTCAAGATTGAACACTTCTTTTAGCCAGAGTCTTATCTACTTTTTAGACCTCTTTAAGTTAATGAAGCTTAATATAAGCATATACAAAATATTACAATGGATTGATTTTATTACTATTTGTAGAGCTATGAAACATTATGTTTTCACAGGCAACAATTTTTAAAGCAAAGTGTTGTATTTTCACTCTTTAAAAATGTGATTCTCTTGACATACCAAAATAATGTCATTGTAGAAAGATTATAGGGTTCCTTACTAAGGCCAATATCTTCCATTGGGCTGTTTACAATCAAGTGGTTTAGAGCATCTGCACCCTCTGCTTTCAGTGGGGCTGAGCACCCCCTGGTGGATTTGTAGAAGTGGTCTTGAACAATTTAGTTGTAAGCCTGTAAGGAGGAGAAGGGAGCTTTTTCCTACTCTGCATTTAGTAAACCCCTCTAACTTGCCTACATTTTTATACTTGTCTCTGTAGATGCGAGTTGTATGACAAGACCACATAGCAATTCTCCTAAATCTGAAATCACTGGTCTCCAAAATGAAAACTACAGACTTTTAATTGGGATTCGAGCCAATGTAATTTATTGGCTCACCGGTGTGAAAAACTAGCAAATTTTGTGGGCTTTGTGACACGGAGTTTGGAGGGAAGGTGATGAGACATGACTCCGAACTTCTTCAGGTTGTAAAGAAACCCATCCCTGAGGTCTCTTTGTTCTGTCCCACCCTGAGAGAGTCACAGGTGAGGGTACAGAGGACATAGCCCTTCACCACCATTCTCCGGTATAGCAGAAAGTTTAATATTTTTAAAATGACCAATTTCCATCTGCAGATGATGAAGTGATTTATGAACTTAGTTTTTTGCCTCGTCTACCCTATTTCATAGGTGAGAAAATCCAAAGCCCAGACAGAATACAAGATATTTCTGGTTTAGACAATCAGACAGAACATGAAAAAACTGCTCAGAGCCCTAGAATGACAACATGATTATGGGTTCCTTGCTGGATTTATCTTGATTATATTTTCTTTTGAAAAAAAAAAAATCCACAGAAGTTTCTTTGAGAATCTATAACCCACATTTCTCATTTCTCTCTAGAGAAGAACGCTGATGGATTCATGTCCACTGCAACAGAGGGAAAAAAAAAAAAGTCTGCTTTGGCTTTACAATTTGGAGAAAAGCAGATCAAACACTGAAATAAGCTCATTGAAATGGTGTCTTTCGCCCCCAAAAGACCACATTTCGTAAACATCAAATGGGAACACATGGTTTGCCAAGGGGACGCTGCACCTGGGATCAGGGTGTTCTGTGAAATCCAGGACTCTGAATGCCCCGCCCTCAGAGTCACCAGCCACCGTCCCAGGGAGGCGTTTCGTCGGGACAAGAAGAAGCTTGCTCTTCAGTAAATGGCGGGGAGCGGGGAGGGGGCCAGATGAGAAAGGATTAAACAGGAGAGTCCAAAAGCTTCAGGAGGAATGCAGAGGGCTCCTCCTCCCGAGGAAACAATCAGCTGAATTCTCAGAAGCCCCGAGGCTAGGATTTGGAAGTGGGCAAGGGCGCTGCTCTGCTCTGTCTCATAAAATGAGTTTCCAAGTTCGTTTGCTTTCGTCCGCTGAGCTTTGGGCAGGTGTTATTTACTCTGAGAGAAAAAGTAAAGACTGCTGAGCTAAAAGAAGCTTGTATTAAGCAAAGACATATACTTTGCTCTTAGAGTCTATATTCCACATTGTCCAACGAAAAAGGAAAATTGGATATCTGAAAATACAATGGTATATTCCCTTTGAATAGCAACTGAATGTGTGATATAGCAGTCAGTGCTGAATTGAATAGGACACTGAAGAATTTTTTTTAAATCTATAATTTTATTATATCCCTTGGGGAAAAAGTATCACGAACATTCTAATTTGTTAATATAAAAAATATGAGAATGTGGCAGTGTTTAAGGAATAGGTGCCTGCACTGTATTTTTAAAATATTAAAAGTCAAAAAAATATATATATATATATAAAGAGTCCAAAGAAATGAAGGATGAATAAATATTTTTGAGGAAATTAAAATACATGGATTATTTCAAAATATTATTTATGAAGATATCATGAAATAATAGAATGTAAGTTGGAAAATAAATAAAAGAAACAAAGAGTAGTTCTTAGTAAGGTGTTGTGATCTTTAAAATGTGTCTTCAATGTATAAGGGTCTTAAAGACCAAGCCCTAAGACAGACAGGAAAGAGGGCTGTGGGTCTCTGCTGAGCCTGACCTGTGCTGAGTCAGCAGAAACCGGGGGGCCACCTGCCATTCTGAGCATCCCTGCACCTCTCAGGGATGCTCGGTCACAGCGCAGGGTGACTGCTGCCGTATTCCATTTCTGTCCCTTTTCCTTGCAGACCTTTGGAGACTTCTGAATACCTGAGGTCTATCTCCTCCTTTAGGGTCTCACATTTCTCCAAATAACCTGCAAATCCGTCCGCTAAAGAAAAATTCCAACTTACATTTTTGCTTCTTCAGCTATGCCTGGATTACACGTCCTTACATGCTCACCTATTGTTTGGGGAAGAGACATTTTCTGATACTTTCAAAAGCAGCCTAAAGAAGGATATATTTATAAAGTGTATTTATAAAGAAACATGTCTTTATGAGACAGAAAGCCCTTTATTACTTTGCAATAAAGAAGGACTAAAGCCTCTGTTGAAGCAAAAGTAAAATACATCACAGTAACTTGATCCCAGGCTGCACAAACGTTGGCATTGCATCTCATAAGGAAATATTGCAGCATTCTGCATCAGGCCCCGCAAAGAGATTTTTGAGAGATCGTTTTGCTTGCTAAGTCTGACCCTACAGTGCCAAGGTGTAAGAACACATTTCTTGGTGCTCTTCACAAAAGACTTCAGATTCAGGGTGAACTAAAAATTCATTAGGAGCCCTCCTCTCTCTCTGTCTCTCTGACGTGTGACCATCTTGTAGATGTGACATAGTAGAAATGGTCTGATGGAGGTGCTGTGCTAGTGAGATGCGGCTTATCTTCAGTGAGGGAGACATGCACGGTACAAAGCCTTCTACTAGGAATCAAAGAAATCATTCTGGAAAACATTTGCCTTTTCAGAATGAGATGCCAAGGTTATGCAGAAATATAATTCTCTCAGGCTCCAGAAGAGCGCAGGGGCTGAGGCAGGTCCTCAGCAGGAGGTGACGAGGAACAGAGAAGAGTGGAGGAGAGAGAAGGCGGGTGGAAGGAGCAGATGAAAAGGGCAGGGTACAAACCCCTAGACCCTACAACATGCAGAGTGAATGCCAGTGCAGACTGTGGGCTTCAGGGGATGAGGTGGCTTCATAGGTTCATCCATTGGAACTAATGTCCCGCTCTGGTGCAGGGGGAGGGTGGTAATGGGGGAGGATGTGCTGGACAGCGGACAGGGGTTGTACAGGAAATATCTGTACCTTCCTCTCAGCTTTGCTCCAAAAGATGCAATCTTTTTAAAAAATAAAGGAAAGGGGAGATATGGGGAAACAAAGGAGATGGCAAAGTAGAAGCTGGAAGAAACTGTAGAGAGAACATAAATTAAATATGTCAGGGTACAGGTCTCCTAGTTCTAAAACACAGCATGGAATAGAAGTCCGAGGCCCTCCCACAAACTTCCGTCTGTCACTGAAGAAATTGTCAACTGACGCCACCTTGAACTCGGGTCGGTGACCTAGTCTCCAAACAGCGCCGCAGGACTCAGCGCTCTGGTTCCTTGGAGATGAAGTTTTTCTTCATCCCCACCATGTCCAACACACTGACAGGTTGCCCAGCAGCTGCTCTCAGTGGGTCATTCATCATTACTGACCAGTGAGTGGACACGCAGAGGTTCCTGGGTGGGAAGGAAGTGGCAGACTTTCTCAGACTATCAAACCTTTGAGAGTTCCAACAGGAAGACCGGCCAGCTTCTTTAATTTTTTCCTGATTTTTTTATTTGAAGTATAGGTGATTTACAGTACCATGTTAGTTTCAGGTATACAGTACAGTGATTCAGTTATACATATATATATTCTTTTTCAGGTGTTTTTCCTTATAGGTTATTACAAAATATAGGTAGTTCCCTGTGCTATACAGTAGGTCCTTGTTGGTTATCTGGTTTATTTATAGTGGTATGTGTATGCCTTCTAGCTTCTTATCACGGCATTTCCCCATTCTTTGGGTAGTTCAGGTCAGAGCATAAAATAAAATAATATATAACATTATAATGAGAATATATGACAACATTATTATAATATATGACAATAGGTAATATTATTAAAATACAAATACAATATCCAATGTCATAATAAAATGTGAGAGCAGCAGAGAGCAGAAGGCCCTCTCTGAGCACACACGGGTCTTGTCAAACCTCTAACTAAGCGGGTCCCTTAGAAAGGAGTGCCTGTACCTCTCACAGCCTTGGACGCTCTGTAGCTTGGCACCTGTTCAGAGCTGTGATCCTTACAGCTGTGATGTGATGATGTGTGTTAGGATGATTGCTATGGGTATTATGACTGTTCTTCCATGGTGCCAAACTCAGTGGGAAGAATTTTAATACTCTGGGATAGAAGGTTGGCTCCTGTGGCTGCTTGAAGAAAACTGATCCAGAGTAATAAATCTGGAATCATCCCAATTCTCATTCTGTCCACAGACCCCTGCTGGAGCTCATCTGCATGTGTCAGACACGCCCCTTTTGATCCGCTGCCGTCGTTTGTCACCCTGGAGCTGGAAGGAATGCTGATGAGTCGGACTTCTCTGCACTCTGGTTAGCAGGGCTACTTGAGCATGTGCAGACAGCAGTGTGTTTTCCTCTCTGTCCCCATCCCCCTTAGGTGAGCAACCTGTGCACAGTGGCCTGAGGCTTGCTTTTCTGCATCCAGGCAGGGGACAGCTTTATGCATGAGCCAAGAAGACAGCTTCATAGAAGTTGTGAGGTAGCACCTGACACTCAAGGCAGAAAGCTCTTCTACAACATCCCCAAATCAAAGCTTTCCTTGCCTTTCAAAACCTTAAAGATGTCAAATTCATGGTTTCACAGGGAAGCTCATTTGGTTTTTATAAAAATTTAAATACTAGAAAAATCTTCCTTATATTAAACCAAAATCGGCCTCTCTCGACCTGTGCCTCTTCATACCTGCACAAGGTAAGTCTTCTAAACTTTACTCCTTCAAATGTACAGAGATGACCAAACCACTGTATTTGCTATAGTTCAAGTTCACTCATCGTGCTGTGTCCCTCAGTGGTTTATACATATCACAGAGACGTACAATGATCCCTTGTAGGCAGTCCAGCCCTGAAGCAAATAGGATCGCCAAGCCTTCTGCTGGACCCATTCTTGTCCTATCTCAATATCTGAATATGATTTGATGATTACCGTGAGGCAGTAATTACCTCAACTTCCTAGTAGAAACGGCAGCCACAGTGCTGCTTACACACACACACACACACACACACACACACACACACTTCCATTACCTCAGTAGACGGGTGGGATTGGGGGTGGGTGGGAGGGAGGTCCAAGAGGGAGGGGATATATGCATACGTGTAGCTGATTCACTTCGTTGTACAGCAGAAATTAACACAACGTTGTAAAGCAACTGTACCCCATTTAAAAAAAGAAAAGAAAAAAAATCCCACCTTTAGCATATCATAGGATTGAACCACAAAACTGGAGACTGTTGTCTAGTTGAAATGTACATCTTATTCAAACGACAAAATCTCCCTTTTCTAATCTAGCTGTCTACCATCTTACTATTTTATATTTTAGAATCTAATGGAAACGTTTGTTAACTCAAAAGCTTTCTAGAGACAGAAAACCCCAGGGGGGAAGGTATACAATAAAGACAGTATTGATTAGGACAAGTTAGTGATTAGTGAAAAGAAGTATAATGAAAAAAGCACTGGTTTTGCAAATGATTTCCTTTGTAAACCTCCAAAATCACTTCTTTCTCTGGGCCTCATTTTCCTCTTAATAAAATCAGAATATTGAACCCATGAACTGAGCTATTCCTTTCAGTTTTTAAATACTCTGGTTACTACAATAGCCTACATTTCAGTGGGGAAGGTAAAGAACCACAGAAGAAAAAGTAACATATGTAAGCGCTTAAAAAAATACTTGCTGGCTGGATCCATGAAGACAGTGGTAGACTTCAAAGTTGCATTGAAAGTTAACCTTCCTTTAATTATATATAAGGTATGAGGTAATCCAGTCCCCCTAGGACAATTCTCTGCATCCCTAAAATGCCATTCCTTTAATATCAATTGCCAATTGTTTAATCACTTTGGAAATTTTCTTTATGTCTTGGTCATAGTTTTATAAATACCCTCTCTGATAGCAAATGGCATCCCATGCGGATTTGACTGGGCAGGAAGGAGAACACTTACGGAGCAAGACTGTGGATATAAATTATGTTTCGCTATTTGGCTGTCATTATTTAATAGAGTCTAAATAAGAAATATTTTTACACGGTTTTAAGCAATGATGATGGCAGAGTTGAAACAAGTGTTTTACTCTTTAAGGGCAGGGACCGCATCTCAAACTGTACTTCCCTACATGACGTCGAGTATCATCTCAAAAGACCCAGCTGCCAAAGACATGATATTTGAGAAGCTGTCCTGAATGTTAGACATTTGAATGAATACCTTTAGTCACCTTCAGAAAACCTCAATTGATATACAGATCGTGACGACATTTCCCTAACTAAAAGTTGTGAATACTTTGGCAATCACAAATGAAATCATTTGCAAAGAGAATATTTGAGTCTAGAGCTCTCTGGAATCTATGATTGCTACAATTATAAGATTATTAGTAAACGTACTTCTATTAGTATGTTTTCTACAGAGTATTATGGATGCATCTGAAGTTTCTGCAAATGATTTTACAAGCTACATGAACAGAAGAAAGTGTCAGGGAGAGTGTTGGAGGGCAGAGTTTGCAGATGTGGTATCTTCCTGGCATTTATGTATCTTATTAATATGTATGTGATGAACAACAAGTTCTCACATGAGACCGATGTTAGCAAGTGTATGAGACTATTTTTATCAATAGCAATGTGTATAGTTAATAACATTTAAAAGAATGTTTTCTGCATAATATTGTGTTTCAGGTAAAGTTATAATAAAAAAAAAGCAAAATGCCCCCCCTCAAAAAAGGAAAACCCCACATGTTTAATCTCTAGCATTCACGCAACAAAGTCAGTAGGGGAATAGAAAATGCTGACAAGCAAAGATGTTAAAATGCCAACAACAAAAACAAAAATATCATGTCTGTGATGGAGTGGCCTTAGAGGAAGTTGTGAGCTGTGTGCTTGTGTCCGTAGGAGGAGAAAGGGGCCCTGGAAACACCACCTTTCTCCATCTCTCCCCAAACAACCTTCACA
This sequence comes from Globicephala melas, assembly GCF_963455315.2. Lineage (NCBI taxonomy): Eukaryota > Metazoa > Chordata > Mammalia > Artiodactyla > Delphinidae > Globicephala > Globicephala melas. The sequence continues at coordinate 86,648,432 of NC_083325.1, read as the reverse complement.
ACCAGAAGTTCCTGAGTGTGACACTTACTACAAGCCCCTAATGACTCTTTTGTTAATGCACTGTAAAGATCCTCCCAGAACCCTGGAGCTGGGCTGAAAAGGTACCCTTCCCTGCCATTCAGCCATTGGGATGGAAGGCCCCTATTGGAGCCCACAGGGCAACATCAGAGCCATCAAGTCTCCACCAAACCTCCCTTGGGAGACAAGGCACCAGCCTTTGTGCCCCAAAACCTCCTGCAAGGGCCAGGCCCCCCGCCAAATCCTGGCCTGGATCTGTATGTCTGAATGTGACAGGGCTGGAGCTCATTTAGACACCTGTTTCAGGGACCCTAGCTAATATTTCCAAACACTAAACCAAAAGACCACCCTGCCCTTCTGTCTGTAGCCCAAGTTATAGAGACACATGCTAACCCAGGTGAGAAACCCAGTTCATCTAAACTTCCTGACTTCATTGTGGAAAGGACAACAGTACACAGGGCACAGGAAAGAGAGGGGGTGATGAGGTGTATCTTTTAGTTGCAGTAAAATAACTTAGTAAATAAATAAATGAAAGCACAGAGATTCTTTTCCCTTAAAATTGTTTTTAAAGAGAAGATCATACTTACACAGTTTCATGGAAATCACACTTGGGATTTTAAAGCTAAATAAAGTTGTATGTTGCTTCTCAAATGTGGGAAAAAGATGGATAGAAATAAAATTTCCAAATCCTGCTACACTAAGACAATTTATCACATCCAAGTAGAAGACAAATGTGAATATAAGAAAAGCTAAAAAAATTCTCATTTGGAAATTTGTTTGAATTTATCTACTTTAAGAATATTACAAGATCTCTGACTTTTAAAGATAAGATTCTTTCTTTAGGCTGTTTTGCAAATATTTTGTAGGCTTAACCTATTAAAACTATAGGATATTATTTTGTCTTGGGCTCTGCTGAAATTAAATGTAACCGCCCCCTATTTGAAATCAGTAAAAGCCAAAAAAGTAATGGACTTCAGAAATGCCAGATTTCAGAACATAATGGGATTGAAATTGTAACACTCATTCCCTCCTAAAAATTATTTCTGGGAAGAGCTGGATTTCTCAAGTGTTTCTTAGAAAAAAGCTGTCGAGGGTAGGCCGGTTCTTTAAGGAGTCTGAGGACCGTACCGTCCCTGAGGTGAACATGTAAATTTCTAGAAGATGTTCCATGGTTCCGCTCACATGTGCCTTAGCGGGGACTTCCCTGAGTGCCTTTGCAGGGCACTGGCACAGACGCCCTAGGAGCCCAGAGGGGATGCTAAGTCCCCCTGCCTTACAGACCTTCAAATACTAGGGGTAGAAATAGACACAGAGCAACCCTTGAAGAGGCACAGTTCACTTTTTTTAAAAAAACAATTTTTAAAACACTTTTAAAAATGTTTTCTTCTTCTTTGTGTCTCCAGGTAGCCCTGCAGAACAGGCCAGGAAATTATTTTTTAAGGCCACTTGACAGATGAAGGGACTGAGCCAAAGCCATTATGTGCCTAAAGTCCGAGAATAAATGCTGATAAACTTGGGATCCAGACAGTGTGGCCACAGTTACAAGTCCCTTCCGTGCCGCGGGCTGCCTTTGAGAAGTAACAGTAAAACTCCTGACTTCTGGAGGTAAGACGGCCCTTTCCTCTGCAGGGCGAGCCTCCCACGATCTCTAGAAGCTAACACCCTACCAGAAAAGGCTGCTTCTCCCTTTCCCACGGTGCCACCAGCTTTCACAGCCCTGTGACAGGTCAACTCTCCAGTAAAGACACTGGTGTAGAAAACAAAACTTTCCAACAGCTTCCAACTCAAAGTGGAAGAAAAAATAATCCATCCTTGCTCACCCCCCAACCCCCTCCTAGGGGCTTCCACTGAGACCCCGGCTGGGGCCCGTTCAGCTCCTCCTGCCCTGTGGTTACCACGTTGGGCTCGTGCACATGTGTGTGCGTGTGTGTTTGCATGCTTGGGGACACATCTGTGACCTCCCACATGTCAGCCACCAAATGCTTCCTTCCCCCCACTAAGGGAACTTTGCAAATTCTGATTCAAGCAGGAAGCTTACCGGCCAGGCCACCCAGACGAGACTTTCTATTTTTGCTCAACTTTGTTTTTACACTGGACCCTAGGACCCACTTCTCCTTCCACAGCCATGTCCCTCAGGCCCCATAAGGAAGGCTGGGAGCAGTCATCAGATATCGGTTAGGGAATCAGTGACAAGTTCAAATGCAAAAGATCTCAGTTTAAATTTCAGATGCATGTGTCTGGATGGGTGTGTATGTGGGTGTATACATAATGTGTGTATATGTAATATATATAAAATGTGTGTACATAATATATAAAAATATATGTAATATAGAGTTAGAGTATTATCAAAGTATAATGATAAGTAATGTAAATGCAATAATCATTATGTATTACCTGTAATTATAAAGATATAATATAAATGTATTGTATAGTATATAAGTATAGTATATATTAGATATTAGACAATTGTATTATATATTAGATACAGGATAGTCATGTGTACACGTTATAAATATATACACATATATACACACACATATATATTTTAAATATATGCACATTATATATACACATCATCTGAAATTTTAACTGAGATCCTTTGCATTTGGCTTGTTACTCTGATAATCCCGTAACAGTTATAAATTACAAATACCATGGCAGCTGTCCAGTGCAAGGGTCACCTCTCTGCAGTATCTACAGCTTACTTGGTAGTCAGCAGATGTTGCTTTGTCGTTCTTGGCCGCTTGCTGTGGAGTGAATTGAAACTAGCTTTAAACTATGAAAAACTGGCTGGTTAAAGCAATCATGCATCAGGAACACTAGAGAATAGATCAGGCGATCTACACAGTTTAGGAATAATCGCTGGTTTGGTTGATTTCACGCTCTATGGCAATATTCGGTCAACGTGTTTTTAGTGAGCACCTACTGCCTCTCATCTGCCCCGCCGCCTGCTGCAGATCCAGACTAACATTCGGCACCTGGCTCCAGTGGTCATGCTCTAAAGGCACAGAAGGAAGCATGATTGCAACCCAAGGAGAAAGCCCTGAAATAGCTGTATTGATGACATGTTATAAGACATTGAAGACCAGCCTTCTTGGTTATTAAATACACATAAGAATAAATGCATTTAAGTATCATAAATCTTGAGTTACAAAAATCTTTCTCGTGAATATATTACAAGGACTGTCTTCCTATCCATCCAACGGATAAGCTACTTGCCTTACGTGTGAACTTGACAAGGGGACCTGCTGAATAATGTAGCTTCGACACCATCCTCCCAACACTCACAAAACTGCATACCAGGCACCAGGCAGGTTGTCAGATGGACAGTAGCAGAGACATGGCCCAGCCTCTCATGGAATTTAGAGCGAGAAGAGAAAACAAATCATTAAATAAGCAGTTGTAAGAAAGTACCTAAATGCTGTCATGGCAGAATCACGGGGAAATGGAGAAAAGGAGGCATATGGGCAGACATTTGTGCCTGCCTCTTGTTTTCTTTTTGACAGTGTCCCTTCCCATAGAATAAAGTCCCTTATTTTTGCGAGCAGGTGGCTCCCCAAATACTGAGTACCTTTCCAAGCCTGCCTTGAAGACAGACATTGTCATGTGGCGAAGTTTGTCCCCTTGGTGAAGGGGGAGAAGGCATGTGCGCAACTTGCAGATATCACCCTAGAGGGCCTTTCCCTGAGCGGCCCCCTCCTCCGCACAGGCCAGGCGTTAAACTCAGGAGCTGCTGCCATGGCTACCTTCTCAGGATGCTGCCCCACAGCGTGAACCGTTAAGGCAGGGAGAGCTAAACTTGCATCTCACTTAAGCCCTGTGTTTTGGGATCTCTTTGTTACAGTAGCTTAGCCAGTATCTCAGCTAACACAGAGATTGACCCTTGGAAGGAGGGTGCTTCTATAACAAAAACAAAACTGAACTAAGTGACATGGATTTACTAGTTGGATTCTGGGCAGTGTAGACACGAATATCACACACAGGGAATCGAGTGTGCCCTGTGATGTTAGGGCAAAATACCAAAATATCATATTTATCAAATATCAAAAAAATCAGACTGAAATCATCTGAAGTCACTTGAAAGACTGACAATGCTGCCCTAAGAAAAGGTTGGTCAAACTCAGGATGTCTGTGTCTGTTGACTGTTCCTTGCTGCTTTTAGTAACATAGCAAACGACAGAGATGTGTTCAGGTTAAAACTGGGCAGTTTTCAAGTAGAGATGAAAGGGAATACGGTTCTCCTCTTTGAAATTTCTCTGCCTGTGGCCAGCAGCCTAAACTGATTGGGAGTTCAGAAATCAGGGCTCCTAGACAGTGTAAAAATAGCACATTGGCAATTGTCTAATACTAGTTATGTCTCAGACGCTGTTCTAGGTGGTATAGATATATACTTAACCTTTGCAATTAGTCTTTACTTCCATGCCCTTCACCTTGATAATAAGAATAATTTATTTTATGAAAGTATTGTTATGTTCAAATAATACAAACAACCCCACAGAGTCCTTGGAATAGGTAGGATCTCAAAAAAATGCATGTTTTATTGGTCCCTATATCTGGCTTTTCCAGGCTATGCCTTGCCTTTGTCCTTCCAGCATACATAGGTCCCAGTACTGAAATCTGATATAATAGCTGAGTTCCTACTTCTGCTTCTAGAAATATCTAACTGAAACCACATGCCTCTATGCACTGGCAGTATGCCATCTATGGGTACCTCTTTCTAACTTATCCTCAATCCCTGTCTCCAAATTCTCTGTCCCCTCGTATGGACCTGTGTTCTACCACTTCTAACCTCCCAACACTATCACCTTCCTGCGGTCCTTCACACTCGGCCACGTTCTCTGCATTATGTGTCTGCCTATGGGCTGTGACTTCCTTTTATCATCAAGGAAAAAAGCACCTGTTCCTCCCTTTGGGATCTGCCTAATTTCAGTGTCCTGGACTCTCCTGGCCAGACTGACCCTATTCCTACAGAGTGCTTTTCTGAGACACAGACCTCAGCTCATTTTAAGATTTTTGAACATAAAGAATATTGGTCCAGGTCCATCTGGTAACATTGCATATTCAAAGTTCTGGATTATTTGGATAACAAGTGAAGCAGAATAAATTCATCCACTGCCTAAAAACATCTGGTCCCTTTTAATGAAAACCTACCACTTGGCTGTCTGGAAACAAGTCTATTTGTATCCAACAAATATCCCGAGAGTTCTTTTAATATTTTGTTTCTTTCCCAGCTGCAAAGCCACATAAGTAAACATGCTCTTTCATGTAATTCCCCATTGAAAATGATCTGAAACTATTTCCCAAGTTGTCTGAATAGATTCTGAATGTTCAGGGGACATTTTGCATATTTGAACCAGAAACCTACACTACGTGAAATTGGTGACTGCTCTCAAAATACCGCCTTTTCACAAATGTCAAAGAGAGCACAAATCCTATAGATTGAGACTTGAATTGTCAATAAGTCTATGTTAACTGCCTGGTTCCCTCAGTGTCCAAAAGTAAAAGGCGTTAGTCTCCTTTCATGTGACAACATTTCCAGCCTTTGGTGATGGGTACAAGTTATCACATAGGATTTCCCATGCTACAGTTTCTCATTTTTATTAAATGTTATGGCTTTCAAAGCATTTCAGATGCCTTATCTCACTTGACTCTCTTGACAAACTTCTGAAGTAAGCAGAGCAGATAGCATCATCTCTACACTGGAGAAGAGAAAACTGAAACAAGAAAGATGAAATAACTACAACTCCTTGCTAAGGTGGAGGCAGAGTTCTCTTGATCAACCCCTCTGCTCAAGGCATTTTAACGTGTAAAATATTAGCAGAGAATAACAGTAAGTCACCGCCTTACTCTCAGACAGGGCCCTTGCATTCTCGTGAGGCAGATGTAGAGGTCAACAGGCAAATACAGCTGGGGCAGGACATCTGCTGGGTTTGGAGATGGGTCAGCCCCCAGGTGTGAAAGGAGCCTGTGCCCCCTCCAGTCTTGTCCCTTGATGCCAGATGCCATGTGAAGTCTTTCCTTGTCTTCAAAGGAGCCTGAAAACCAAAGATGGTTGTCAATTCCACCTCCCACAATAGCTTTAAAAAATTTGTCTAGAGAGGGAGAGGACACAGGACAGTCTGTGACAAGGAGCTGCACCAAGACCCCAGGAGCTCATGGTAATTGGAGAAGCGATGTCCCCAGCAACACTGACACAGTCCCCCAGTGACAATTGTCAGAAATGGTTCTGGACTCTGGGAGGCACAGAAAGCCAGGCAGAGGCAGAAGAAGCTCCACAAACAGGTGAGAGAAAATCACAAAGGGAAAGAGATTCACAAAGTCACTCTACGTGACTATAGACCAAATTATCAGAGCAAGTTAACCATCATTTAATGCTGAGAAACCCAAAGTAAATGATCAGAAGAGGCATTCACTCTAGATGGAGTTAATTCCATAGACCATGGCCTTCAGGTGAATACGCATGAGATATTCAGAGGGATAAAAACTCAACTTTTGTTACAAAGATAAAGATGTTCTTGAACAAAACAAGTTTAAATTTCAAGATTATCTAAACCACTAGATACTAAATTACTATGTATAAAAAAAAAAACAATTTCAGGGCTTCCCTGGTGGCGCAGTGATTGAGAGTCCGCCTGTCGATGCAGGGGACACGGGTTCATGCCCCGGTCCGGGAAGATCTCACATGCCATGGAGCGGCTGGGCCCGTGAGCCATGGCCGCTGAGCCTGCGTGTCTGGAGCCTGTGCTCCGCAACGGGAGAGGCCACAGCAGTGAGAGGCCCGCGTACTGCAAAAAAAAACCAAAACAAACCAAAAAAACAATTACAAATTTGAGGAAAAAAATGTAGACATTTAATTTTTTTCATATAGTCGATAGAGTATTAGTTTCCTATTGGTGCACAACAAATTACCACAAACTTAGCTGCTTAAAACCACATCTTTTAAGGTATAAGACAGAAGGCCAGGTGGGCTCTGCTGGTGCTCTGCTCAGGAAATCTCAGGGCAAAATCAATGCGTCTGGAAAAGCATCCACGTCCAGGCTCACTGAGGTGGCAGGCAGAGCCCAATTCCTGGTCCCCACTGGTCGGAGGTCCTGTTTACTTGCTGGCCCTCGGCCGGGGCCACGCTGTTCTTGTCGAGGCTGCCAGCCTCCTTCCCACTTGGCCTCCTCCATCCTCTACGCCAGTGATGGCACAGCAAGCCCCTCTCATGTCTCAAATATCTCTGATTCCCTCTTCTGCTAACAACCAGAGGAAACTCTGGGCTTTTAAAGGGTTCAGGTACTTCCACTAGGCCCATGCAGAAAATATCCCTTTAGCCAAATAATTCATAACTTACATCATTTTCACAGGTTCCACCCACACTCGAAGAGGAGAGGATTTCACAAGCGTCAGGGATCACTGTGGGCCTTTCTTAGAATTCTGCATCCCACACGGGAGGCTGGAAAGAGACAGTTAGTGAAATGGAAGATAGGACTAAAAACTCATTTGAGAAAGTGGCACACAGAAACCCACAGTTTATTATTTTTTAATGAATATTAGAGAAATCAAGAAAAGGTTTCCAACCTATTCTTCTAACAATTGTAGAATGTCTCCATCATTCTTTTAATAAGAATCCCAGATAGAAATGAAGAGAATATCAGAGAGAGAATAGAAATAACTCCTAATTTTTATAAAGAAGTCAAGAAATATATAATTATTTTTCAGAAAGTATATACAAGTACAATAAATAAAAATAAATTACCTCCAAAGAACTACAATTAGACTGATGGCATACTTCCTTTTTTTTTGGCAGTACGCAGGCCTCTCACTGCTGTGGCCTCTCCCGTTGCAGAGCACAGGCTCCTGGACGCGCAGGCTCAGCGGTCACGGCTCACGGGCCCAGCCACTCTGCAGCATGTGGAATCTTCCCGGACCGGGGCACGAACCCGTGTCCCCTGCATCGGCAGGCGGACTCTCAACAATTGCTCCACCAGGGAAGCCCCATACTTCTTATTAGTAGTAATAGATGTCAGTAAGTGCAAATGGGGACTAGTCCTCATGCAGCCAAAGACAGGTCAGCTTAGACTAGTGCATGCAATTAATGCTCATGCAAAAGTAATGGCATGTGGAAATGTCTAATTAAGGTGAACAACCAAGAAAGGAATAAAAATAACACAGGAAAGGGAACAATGATGAAAGAACTGCTGCTGAGGAGCCATGAAGCTATTGAAATATGGAACCCAACCCATGTGTATTAACATCAGAGAGCGTACTTTGACATTATCTACTTCGAACACTTAAAAAATAATATAACTAATAAACATCATGAGGAAGGGAGTTCAAGAACAGTAATATGTTTAACTACCTTATCTTTCCATCAATAGTGTCAAAAATTCAGACATGAATTTTTTAAAAACTCTAAGTACAAAATAAAGATATTTTCTGATATATACTGACTATGGGAGTTCCCCTCCCTTTTTTCCCCCTCCAGGACTCACACCCTCACCAGAGAAGCTGGGAAAATGACACGTCACCATGTGGGAGAGACCACCAGGGAGAGGGTGTGGATGAAAAAACAAGAGTGAGAACATACATTGAATATACTTGTGCTCAATTCATCCTTCAAAGAAAACCATTTCTTATTGTAAAAGGCCAAAAATAAACCTCTAAACAACAATGATGTGGTAGGAAGGAATATTCAATGAGTAAAGCAAGGTCAGGAGGAAATACCATATAACTTTAATCAAAAGCACAAAATAGAGTTACCTATATCAGTGATATACAGGTCTCTTTGAAAGAAGAGAAGTACTTCTTAAGCAGGAAAAAGATGTTGTAGAAAACCATCAATCCAGGAGAAGGCAGTGCAAAAAAAGATAAAAATAGAAAACAATGAAAAAAGACAGGAGAAATAATTCCAAATATATCAATCCATAGTAAATGTAATGGTCTTAAACTAAGCTATTGGAAGACAGACTATCAAACTGGATGACTGATAAAGTTAAAACACACAAAATACCAAATGGTAAGTTATGCCACGTAAATATTAGGCAAATGTAAACTGGTATAAAAATATTAATATTAGGAAAATTAGAATAAAATGAATCCTATGTAATAAGGCAATTATTCTAATACCAAGAATATGTACAATCATATGTTTTACCTCCTTGACACCATAATATCAAAATACATAAATCATAAAAAATTGAATTACAATCATAGGAGAAGATTTTAACATAGCTACATGTGAAATGAAACGCCAAGAGAGCCAACAAAATTTGTCAGGCCAAAAAATATAGTTCATTTGTTCTTTTCTGATTGACACAGAACCTCATGATTCTAACAGTGAGACCATTAATCAGTTAGATAAAGATGCCAACATGAACACATAGAGGATGGAACAAGTCTGAAATGAAAGCTGGTGTGGAAGTGAGAAGATGCAGCCAGCCCACATGCTCTGCTTACAAGGATAAAGTCGCCAAGGTCTTCTGAAGCTACAGGTGTGTCCACAATTTTAGATGAAGCAGCTACATGGGGTGAAGGTCTTGCGAGGTGCAGTAAACTGTGCCTTTTCTTTTCAATCTTAATTTTGCTCTATATACCTTTTCATAAATTTCCATATATTTTCTCCATTGCAGATATTTTATATCCATTAACTGTATGCCTCTCCTTTAATCAATTACCATCCGGTGGTGAGAAAATCTACAAAGATTGACCATAGACCAAGCATTCTCAGTGAATCTCAGATAATCCATATCGTACAAACCAAGTCCTTGGACCCCAAGAGAATATAATCGGCAACAATTTAAAAAGGGCTCACGATAATAGCACCACTGACAATAAGAACAAACTCTGGTCCAACACTTACAGTGTTCCAGGTGTTCGGTCCTCACTACAGAACTGAGACAGGGACTATGACTGTCCGCATCTGACTGAGTACTCAGCCGAAGTTCAGGGTGGTTGGCTCGCCCCGCATCTCAGAGCTGAGACCTGCTGGATCTGGGACGCCCCTCAGCCACACCTGCAGTGGCCACACAGTTGCTGTTTCTTGACGATGGGACCTACAGTCCAGAGCTCACAAGGACCTGGTGCTCTGGGTTTCAGGCTCTGCTCTTGTCTTGAAATCCTTAACAATTTTTTCTGTGAATCCGAGCTTTGAAAGAGAAGTTGGTTGGTCCAGCAGAGCACCTACCAGGGCCTTTGAGCCTTGACTCAGGGATGTCCTACTTCCAGCCACTTCCTTGGGAGGGGATCCTGGCTGCCTGATCCCAACCCCCTGACTCACTGGATCCAACCCAGCCTCCTCCCAGCCGCTGCCCAGACTCCGCTGCTTCAGGGGCCACAGGTGGGAGCCTATGCACAGATTCAGTGGTAGCTACCCTACCCTGGGTGGCAGCCCCACTGCCTTTGGGAGGCAGCTTGGCAGGTCAGCCTCTCACCCACCCTGACCCAGCATGAAAGGCATCCCCATACGGAGGGTGCAGTCCCTTGACGGGCACAGAGAGTAGGTCCATGCAGCCGGGTGGGGGGGTGGCAGATGACCTGTGTCATCATGAACCCCAAGTGGCAGACTGGAGGTCTCAGGCACCCCCAGAGTCTGCAGTCACCACACGAAATTCCCACTCCAGAAGGAGAACAACATTAAATTACAAATAAAGAATTCCATATCAGGTAAAGAGAGAACTACAGAAAAAAGAAAAGAAAATATATTTTAGTACCTCTAGTTACAATTTTTTCTGTTTTTTTAAACAGCCACTCCACTTTTATTTTGCACTGGGATTATTAAATGAGGTAGCCCCTCCTCTATGCTACACTACAAAAGGCCTTAAAAGTCACTGGGTTTATCTTTTCTTCCACATTTTGCACAGTTCTGTCATTCAGAGCCACACTGAATGAGTAAAATCACTCTATCATACATTGGTAAGCACTCTTTCCCTGACTGTTCTCTTCTCCAGGTAAACATCTTCACCTCTTAAAATGGCATCATTTTTAGGTGACCATAGATGATCCGTGACCACCTCTTTAGATAGGGCATTTGAACCAGTTTGGTCATACCAAGTTATTTGCACATCTATCAACAAAAGCCCTCAAGGTGTAAAAAAAACTTAAGGAAAGATGGAAGAGTTCACAGGTGACTCTTCCTGGGAGGGAAAAGTCACAGATGCCAAGAGTTAAACACGGATGAGAGAAAAATGTCTCCATGACACATTCTGTCCCCAGATGGAATGGGCTGCATGAGGGGGTGGTGAGCTCCGTCCTATAGCACACGCCCAGCAGAGCTGCACAATGGCTGCTTTTGAGGGGTGTCCGGGAGAAGAATGTCTCATTGGAGTTGGACTCAATGGCCTTATAGCTCTGAGGGCTAGAAATGAATGCAATTACTGTGAAATTACATTTACGTGAGTGGACATATTAAACTAGGGTGAAATATATCATCCTCCCTTTTAATCACTAACATATCTAATACTTGGAAACTGTGCTCTGTCTATATCCCAAACTGATTACGTAAAGCTTCTTCAAAGACATAGATGAACAAGAGCAAAAAAGCACTATTAAAACCTCTGCAGATCTGAGCTAGGGAGGGAGATCTAGTTAGTTATGAGCAGAAGCTAAGGAAAGATCACCATGAAAAATTAAGAGAAATACACCTTGTAACCATTAAGTACTTCATAAATTCTGTTAAGTGTCAACATTCTTATAGTGCTCCATGGTTAGTGAATTCTGGAAATAACTACTTCTCTTCTGCCCTCTCCCAACAACAGAAATATCCATTTCATTCTCAAACTTACAGTTTCTTAGCAAGAAGCCAAGACTATACAATACACCAAGAGAGATGGCTTTTCTGGCAATGTGTGTTTGCAATAAAAGAAAAGTTAGAAAGGAAGTCAGATCTGCATGCTTGAGATTGCTAAAATCCAGTTAATGTTGATTAATGCACAGAAATTACCCAAGATCAGTTCACTAGGGAACATTTGTAGTAGAGCCAAGGTAAGTGAGATCTTTCAGGACCTACTAGATGCCAAATACACAAATTAAAATTGCTGCAGGGTTCAACAATGCCGGAAATCTTTTTTTTTTTTTTTTTATTTCCACAAGAACTTTTATTGGGAGAAAAGTACACGAAATTTTGCTAACTGGGACCCTTCCTTGAGAGCCGCCCATCATATGGGGTTTCATTACTTTTATGTCTCACCATGTATGTTCCAAGGTTTGATCTGATAGAAACTGTGCATCAATTATCATGCAAATTCCATGCACTGAAATGAACAGAGCAGCAGTAAGAGCGACACAAAGCTGTCTGTACCAAAAGGTTTGAATAAACGCTAAGTATCGTTAGCAGAGTCTCTCCCTTTTCCCAATCAATTCCCAGAACCCTGATTTCTTTTCAATCTTTCTTTAAAAATGATCTCATCCTGATCTAATGATGCTGATTCACAGACACAGTGAGGTAATGCACTTAAGATAATGCATCATCTCTATGGCTCACACAAGTGTAAATATTAAGCAGAATTTCAGTACAGCATTAACTTTTACTGTAACAAGAAACTGAAAACTAATATTACAGTGCAGCCACCAGCACAATGCCATGCTGATAAGATGGCATTAGAAAGTATAGGAGAGGATGATTTTTCCCTCCTCTGTACTATAGGATGCCAACTAATTTTATAGTTTCTTATTTAGAAGAAAAGGGAAAATAACATTTTTAGGTGGTAAATTAAACTTTTTATATAAAAAGCAATGTGTAAATCTGCATGACCCAGTGATAAACTAGGCATTTTTTTTTATCCTGCCATTTTTATAAGCACAAAGGGTTTGAGTTTGTAAATAAATATGTATTAGAAGCACATTTGAAACATCTGACTATAGAATGAGTTTTTTACTGGTCCTAGTAATAGAAGCCAGACTCTCAGAGAAGTCTCTACAATTTACAGTTGCATTCAGATTACGTTGTGTGTATCTGTGGAGCAAATTGATTTTTCTACTTCAATTTTATATGTATAACCATTATATGCAGTGTGCTTTCTCAAAATGTATGAACATGGGCTGTAATGGAAAGCATAGAGTCTGGGAAAAGGGGACATAAAACGTCAGAGCTCAAAGGGGTCTTAGGAATTACATCCTCTAACATCGCTGTTTCATGGGGGATGAAATTAAGATGTAGAGATGGTAAACGATGGGCAATGAATTCATGTGTTTGATCCCCTCAGATACTAACGGAAGGGGTATGATTAGTGATAGGGTTATGGTGATGAATACAGTTTGGTTCTTGTCCTCAAGTAGCTTTCAGCATAGCAGGAAACTCCAATATGTAAACAACCAATTATACAGGAAGCAGAAGAAAATGCTGTGAGAGAAGTGCCACGGGACAGCAGAGAAAAGAGCAACTCACTGCAAACGGGAGTGAGACAGAAAGTGAAGGCTCAGTGGAAACTTAGAGCCTGAGTGGAATGCGGATAATGAAAGAAGGCAAACAAGAAAGAGGGTAGACCAAGGGGACAGCACACACAAAACCCAGAGGAAAGATGGCATTGGGCATGAGCCATCATTTTGATGGAGGGGATACTGGGGATAGTAAAGTGGCCAAGAGTGAAAGTCACCAGACTGGCAAAATCTTGCCAACCAGTTTGGTTAGAAGAATTGTTGCGAGCACAGCAGCACAGCCCGCCATGTAGTTGGAAGTTATTTACTGGTCCAGAAAGAATTAAAACAGAGGTCTTCTGACTCTAAAGTTTTCCTTCACTACATCATATGCCTTTTCATGAATTTTTGTACAATAAAATGGTTTTGTCTGTCAAACAGGAAAAAAAAAATAAAACAACAAGATGTAGTGGGTGCACTACCATTACAAAGAATAACATTTTGATAAAGATACTTTTTATTTCGTACCACTTTCTGGTTTACAAAGCAGGATCATGCATATCCTTTCGTTTAAACTTCCCATTTTCTCTGGGAGCAGAATAAGTATTATTTTAATTGTGCAGATGAACAAATTGTGCCTCTAAGAGTTTTCTAACTGGATAAATTGTAGATCTGGGTCAAGTTATATTTCCAATATACTATATTGCTTCTCAAAAATTACATATATATATTTATATATATATATATATTTGCATAAAGATGTATCTAAAAGGCCAGAGTGAAGTTTGAAATGACTGGGAACCCAGAGTTACTTGGGAGAAGAGTCTCCAATCTGACAAGTGTTGCCTCCCCCTGCAGAAGGGTTCTCCTCTCCCCTCTCCTGCCCCTGCTCCCTGAGTCCTAGAAGCCTGGCTTTCATTCTGTTCTTTCAGCAAATTATAATTCCTCAGGGATCAGATCCAGGAGCCTTTTCCCTCTTCCAACCTCTTTGATCTCTGCAGCCTTTAAAGCTGGTCATGTCATCATTTCCTCTTCCTGGAGGCTCAAACCATTCCTTCACTTCCAGAGCTGACCTAGCCTTTTTGGACCTGACTTCCCACTTCTCTGTCTGCCCTTTCATCTCTCCTGTGGGTAACACCAGCCTCTGATGAGGGCTCGCCTGTAAGTTTGACCTTCCCCAAGGATGTGAGCTTGGCTCTCTCTTCTATCATGAAAACTCCCCTGGGTGAACTCATCATTCATTCATCACTCATTGGTTCATTTATTTAGTACCTACTCATTTCCATGTAAATAGCTCCTCTGTAAATTTCTACATTGACCAGGAATGAATGGGAAATGTAGCACCATTTTTTCTTTCAAGAATAAGCTTCTCTTTGCAACCACTGAAAACAAACCCTGGGTGGGGTAAGGGGGGAAACCTTCTATAGTATATTTTAAAGCTTTAAAAATATATAAAGTGTTTAAAAAATATTAATAAAATAATATTTATAAAATTTTTATTTATACATATAACCTCTCAGACATCCTATTCAAACCTGTAATTCTGCAGCACACCTCACATTCTCTAACTCCCTTTTCTGATTTTCTTTTTTCCATAGAATTAATTATATTTGATGTCTATGCACTACTTGTTTATGTTATTTTGTTTTTTGTCTCTCTACTTTGGAATATAAACAACATGAGGGCAGGAATTTCGTCTGTTTTGTGCATTGTTGTATCTCTGGTACCTTCAACTGCAACCAGTATTTTGTGGATCCTCAAGAAATATCTGTCAGATGAAGGAAAAAACAGGCTTCAGGGAGTATCCACCCAGTGGAATTTTCCACCGTCACTGGCAGGATCAGTTTCAGAAGTCATCTGTGCTGACCTCACCTGTCCTTCAGCAAATATGATGTAAGGAAGTTTATGGGAATGGATATCTCAGCACTATGGAGGCAGCAGGAAAGGGCTGTGTTTAGGGGTCTGTGTGATGTTGGGAGTAAAAACGGTACACTGGACTCTGGGACTCTCTGACACATTCATTATCATTCCCCAAAGTGGTAACGGAAAGCCCAATGAGAATTGTGCTCAGCTTTCCCTAGGTCAAGTCCACGTCAGGGCACCTAGTGATGATCTTGGATAAGTGTTTCACAAAGTATCCGTGGTTGATCATGTGTTGGGGAGGGTTTCCTTCACTCCTGGGGTTCCAATCAGAGTTGGGTCTTCAAACAGCCTTGTAAGGGTGACAGCCATATTCACTATTATTCTCTGTTGTGCGGTATTTCCGTGTGCCTGTGTTTAAGAAAGAACCTATTAATACCCAAAATTTCCTCAAGGGGTAGCTAAGTTGTAGAAAACAAAAAGTCCTCACCTCTCTACAGAGGACAAACATGGCTTTTTTTTTTTTAAATATACCAGATGCCATTTTTTCAAACGGGCATGTAGAATTAAGCCAATTGTCTGTATAGATATTATATCTTTGTTAATTCCAAATGATAACCATTTGATATAGAGGTATATAAAACTAGGTACCTGTCTCAATCATAGTGAGACACAAACTCAATTCTTGATTAAGGATTGCTGTTTTAAAAAGCAGTTCTCAAATCAGATATGATAGGACCTTTATCATAGAAACTCTTGGTGTTAAACAGCTGGTCTTCTGCTGTAGCTGTCCTGGTGCCAATGAACTGTCAGGGCAAGGAGTGACTGAATGTTGGCCTCGGTTCCCTGGATCAGGGAGAAGAGGTTGCACATGGGGTGCTGGAAGCCAGCCAGCCTTGACATTCACTTTCTCATCAAAGGAAGGACTGATTTATAAAGGCGCCCCTGATGTAAAGAACCCGGGGACTTAAGGACCCAGCAAGTTCCTCCTCCAAGTCAACACCAACATTTGCTGCAGAAAAGAATCCCAACAAGATGATCACCCTTTCCTAGGAGATTACAGAGACGATGTCTGGCTCACCCACAAATATCAATGTGTTCTTGACCTTGCTGGAGATGAAAATAAATGAGTTAACTACAGAACGGCTGGCAGGGCTGAGGGAAATGTGAGGAAGAAGAGAGTGGTGGCAGGACTGTGTCCAAGAAAAAGCCAAAGGGATGATTGTAGCATAGTTTAAAAAAAATAGATTATACTCAATAATTTTCAAATAATTAGATATTTCTCTTAAACTCCATTTCAGAGAAACTATTAATTAAATGACAAATGTGCATAAGAGGAAAAAAATAAAATTACAAAGAACCTCAGATCTTATTTTAGTTTTAGTTGACCAACCAGTGTGGAATACCCCAGACACTTACATTTTGGTTGGAGAGACCTATCCTCTTTGCTCACCAGCCGCTTGAAGAGAGAACAAAATGAAGGTTTCTCTAAGGTTCCTATGTGGGACTATGACCATGGTCTTCCTTCTTTTACTTTACTACTTTTTTTTTTTTTTCCTGTAAAGAAGAAACGCTCTGAGAGAGAAATAGGGAGGGGATGTGAGAAGTGAGAAGAGCATGCCAACAGCAAGAGGGAAGGCAGGACACAGTTCACTTCTTTCTGTCAGCGGTCAGTGGTGGGGTTTGGGTAGTATTGAGAGAGTGTTAAAGTCAAGACCCACGAGTGTCTGCAGCCAGCCGCCACCCCCAGCTACTGGTCCTCTCTGAGTGATGCATAAGAAACTAGGGCCCTCCACTCTTCCAGTGCTGGGTTAGAGCCAGAGCTCTCATTTGGGACCACTAATCTAAAATGCCGGGGTGGGGGGGGGAAGGGGTTGGAATGAATTGGGAGATTGGAATTGAAACACACACACTACTCTATATAAAATAAATAACTAAGGAGGACTGACTGTATAGCACAGGGAACCCTACTCAGTGCTCTGTGGTGACCTAAATGGAAAGGAAATCTAAAAAAGAGGGGTTATATGTATACATATAACTGAATCACTTTGCTGCACAGCAGAAACTAACACCAAATTGTAAAGCAACTATATGCCAATAAAAATTAATAAAAAAAGGAAGAAGAACAGGAAAGCAAAGAGGTCTCCATCCCTCTTGGCAGCCCATGTGCAGGTAGGAGCTGAAAATGAGAAGAGTTCCCCCATGTAAGATGCTCGGCTCCCATCATGTGTGGATTGAATGGGACCATAAAGGCTGCCTTGAAGTTGGAGCTGAGTGAGCACCAAGAGATGGGGTCAGACAGGCAGGGTAGGTTGGGGGAAGCCTGAGCTCTTGTGCTTGACTTTGCATGAAGTGGAAGAGGAGGGACAGAATCGGACTTAGTTTACAAAGGGTCCCCCTAGCTGCCCTGTTGGGACCCAGTGGAAATTGTCTCAGGACAGAAGTAGGGGGGCATTCAGGAGGCTGAGACAATGACCCAGGTAAGAGACCATGGTGGCTGGGAGTGTGAGCTCTGTTTCCATTCTTTTCTAGCACTTCTACACCAATTTTGGTGACTTCCTATGTTTTTCCTGCAGTTTTCACCCCTCACTCCTTCCTTTTTCCCAATATCCACCTTTTTCATTTATTCTCTTGGTCACGCTACCAAACTGCATCCGTGATAGAGCACTTCCTCTTGTACTTCTTATCTAGATATTTTCTTTTCTTTTTTTTAATATTTTTTTCTTTTTTCTTTTTTTTATGCCAAAATACTAGTCTCCATTGATTTCCAGTAAGCATTTATCAATATTTGATAAACTATATAATATATATTATATATATATATATATATATATATATATATAAAATCATCTTCCAAAGATGAGACTGCCTTTATGAGGTGAAATATAGTTTAAAAATATATAGAAATTCTTATTTTATATATGAATTTATACACACATTTAGAAAGATCAGCCTTTAATATTATTGTCCTTTCTTTCTAAGTCAGCAGAAGAGTGAAATTCTTTTCAGTGTGGAAATTGCATTTCTTGTGCTTACACATATTCCCTCTCAGCTACACCTCCAAGCCACGCAGCTCATTCTGTATCTGTCTTTCCTTGTTTGTTCTTTTATTCCCATATTTAATGAGCATATTTAGCATGGATTATGTCCCAGACATCATGCTAAATTTAAGGGATCAAAGATGAATTGATTCATCCCATGCCTTTAAGGAGTTTACAGATGAATGGGGAAGGTACCCTTAAAAATCGCAAACTTTGTAAAAGTGCAGAAATGTACAAAGGCACACGGTGTGTTTGAATAGGTGTGACCAGGCAATTTCTCAAATAAAACTTAAATGTCCGAGAGACAGAGAGTAGTATTATGTACATAGTCCTAAACTAGGCTGTTTATAGAATGCATTCAAACATGGGAAAACTGACTTAGAAGTTACCAAATTCTGCATATCTTGCTCTCGACACAATAAACCCAAAATTGTTCACTGAGGATTTTAGATGAATTTCTTTCTATTCCTAGTATTTCTGAACCTCTGGAAGCTACACGTAGCCTGACTTACATTACTAAATATGCAGCATACGTGGAAATAATGCTTTTCATCCAAAAATAAAGTATTTACTCCTTTTACCTCATCTTGATATTATTTCTAAGCCTACACAGCTCCTGCCAAAAGGGAAAAGGATGCAGATTCATTTGCATCCCAAACAAGCACTAGTTGCTCTCAAATTGTAAATCTGGTTCCTTTCAAGCCCTATCACTCCTATCAAGTAAATAAATCCAAATCCTTCATATTTTAAAACCTTGTAAAAATAAAAGATGAGAAAGGCCTAAAGTTGGTCCAGGTTGCAAAAGGAGCTTCCTTACTCTGTTCTTATATCCTGTAATTCGCTGGAGCTTGGGTTTCAACTCCAACAATACCGTGTTGGACAGTGAAAGAGGGAACACGTTAGCTTCAGTTTCATAATTAAAGCAGTAGAACCACTACTGTGGGAATGGCCTTGATGTCTCCCTCATTTTACTTGCTCTCTGGAAAGAAGATGCGACCAGAGAAGTATTAGCCTCATTTTCTGAAGCCTCAAGAGGGGGAGGTCCACGCATTTTTCACTATTTGCCTTCCTGACATTTATCCTGGGCCCTGCCTGCCCCCAGCCCACAAGTTTATGGACCTTAAGCAAGGTCAGTTTAACAGTTTACACCTCTCTTCCCTGGAAGAAGAGCCTTCACCTACCCAATGACAGGACCTCGGTCCTGCCTTTCAGTCTACTGGTTTCTGGTGTCCCAGTGGCCATGGGGACCCACAAGCAGTTGAGCTGCAGACTCCTCCACCACCCTCCTGTTCCAGTTGTGAATCTCACCCATGTTATCTTCTGGTCCAGATGCTGCCCATTTCACCCAAATTGGCTTCTGAAGTCAACATCAGTCCTACTGCATCCAGAGCACCATCTCAGTCTTAAGTCTTTGCCACCAATCACCAGTATTTTCACCCTCCCAGGCCCCTAGTTCCCAGCATTTAGGATCACCGGTATTGCAGATCCTACATTTGGGTTGCATCTAAGATGACAGTAAAACTCCCTTGATCAGTGGTGGTTCTGGAGCACCATCATCACTTGACTTTAGAAGCATCTGTGATGGGGTCAAAGGTAGGGATTAAGGATGGATCCTATCTGTCAAGGAGTTTGAGTCCTTGTGATATTGTTCCAGCTACCTTCGGGCAGGTTCCTTAGATGCAGAG
The DNA here is from genome assembly GCF_963455315.2 of Globicephala melas. NCBI lineage: Eukaryota > Metazoa > Chordata > Mammalia > Artiodactyla > Delphinidae > Globicephala > Globicephala melas. The sequence goes on along the minus strand of NC_083325.1, from coordinate 86,628,493 downwards.
CCTGAGATAGGGATTGTTATGCAAATAATTCATTGGGGAAGCTTTCCTGGGAGAGGGGGCATATAGAAGACATCAAATGAAACTAGAGAAAGCGGTAGTGTCTGGTGAGTTTAGACTCAGGATGACACCACAGGGAGCTCAGTGGCACCAAGGAAACCAATGTTATTTTATCTTTAGGCAATAAAATCTGGATCTGTGCTCCCTTTTCAGTCAGTGACAGTCTAGAGGTGTGGGGTCACCCTCCATGTATCTACAGGCTGGGTTGTCAATATTCTTGTCTGCTGAGAGATGGATATGCCAGTTGGTAGAAGACCCCTGGGCAGAGCACCAACAGCTCCTATTATGCAGGCTTTCTGCCACCACAAGTGCCTCTAGGGGCTGGTACAGGGTACATTTAGTACAGCTCCCACTCTACTAGGCAGAAATAGTATTTAATTTCCCCTTTAATATGACTGTTAGATTAGGATCTCTCTCATTAAAGACATTTTTTTTAGAAACCTCATCTTACATCTCTGCAATGGCATTTTTTATGCCTCTGCCAGTACATTGGACTTGTCCTTTTTTGATCAACTCTCATTTTCAGACTGGTTTCGATCTCTATTCTATGGGAAACTCATGGTTGCATACAAACCAAGGGATATGTTAGGGCTACTAATTTAGAACAAGGGGATCTTAAATCCAAGGAAGGAGTCAAAAAGTGTTCGGATGTTCATCTTCCTTGCATATGTAGAAAGGCTTGACTTCCAATATAATGTCTATTCCTGCACAAAATGTACAAGTACCTGATGAAAACTAGCTGTAATAACTAACTATCAGGGGTTTTACTGAGGTTTACAGGCTGACATGGCAGAGGCTCACTTCTAACCTGACCTACTATGATCGACTTAGGGATAGAAACCAGCCAGAAGTGACCAATTGCTCCCAACCTATGGTCAGTGGCAGCGGCAGAGACACTAGCTTCTCACCAAACTCGACTTCCTCTGCTTCCTGAGCCCAAAGCTGGACAATGTTCTCAACCCCCTTGACCACATTTCTCAGAGTCGAGACAGGCTATGTGACGAGGTTCCAAGGAATGTGATGTGAGGTGTGCCATTTCAGGTCCAGTTCATAGAAGACCCGGCATGAATTTCTTCATACTTTATTTTCCTTCCAGGCAACACCCCAGGGCACACTTGTATTGAAGGTAGAAGAGTCCGTGTCATCCTTGATTCTGGAATGGCAAGTGTGACCACCTTGAACTCCTTCTTGAGTGAGAAGTAAAAGTTACGGTTGAGCCAATATGCACCTATAACTCAGCATAGTAATAGAAATCAGGTAGCACACTCAAATTAGGGTAATTTGAGGATAGTTTATGTGCAAAGGGACCAATGGCATTGGTCTGGGCAGAGTGGAGGGGACCCACGTGAGACAGTGCAGTAGCCCAGGTCTGGCAGAGGCCTGAAGGATAAGGGAAGAAAATGCTATTGGAAACCAAAAAGGGGCCTGGAGCCAGTTCCCTTGAGAAAAGTGATGTTCTGTCAAGGACACGACCAGCCCAAGATGAATCCCTAGGGAGGGAACTGGACAATAATGCCTTGCCCTCCCTCTGGTCTCCTCTGGTCCAGATGGTCCATTCCATCTCACTCCTCTGGTTCACTTCCTCCCTCTGGTCTCCCCAGGGGCTCCCTCTTGGGGGAAACCAAAGGGAATCCAGGGGTCATGGGATTGATAGGTCAGCCTTCTGGGGCAAAGGGCAGGATTGAACAGGGAATCTTAGGCAAATGGCATTTATCAACAAATTGCACTTTGGAATCTGTTATATCAATTATTCTACCACAACAAATACAGTCTCTAAGTAATGGGGTGAGGAAGAAGTACAGATTATCTCAGATGCTAAAAGGGATCATCTCACATGAATATTCAATGAGAGGAAGCTAATAATCTCATGGAAATTTTTTATTGTTAGAAATTCTATCTATTACTGTGTCAAATCTAATTTCCTACATCTTCCATCCACTGGACATCTACCTTCTCTGTGAGGTTACATAGAATAAACCTAAACTCTCCAGCACAGTACAGTCCTGCAAACATTTGAAGGCAGTTGTCATATTCCTCTCACACTGTTGTTTTTTATTCTCTACAGGAACTCCAGACCCTCAGTTCCTTGTACACCATGGTTTCTGAATCCTTCAATACGTTGTCTCCTCTGTGTGATCACTAGCTTGAGGGTCCTCCTCATAAACTGAACTGCCAAGAGCTGAAGAAAGTACTCCCAGGATGACCCACTCATTTTACATACAAAGAATCTATTTCCAGAACTATCCCTTAATTAAATAAAGTAAAAATGACTCGAGTTTTTAAAGTCATCATGTCATAGAGTGGATCTGATTGACTTTGATAACCATGACATCCTCTAGGTCAGAGGTCAACAATCTTCTTCTGTAAACAGCCAGATAATGAATATTTTAGGCTTTGTGAGCCAGACAGTCTCTGAGAAAACTACCCCACTCTGTGTTCCAGCAGGAAAGAAGCCACAGACCAGATGTAAACGAATGTGTGTGGCTGGCTTCCAACAATGTGTTTGTAGGAACCAGCCAGGCCACTGGGCAGATTTGACCCATTGACCAGAGTTTGCTGACACCTGCTCTAGGTCAGAGGTTCTCAAACTTCACTTCATCCTAAAATTTCTGAGGAAGATTTTAAAATCCTGATTCCAGAGCACACGCATAACAATATTCAACCACATTATCTGGGCAGGGGAGGGCTGGCTAGGGCAGTAAGTTTTGGCTCCCAAACGTCTCCACTAACCCAGTGGGGCGGACTGCCTTGGCTCCCTATGTGCCTCCTCTGACACCCAGGAGAGCAGCTGGGGCAGCTCATTATAGGCTGGTGACAGGCAAGAGTGGAGGTCTGGGCCCCCCCATGCAGAGTTTGCTGGTTTTGCAGGGGTCAGACTGCAAAGCTTCCTCTTGCATTTTTCTGGAGTAAAGCAGGCATTGTCTAAACATTTTCTGTCTTGCTAGGCTGCCCTTCTCTTGGTCCTTTGGCTGGAGACAAAAGGCTTTTTTTGGTTTGTTTTTTTGCTTTTTGTTCTTTTGTCTGCTCTTTGGCATTTTTAGGTTGTCAATGTCTTCAGCTCCAAGTCTGGAATATACGGGGCTTACATCCTTACCAGGACACTCACCACCCTGAGTTCCAAGTCCTCTCACTTGTCTGCATTTTTTTTTCAGAAAGAAACACCTTTCAGAGTCCCTTATGTTTGTTTTATTTAGATTGCCCAGGGTTTTAATTCTACCTAGTGGGAGGAATAGGGAAACCTGTTCCATCTTCCTGGTAGTGAAGTCCCTCTGAGTTGTTTTTTAACATTAAATGCTGGTAGGCTTGTTTCCTTCCATATTTTACCTGAGCCATTGAATTTTTACCTAAGAGTAAGGCAGTATGGCCCTCAGCTAGGCAGCTCACACTGGGAAGCAATCAGGAACCACATTAGATGTGGTTCTTTCAACAGGAAACTCGGGAGAGCATTGCTTGAATTTGTGAAGGTCTTTCCTGCAGACCTAGATGTTCTGTGGATCACAGGGTTGGAAGTTCCAGGCTCATCCTGCACATGAAGACCTTCGAGCAGACTCTGTGCTTGCAGGTGTAGGATATTTTCACTATGTCTTTTTCTTCAGTATCACATTCTCTAATCCAAGGGGTCTCCAGACCTGCAGCAGCTCCTTGCTAGTAAGGCCATTCTTTGGCACCACCAAGAACTACAGAACAGAAACCCTGTTTGAGAATCACTGCCCTAATCTACTAACACTCCGACCCGTTAATATTATTTCGATTCATGTTACTTACTGAGTATTTTCACTCAGTAGTTCTCAACCTTTTCTGTCCGTTGGAATCACATGAGAAACTTCAAAGCAAGCCGGTCTGCCTTTGTCACCCCTGGAAACTGTGAGTTAATTGGTCTGGGGTGTGGTCCGGTTTTCAGAAACGTTAAAGGGTCCTAAGATGCAGTAAATAATTATCACTTTCCCCCAAAACCTTTCATCCCCCCTTCAATAGGAGCACCATCTTGTTTTACAATCAGTTAATTAGCGAGTGCTGCCAATTTGATTTTGATCAAGCAGATCCAGTGGACCCAGGAACTGTATTTTTACAAGAATTTCAAGTCATCTGTTGCAGAGACCTTTTTTGAATAACACTGGCTAGAAATGTCTGCCTTGATCCCCAAAGGATGTGAAATAGAAACGCCGCTGGCAGAGAGAAAATCATTGACTGTCTGCATGTCTTGGAGATGATTCTACAGAACCCAGAGACTGTGGGTCATCTCCGTTTGAGACAGATTCCTTCACCACAACCTCCTGGAACTTCCTTCAACCCGCCGCTGTGTCTGTGACATTATTTTCCAGGACCTGTTCCTCAGAGGGCTCGTAGCTGCAAGAGGTTTTCTGAAAATAAACCTTTAAGTCAACTTGGCTACTTTCTGCCTAGGCTTTCAGTAACCTCTGGTGATCCCCCAGGAGTTGGTAGTGAGAATTAATTTGCACTAGCTTCACATCAAGACTCATTCTCTTCTGCAAACACTATATTTCATTCACCTTTCCCACTACTTTCACCACAATATTTACCAGAGGATACCTCTCGAACACGATAACTGTATAAAAACATGTCTGTACACCCAAATAAATCCCAGATGGGTTAAAGATGGAAATGTTAAAAACAAGAAACTGAAGCATATAAGCCTCAGAAATAATTCTTTAATCTTGAGGTTAGTGATCTGGCAAAACTCCAATATCAATATCTTTATGCTTTCCTCTGGAGCCTGTCACATTCCTCAGAGAAGGCTGGCACTCCTGCCCGCCCACCCAGTGGGAGTCCTTGGGCAGGGCCCTCAGAACACTGGTGTCCAGGCTCCTATATTCTCCAATCACCTTGCCTTTAGGGTGGGTCCAGGCTGCACTCCACCTGAGGTCTCTGGCAGGGAGACACGATATTGTAACACATGTGAGAACATGGGTTCCTGCACGTGGGGAATTTCGAGTGGCCCAGATGCACAGGGAGAGAGGGTAGCCCCATCTAACTGTCTTAACAAGCTCTCAGCCCTTCCTCTCTGAATTCACTCCAATTTTGCAGTGTCCACTGCTGCCAGTCCCCACAGCTGTGGGGATCCTCATGGTCAAGGTGACTCCCTCACAGGCTCCTCATTGTGGACTCAGCACACCACTCTTCAAGGTCCTGTGGTCCTTTTCTCCTTCTCTACATGTTTCCAGCTCCTGAATGCTGTTCCACTTGTACTCAACGCCCTGGCAGATTTATGACCATTTACTCTAGTTTTCATAGGGTTTGAAGAGAGATAAAAAGGAGATGTATGTATTCCAGTGGTCATTTTTACCTGGAGAAGATGATGATCTATTTTTTAATGCTTTTAAATAGGGAATAAATACAACAGTCCTGTGAAAGGCACTGAGAGTAAATATTTTTTTAAAAAAAGAAAGAAAACTTTGAAGTACGTCAAATTAGAGAAGTGTGGTCACAACAGAGAACCAATCCTTGTGAATGTCCACCTGGGTCAGAGGGTGCTCAGCCCTGCTACTAAGCTGCTCAGAGGCTGGCAGGAAAACAAGAGCTGCTCCTCTGTCCAGATAACCTTTGCTCCCAGGAAGGCCCACCCATGAATGTGACAGTGGGGGGTCTCCTCCCACCTTCAGCACCCTGCAAAAAATATAAGTCCTCTTGCAAAGAAAACTCTAGGTTTCTTCAGTCACATGCTACTATTTTAAAACGTATCTATCTTGGCAGAAAAATCCTTCCCTCAGTTTAAATAAAAGTCTTCATGCATAAACTCAAATCTAGCTTTGCTCAGTGGGCCAGTTTCTTTTCTAACAGTCTGTTGATTATATAAAGCCTGTTATTAGGTCTCCTCTGCATTGTCTCTCTGACAAATGAAGATTAAATAATCCTTAAAACTTGCTGGTTCTTATTTCCAAGTTTTGCTTCATCTCAGTTTTTTTCCCTCAACCTCCCCCAAGCTGTGTGCCACTTCTTGAGTTGGTAGTGCCTGAACTACGCTAAGGTCATGGCCATAAGCTGACCAACAAGGTTCCCCGCTTTTCCCACACATTTACTGTTATTTTTGCACCTTAATATATTGTTTGCCCCAGATATTGCTAATGAGTGTTTCCTTTATCACCCATTATGACTTTCAGACTTTTGCACCAAATTTACTCACCATTTATCCTTTGGTTCGTGTTTATGCTTTTTCTTTCTCTCTTAATTTACAGGTACCACATCAGAGGATCTTAGCTTTTTCACAAAGCTGAAGTGGTGA